>NC_091186.1:12293345-12340845 GCF_040958095.1 Procambarus clarkii
ATACACACCCCAAGGGCCGCTATACACACCCCAGGGCCGCTATACTCACCCCAGGGCCGCTATACACACCCCAAGGGCCGCTATACACACCCCAAGGGCCGCTATACACACCCCAGGGCCGCTACACACACCCCTAGGGCTGCTATACACACCCCTAGGGCCGCTATACACACCCCTAGGGCCGCTATACACACCCCTAGGGCCGCTATACACACCCCTAGGGCCGCTATACACACCCCAGGTCCGCTATACACACTCCTGGGCCGCTACACACCCCCCTAGGGCCGCTATACACACCCCTAGGGCTGCTATACACACCCCTAGGGCCGCTATACACACCCCAGGGCCACTATACACACCCCGAGGGCCGCTATACACACCCCAGGGCCGCTATACACACCCCAGGGCCGCTATACACACCCTTAAGGCCGCTATACACACCCCTAGGGCTGCTATACACACCCCTAGGGCTGCTATACACACCCCAGGGCCGCTATACACACCCCAGGGCTGCTATACACACCCCAGGGCTGCTATACACACCCCAGGGCCGCTATACACACCCCAGGGCTGCTATACACACCCCAGGGCCGCTATACACACCCCAGGTCCGCTATACACACTCCTGGGCCGCTACACACACCCCTAGGGCCGCTATACACACCCCTAGGGCCACTATACACACCCCAGGGCCGCTATACACACCCCGAGGGCCGCTATACACACCCCAGGGCCGCTATACACACCCCAGGGCCGCTATACACACCCCTAAGGCCGCTATACACACCCCTAGGGCTGCTATACATACCCCTAGGGCTGCTATACACACCCCAGGGCCGCTATACACACCCCAGGACTGCTATACACACCCCAGGGCTGCTATACATACCCCAGGGCCGCTATACACACCCCAGGGCCGCTATACACACCCCAGGGCCGCTATACACACCCCAGGGCCGCTATACACACCCCAGGGCTGCTATACACACCCCAGGGCCGCTATACACACCCCAGGGCCGCTATACACACCCCAGGGCCGCTATACACACCCCAGGGCCGCTATACACACCCCAGGGCCGCTATACACACCCCAGGGCCGCTATACACACCCCAGGGCCGCTATACACACCCCAGGGATGATCACTTTCATTGTGATGTGAGTGAGACGTAACAGTCTCCGTGGTGTAGTGGTACAGTCTCCGTGGTGTAGTGGTAAGACACTCGCCTGGCGTTCCGCGAGCGCTATGTCATGGGTTCGTATCCTGGCCGGGGAGGATTTACTGGGCGTAATTCCTTAACTGTAGCCTCTGTTTAACTCAACAGTAAAATGTGTACTTGGTTGTAACAACGATTCTTCGCAGCAGGGGATCGTATTCCAGGGACCATAGGATTAAGGACTTGCCCGGAACGCTACGCGTACTAGTGGCTGTACAAGAATGTAACAACTCTTGTATATATCTCAAAAAAAAAAAAAAAAAAAAAAAAGAATATGACCGCCGCCCCTGCTCTACGGGCCGACTGTACACCCTGGGCAGACTCCAGCCTGGAGTCTCACCTGAACCTCCCAGTAAATTCAGTAGAGTTCCGGGTTGGTGGACTTTTGTATCATCCTCGCAGAATCGGTTTGTTTTTGGTCCCGTCAAAACAAATGATTATTTATCCACGTTTCTGTGACTGCAATACCTGTTGTCTCTGTGCACACCGGTGCACTTTGTCACGTGTTACAATTCAGTACCATCACCGCAGCTGAGCCTCGTGTTAGACATACAGTGATACAAGCCCACAACCTCCTCGGCATCACTCACAAAAAAGGACAACAGCTTCCTGGAACACGTTTCGTAAAGTATGGCGGCTTTGTTTACATTCACAGTGAATGAGCTCCTAAACCACTATACGAGGTTGTTGATAACAATAATAACCTTGGGTTGTGAAGCTCCCAAGCTCGTTAGCTGTTTAATTAATGCAGACAATACCGACAATGATTCAGGAAAGATGTATAGGTTTCGTACGTGGTTGGTCAGATGCTTAGTGTAATGAAAGAGGGGCCGCTGGTCGGGTCTCAGTTAATTCACACCAGCAAGACATGACAGACATGGTAGGAAATGCTGGGAAGATCCAGCTAAGAGTCCAGGTGCCATAGGTACAGTAAGAGAACACTGTATGAACATTATTGAACACTGTATGAACATTACTAAACACTGTATGAACATTACAAAACATGATGAACATTCTTGAAGAATTACATTTGCCAAAGGGAACCTTGTATCTGGCCTCCTGCTCCCTACATTTATTTTCATTACTTTACATTGACTCGGGTTAAACTCTAACAGCCATTTGTTGGACCATTCCTTCAGTTTGTCCAGGTTATCTTGAAGCCTCAAGCTGTCCTCTTCTATCTTAAACCTTCTCATAATTTTGGCGTCGTGAGCAAACATTGAGAGGAATGAGTCTATACCCTCCGGGAGATCATTTACGTATATCAGAAACAAGAAAGTTCAGAGTACAGAGCCCTGTGGGACTTCACTGGTGACTTCACGCCATTCTGAGGTCTCACCTCTCACTGTAACTCTCTACTTCCTATTGCTTAGGTACTCCCTTATCCACTGGAGCGCCCTACCAGTTACTCTTGCCTATATCTCCAACTTATGCACCAGCCTCTTATGGGGTACTGCGTTAAAGGTTTTCCGACAGTCCAAGAAAATGCAGTCTGCCCACCCTTATCTTTTGTGTGTAATTACCTAAGTGTAATTACCTAAGTGTAGTTACAGGATGAGAGCTACGCTCGTGGTGTCCCGTCTTCCCAGCACTCTTTGTCATATAACGCTTTGAAACTACTGACGGTCTTGGCCTCCACCACCTTCTCACTTAACTTGTTCCAACTGTCTACCACTCTATTTGCGAAGGTGAATTTTCTTATATTTCTTCGGCATCTGTGTTTAGCTAGTTTAAATCTATGACCTCTTGTTCTTGAAATTCCAGGTCTCAGGAAGTCTTCCCTGTCGATTTTATCAATTCCTGTTACTATTTTGTATGTAGTGATCATATCACCTCTTTTTCTTCTGTCTTCTAGTTTTGGCATATTTAATGCTTCTAACCTCTCCTCGTAGCTCTTGCCCTTCAGTTCTGGGAGCCACTTAGTAGCATGTCTTTGCACCTTTTCCAGTTTGTTGATGTGCTTCTTAAGATATGGGCACCACACAACAGCTGCATATTCTAGCTTTGGCCTAACAAAAGTCATGAACAACTTCTTTAGTATATCGCCATCCATGTATTTAAATGCAATTCTGAAGTTAGAAAGCATAGCATAGGCTCTTTGCACAATATTCTTTATGTGGTCCTCAGGTGATAGTTTTCTATCTAGAACCACTCCTAGATCTCTTTCTTTATCAGAATTCTTTAAAGATTTCTCACATAATATATAGGTTGTGTGGGGTCTATGTTCTCCTATTCCACATTCCATAACATGACATTTATTAACATTAAATTCCATTTGCCAAGTGGTGCTCCATATACTTATTTTGTCCAGGTCTTCTTGAAGGGCATGACAGTCATCTAAATTCCTTATCCTTCCTATTATCTTAGCATCATCAGCAAACATGTTCATATAATTCTGTATACCAACTGGTAGATCATTTATGTACACAATAAACATCACTGGTGCAAGAACTGAACCCTGTGGTACTCCACTTGTGACATTTCTCCATTCCGATACATTGCCTCTGATTACTGCCCTCATTTTTCTATCAGTCAGAAAATTTTTCATCCATGATAGAAGCTTACCTGTCACCCCTCCAATATTTTCCAGTTTCCAGAACAACCTCTTATGTGGAACTCTGTCGAAAGCCTTTTTTAGGTCCAGATAGATGCAGTCAACCCAACCATCTCTTTCCTGTAATATCTCTGTGGCTCGATCATAGAAACTGAGTAAATTCGATACACAGGATCTTCCAGATCGAAAACCATACTGTCTGTCTGATATTATATCATTTCTCTCTAGGTGTTCTACCCATTTAGTTTTGATTAGTTTTTCCAATACTTTCACTATTACACTTGTCAATGATACAGGTCTATAATTGAGGGGGTCTTCCCTGCTGCCACTTTTGTAGATTGGAACTATGTTAGCCTGTTTCCACCCGTCTGCTACGATTCCTGTACACAGGGATGCCTGAAAGATCAGGTGAAGTGGAATGCTGAGCTCAGATGCACATTCTCTCAGAACCCATGGTGAAACGCCATCTGGGCCAGCTGCTTTGTTCTTACCGAGCTCCTTGAGCATTTTTTCCACTTCGTCTCTAGACACCTCTATGTGTTCTATGTTGTTCTCTGGAATTCTTATTGTATCTGGTTCCCTAAAGATTTCATTTTGTACAAACACACTTTGGAACTTTTCGTTTAGTGTTTCACACATTTCCTTTTCATCTTCCGTGAATCTATTTCCCATTTTCAACCTCTGAATATTATCCTTTACCTGCAATTTGTTGTTTATGAATTTATAGAATAGACCTGGTTCTGTTTTACATTTGTCCGCAATCCCTTTTTCAAAATTTCTTTCTGCCTCTCTCCTCACTGCCGTGTAGTTGTTTCTCGCATCTTTGTATCGCTGGTATGTTTGGGGGTTCGGCCTCTTCCTGTATTGATTCCATTTTTGTGTCTTTCGGTCTCTAGCCCTCTCGCAATTTCTATTGAACCAATCCTGTTTCCTAGTTCTGCATCTCTGTTTTGGTATAAATTTTTTTGTGCCTTTATCATATATTTCACAAAACTTGCCATACATCTCATTCACTTCCTTGCCTAGCATCAAGTCTGTCCAATTATACTCACTAAAAAAATTTCTAAGGTCACCATAATGTCCTCTCCTGAAGTCTGGTTTTTCAACTGCTTCAACCTCCTTATTTTCTTCCAGCTTATAACGCATTGCATACTTTATTCCCAAAAAGACATGGTCACTTTTACCCAAGGGAGGAAGGTACTGAATGTCAAATATCTCTTCCTCCTTCCTGGTAAATATCAAATCTAGCATGGAGGGAACGTCTCCTTCCCTCATCCTCGTAGCTTGTTTAACATGTTGATACAAGAATGTTTCCAGGATGAGGTCTACAAATTTACAGGTCCAAAAATCTTCTGTTTTAGCTTCATATGCTTCCCAGTCTATGGATTTCAAGTTGAAGTCACCGACTATCAACAGTCGTGATCTATCGTTATCCGCTCTCGCTATAATCTCTCTCATTATTGTTATAAGACCTTCACGTTTACTATCTAGCTCCTCCTTTGACCATGTGCTGCTTGGCGGTGGACTATATGCATTTATCATCATTAGTTTATCATCCTCATAGCAGATCTCTAGTGCTATTATGTCAACTTCTTGTGGATTGGCAGTCATTATTTCCTTCACCTTTAGGTGTTCTTTTACCAGCACAGCAACGCCACCGCCTTTCCTAATTTTTCTGTCCCGTCTCCAAATTGAGTAGCCCCTTGGGAATATGACCTCATTTAAAATTACATCTTCAAGTTTTGTCTCCGTGAGTGCAACAATGTCTGGTGTCTGCAGCTGTATTACATCACTTAACTCCAGTATCTTCGATCTCACTCCATCTATGTTGGTGTATGCAATCTTCAGGAACTTGTTCCCCCTCTCCTTATTCTTCACTCCCCCTCTCTCTATTGATTTTGTTGGTTTGCCTTTATGTACCACTTTACTGGTTTGCCTACCCCTATCACTTTGTAGAAAAAAGAATTTATTTCTTCTTCATTCCTGCTCTCATTTAAATGTTTTGCCTCGGCGAGGTTCAGTTTCAGCTTCTCTCTATCTTCTTTTGAAAGATCTCGTCTTAACGACCACCCTTTCCCATCCTCATCCCTTTGCAATTTTCTAGCATTCCTTAGTACTTCTTCCATCTGTTTGGCACCGTTTAGGGTGATCCTCAAAGGTCGATCTTTCCCTTTTACGTACCTGCCTATTCTCCTGTAGTCGCACACATTCTCTCTGTTTGTAAGACCTTCCACGAGGCCAACAATTTTATCTACTACTTTAGCTTCTTCTACAGCTCTTTCTGACCTAGATGTTATCGCCTTTTCTTTGCAGCCAAAAATGATCAGGGACTTACTCCGATCAACTGTGTTTTGCACCAACTTCGGGTTAGATGCCAATTCTTTCCTCACTTCTAGCCTAATGTTTGTTTTATCTTGGTTGCTGCAGTGTTTGACTTCCTTTACTGCTTCTTCTATTTTTTCCTTCTCCTTGGCCACTTGTGCATAAGTGAGTTGCATATCTTTCTTGCACTGTTCTATTCCCTGTGTAACTTCCTCCATCTGTGCTGACAAAAGCTGTTTCTCCTGTTGAATTTCCTTGCCTAACCTATTGTAGTCATTTATGTTTAAATTTACTTTAACTTCTTCCAAAGCTATTTTTAAGAGTTTATTTTCTTCTTCCATGGCTTTGCAATTTGTTTCCAATTGATTCTTATCCTTGCGCAAGTCTTTCACTAAACCCTCAAGACATAAAACTTTGCTATTCAAATGGTCATTACTTTCTTTCAATTTACTAATTATTTCTACATGAGAGTTCACTATAGTATCTAAATTTACCAACTTGTTATGTAGACTACTAATATCAATGCTTTCTTCATTGAATCCCTCAAAATCAAGCTCTGTTTTGTTTTTCCCCTTGCCAGTGGCCATCTTGAATGTTCTTCTCATGTGTGTGTGTGTGTGTGTGTGTGTGTGTGTGTGTATGTGTATGTGTATGTGTGTGTGTGTGTGTGCGTGTGTGTGTGGTGTGCACTTACCTACTTTTCGGTTACTTTTCGAAGATTTCGAGGATCAAAAACGTGTTGGCGACCCGGTCTCTATCCAGGCCTGCTGGTCAACCAGGCTGTTTGACGCAGCTGCATGCACCCAGCCTGGTTGATCAGGTACCGCTATGGAGGTGTTTATCGAGTTCTCTCTTGAACACTGTGAGGGGCCGGCCAGTTATGCCCCTTATGTGTAGCGGGAGAGTGTTGAACAGTCTCGGGACCCTTGGGATCCACCTCTGACTCCCCCACATGATATGGTGGAGAGTCCTAGGCCACAAGATCCACTTCTGACTCCACCACATGATGTGGTGGAGAGTCCTGGGCCACAAGATCCACCTCTGACTCTACCACATCATGTGGTGGAGAGTCCTGGGCCACAAGATCCACCTCTGACTCCCCCACATGATGTGGTGGAGAGTCCTGGGCCACAAGATCCACCTCTGACTCCACCACATGATGTGGTGGAGAGTCCTGGGCCACAAGATCCACCTCTGACTCCCCCACATGATGTGATGGAGAGTCCTGGGCCACAACATCCCCCGGGCCCCAATGAGGTTGTTGTGTATAAGAGTGTGGTGTGACGGTGTATGTGTGTGTGGCCGTGAGCGGCCTTGGTGGCTGCAGGTCGTCATTGTGGGAGTGTTATAGGTGGCTGGTGGCCGTGGGTGTCGCCCCAGATTACTCCTCCACGCCACTACTGTGTCCCACGGTGAAGGGCCCGACGCCACACACGCCTCGCCTTGTCCCCTTAACGCCTCATGCTTCTCATTGGTCTCATCTGGATGTGCCAGGAAGCTGCGGTTTTACGAGTCTTAAAGCTTTAACATGTATAAGCACAGGCCAACTACGGTGACTGCTATATAGGTGTGTGTGTGCTCTGGTGCTGTCAGGGATGTGTGTAGGGATGTGCCTCGTATGGGTGTGTTCTGCCCTCTCAACCCGCGGGTCCAAGTATTGTCTTGAGTATATCTTGCACCACGGCTTCAGACATGACCTGTGACTTACTGCATATTGATCTCTCGTCATGACATGCAATGTCACTTATTGTGTTCTCTTGGTAGTCTTTCACTCATCTCTCTCTCACCTCCTGCTCTGTCTATCTTTCTCTGTTGTCTACCTGTCACCTCCTGCCCTGTCTATCTTTCCCTCTGTTGTCTACCTGTCACCTCCTGCCCTGTCTATCTTTCTCTCTGTTGTCTACCTGTCACCTCCTGCCCTGTCTATCTTTCTCTCTGGTTGTCTACCTGTCACCTCCTGCCCTGTCTATCTTTCCCTCTGGTTGTCTACCTGTCACCTGCTGCCCTGTCTACCTCCCTCGCTCCCCCTCCACCTCCTCCCTGCTGTCCTGTCCACCTCTGTCTCCCCTGCTGTCACTCCAGTAACCCTCCATCCCCCCTCCGTTCCCTACATATTGGGCGACCCTATTTGGTGATCCTGTTAAAGGTAATGAAAGCTCTTTCCGACCCTCATGAGCGGGCCGCCTGGCGAAGGGGAATCTGATCCTTTTAACAGGCAAACTGTGGTAGGTGACTTGTGACCGGAGCTCTGACTGTGGACTTTATGGGTGTTGGCTCCCATGGCGTCCACTAACCAATGACATGGGTGAAATGAGGCTGGCAGAGCCCCTAGAATTTCATTATTTTACGGCATCGGGATGATACCTGGTTGATACCTGGTTGATGGGGTTCTGGGAGTTCTTCTACTCCCCAAGCCCGGCCCGAGGCCAGACTTGACTTATGAGAGTTTGGGATGACTCAGATCTGATAGGAAAGAAATTACCGATTCCCAACGACCTGAAAGTACTAGTATAAAAAGCTATGATTTGTTCAGATCTCGAAACCTATATCTATGGGCAGCACAAAACGTCCACTAGACTGTGCGACACAGTGATTGCAAGGATCAGGTTGGGTTACCGTTACCTGTGGCAGGTGGCTGCAGGTGACGGGACTTCCAATCCTGAGCACTCCAGGTGTGTACAAACTCTGTGAGCAGGAACTACGGCATGATCTCCCACACTACATCACTGAATGCCCAGTTATTAGACCTTTCAGACCCGTTGGCATGAGGTACCTGGAGCTTTGCAATTACTTTATTCACTCTCGTGTTCTTGAAGATATCCTTATATTGCACCCAACGTTTGCCAGTGCAGACTACTGAACATGTGGCCCTGTATGATTAATCCTGCGTGATGGGGATGTTTAGCATCACGTAGATGGTTTTTTGACACACACTGTACTCCCCCTTCATATAGTCTAGGGCAGCTAGTTCTTGACACACACTGTACTCCCCTTCATATAGTCTAGGGCATCTGCACAAATGCACATGTGCCTAAATGTCATAATAATATAAACAAGGGGGGAATGAGCGCCCTTGGCCCGTCTGGTGGGCGGGTCGACCCGGGTGAATCCTCTTGTGTACAATGACACTTGCAGCAGATACGAATCACTTCGTACACAAGACTCTTAACCAACGTGTGAGAAAAGCTACCATAGTTGATCCTAACATAACCTAACTGTCCTAACACAGTCTAACCTGAGCTAACACAGTCTAACCTAAGCTAACACAGTCTAACCTGAGCTAACACAGTCTAACCTGAGCTAACACAGTCTAACCTGAGCTAACACAGTCTAACCTAAGCTAACACAGTCTAACCTAAGCTAACACAGTCTAACCTAAGCTAACACAGTCTAACCTAAGCTAACACAGTCTAACCTAAGCTAACACAGTCTAACCTAAGCTAACACAGTCTAACCTAAGCTAACACAGTCTAACCTAAGCTAACACAGTCTAACCTAAGCTAACACAGTCTAACCTAAGCTAACACAGTCTAACCTAAGCTAACACAGTCTAACCTAAGCTAACACAGTCTAACCTAAGCTAACACAGTCTAACCTAAGCTAACACAGTCTAACCTAAGCTAACACAGTCTAACCTAAGCTAACACAGTCTAACCTAAGCTAACACAGCCTAACCTAAGCTAACACAGCCTAACCCAAGCTAACACAGTCTAACCTAAGCTAACACAGTCTAAGCTAACGATATAAACTTATGATAATCAGGAGAAGGGCTTTGTTGAACTGTGTTGTGTACATGTAGAGCACACCCCAGGGGGTAAAGGAGGAGGCGAGAGAGGAAGGAAGAGAGGAAGGAAGGAGGAACCATGAGAGGAAGTAAGGAAGGAGGAAGCCAAAGAGGAAGGAAGAAGGAAGCAAGAGAGGAAGCAAGAAAGGAAGGAAGGAAGGAGGAACCATGAGAGGAAGGAAGGAAGAAGCCAAAGAGGAAGGAAGAAGGAAGCAAGAGAGGAAGGAAGGAAGGAGGAACCATGAGAGGAAGTAAGGAAGAAGGAAGCCAAAGAGGAAGGAAGAAGGAAGCAAGAGAGGAAGCAAGAGAGGAAGGAAGGAAGGAGGAACCATGAGAGGAAGGAAGGAAGGAGGAAGCCAAAGAGGAAGGAAGAAGGAAGCAAGAGAGGAAGGAAGGAAGGAGGAACCATGAGAGGAAGGAAGGAAGGAGGTAGCCAAAGAGGAAGCAAGAGAGGAAGCAAGAGAGAGGACAGGGCCACAGCCACAAGGCCGTGTTCAGTGGCGGAGATCAACACACAACACGTGCTACCAACACATGTGTAAGACATCATTCATAATATCACCAAGAGTGAGTGTGGCGGAGTGATACAACATCAACAACTGTCCTAATGTACAGGCAGGAAGTATATTAGGCTTATTGAGGTCACGGTGTAGTCTGGTGTAGTCTGGTGTAGTCTCATAACTAACCCCCCCCCCCCACCACAACACTCAACTATAGTAAGTTAAATATAATAATTTAATATAAATAAATATATGCATAGTTAACTAAAGATTTCCTATTTATGTGACTGAGAAAATCGAAAAAAAACGGGACAAAAATTTGACGCTTGAGGTTTCGGACACGTCCCGTGAGTGACGTCAGGCCAATTACAGCCAATAGGAAAGCCGGCAGACCTGGCCATGATTACTGAAAAATGTCCTTTAAATTACCTTAAAGTGATTCAAAGTTTGATACATTTTGATAAATATCGTGGGTGCTCGGTTGACGTCCTGATAAATTAGGCTGTTGGTGTCAGCTGTTCATATCGTCCTACCCTGCCATAACAGCCGGTCTGATCACATGCAGTTGGACACATCTCAAATATACTCTTGAAGGCAGCTATACACTATTCAGAAGTCTTGCTCGAGTTTATCAATATATAAACGCTACGCGTATCAGAGGCTTGGCCGAAATATTCCAGTGTAAACATCAAATGTTTCTCCATTAAGGACATACGAGTATATTCTAACCTGCCTACTGGTCTTGGGGCCAGATTCACGAAGCAGCTACGCAAATATTTACGAACGTGTACATCTTTCCTCAATCTTTGACGGCTTTGGTTACATTTATTAAACAGTTTACAAGCATGAAAACCTTGCCAATCAACTGTTGTTATTGTTATAAACAGTCTCCTGGTGCTTCGGAGCTCATTAACCGTTTAATAATTGTAAACAAAGACACCAAAGATTGACAAAAGATGTACAGGTTCGTAAGTGCGTGCGTAACTACTTCGTGAATCTGGCCCTGGTGGGGAATTATCCCAGCGGGCAGGTTGTGGATCCACTCCGGCCACTGTTTTCCAGATGGAATTTTATGATTAATTAAGCGGCTTAGGACTGAAGGCGGCTCTCACATGCAGGCGGGACCTGAAGTTATGGCGGTGTATAATACTGTATAATAATACTTCATTGTGTCGGGGGGTAGGCAGCCAGTGTATACATTATGTCGGGGGACAGGCAGCCAGTGTATACATTATGTCGGGGGGTAGGCAGCCAGTGTATACATTATGTCGGGGGACAGGCAGCCAGTTTATACATACATACATACAGTTTATACAGGCTCGTACCGGTCCCCCCCCCCCCCGGCAAGGAAACGGTCCCAATTATTTACCAACCCGTCCTCGACTCAAGTCCATTACATCCAGCGGTCAACCCCACAGACGCATTCGTAATTTTTTACATGCTGGTCATTCAAAATGGGAATGTTCTCAAGTATAAATTAATATTATAATATATTAGCATATTGTGTATATATAGGCATAGGATAGGTTAGGTCAGGTGTTTAGGTTCTGTTGGCGATTATTTGTATTTGTAGTACGTGGGTGAAGCATTTACAGCGTTGTGGTTCGAATAAAATTCGTCAGTGAAGCACTTGTTCCGGATATGTTCGAACGTCAGCAGTTGTGAGTCGTGTGTAAACCGCTTTTCATTCATAAACAGGGGGTTTGGCGGGTGCATGGAATCACTTTTGGATCTTTGTTTGGAAGACGGGCTGCCAACAGACACGGGTATAAGTCTGAAGGGGTCGACCGCTGGATGGAATGGATTTGGTCTGAGTACAGGTTGTACTCTGGGACTTCTGGTAATATGACTTCTGGTAGTTTGTAAAGAGAAGACAAAACGTTTCATATTTCAATCTAGCTTAGAAGTTGAATAAGCTCTCAATACTAGTTTATAAAATAAATAAAATAAAGCAATAACAGGAACGCCGAACAATAAATCTTTACGCAAATATTACAAGTTCGACTGGTTAAGGCGTAAGCAATGATGAAGCAGAAGCCGGAGTCAGCAGTCGAACATTGCTTTCCTGGAAGTTATGGCGGGAAACTTAGACGAAGCCGATGAGGGAAGACTGCCAAGTTCCTCTCCTAGGTGGGAGGCTTGTGGTGCCTCCCTTTCATCTATCTCTCTCTCCCTTCCTCTCTCTCCTTCCCTTCCTCGTTCTCCCCCTCCCTTCTTTCTCCCACTCTCCCTCCCTTCAGAATCTCTCTCTTCCAAATACACTCCCGCTAAAATTATGTTCTTTTTCACGAGTAATTACTCTTGTTTCAAGACTTAGAACTGTCACTTCCACCGCTCAACTTAAGCCGTACCCCTACTAGTTTTCTCTCTGGAACACAATCCCTCAATCGGATTACAACCTGGTCGCCAATTACTTCTGGCTGAACAGTTAGGGATCCGTGCCCAGTTGTTCGTTCCTGCCCGGGGTTGGAACCCTGGCTGACACCTCGCCTGTACTGCGCGCAGCGAGAGCCTGCCTCTCTCTCTCTCTCAGAGACGTACCAGCATATACAAGATGACGCATTATGCAAATGCCTCGCACATTGCAAGATGGACTACGAGCTTCCCAAAGATGGTCAGCGAAGAAGCTACCGGATTTTAACCCAGACAAATGTTATAAAATCTGCACTTTATTATTATGCTTGGTTGCCAACTGGAACTGCAATCAGGGTCGGTGGCGCAGTGGTAACACATCCACGCTTTGCTAGCGACTTGGTTTGGGTTCGTATCCTGGCTGGGGAGGATTGACTAGGCACCAATCCTTAACTGAACGCCTCCGTTCACCCAGTAGTGAATGGGTACCTGGTGGTTAAACAATTGGCGGGTCGTATTCCATGAAAACTAGTAGGGTAAGGCTTACCATGAACTATGGGAAGGGAAAGCTCTCAGTCTGCTAACAGTAGTCAGCAGTCGTCTGCTCCTGTACCCTCCTGTGTAGAATACAAAATAAAAGAAGGACCTGCCTCCCTGAAGTGTGACCACTGCTACCATCCCCTGTGTTTAATAAGTGGCCACAGAGGAAGTCACGCCACATTGGATAGCGAAGATGTCAATGATCCACCGTGACGACAGGTGTCCAGCCTCTGGTGTCAGTTGGCACCTGTCCAGCCCTTCACTGACCACCCCAGGAACACCCCCCCCCCTACCTGTCCTGGACCAACCCGTTCTCGCACTTTCGTATAGTCAATATTGACTTATTAAATACGTGCATATGTGACATATTAAACATACTAGTTTACCTTGAAAAGCTTCATAGAAAACACCGACCTTACCTAACCTTCTTAGTATGTTAAGATAAGCATCTTATTGCTTCGTAATTACAATTATTACTTAACCTATACCTATAATAGGTTAAGTAATAACTGTAATTACGAAGCAATAAGATGCTTATCTTAACATACTAAGAAGGTTAGGTAAGGTCGGTGTTTTCTATGAAGCTTTTCAAGGTAAACTAGTATGTTTAATATGTCACATATGCACGTATTTAATAAGTCAATATTGACTGTAAGAAAGTGCTAGAACGGGTTGCCTGAACACACCACCACCACCACCATACTTTACTTAATATATATCAATTGTATAACTAAATAAAAGTAAGTGAACATATAATTAAGACAAGAATATTTCAATAAACAACACAATGATACACGGAATATCCAGCATACTAAGAGGGATAAAGTACCAATTAATGTGACTTTATTAAAGGTTATAACCTTATAATTACCTAATTATCTCTCCCCAATTTAAAGACAATGGTTAAAATAGTCATATGAATTTGAGCCAGGATAGAAGGTCTTACAATTTACAGATGTTAGAAATCCAGAGGATTAGGACAGAGTACCTCCCGGCCCACCTTGTAACCTGCTCTCTACTCCCAAGTTCACCCTATCTTGGGCACCACAGACCCCACCCAACACCCACAGACGCCACCCAACACCCACAGACGCCACCCAACACCCACAGACGCCACCCAACACCCACAGACGCCACCCAACACCCACAGACGCCACCCAACACCCACAGACGCCACCCAACACCCACAGACGCCACCCAACACCCACAGACACCACCCAACACCCACAGACGCTATCCAACACCCACAGACGCCATCCAACACCCACAGACGCCACCCAACACCCACAGACGCCACCCAACACCCATAGACCCCACCCAACACCCACAGACGCCACCCAACACCCACAGACGCCACCCAACACCCACAGACACCACCCAACACCCACAGACGCCACCCAACACCCACAGACGCCACCCAACACCCACAGACCCCACCCAACACCCACAGACGCCACCCAACACCCACAGACGCCACCCAACACCCACAGACGCCACCCAACACCCACAGACGCCACCCAACACCCACAGACACCACCCAACACCCACAGACACCACCCAACACCCACAGACACCACCCAACACCCACAGACACCACCCAACACCCACAGACACCACCCAACACCCACAGACACCACCCAACACCCACAGACACCACCCAACACCCACAGACACCACCCAACACCCACAGACACCACCCAACACCCACAGACGCCACCCAACACCCACAGACACCACCCAACACCCACAGACACCACCCAACACCCACAGACACCACCCAACACCCACAGACACCACCCAACACCCACAGACACCACCCAACACCCACAGACACCACCCAACACCCACAGACGCCATCCAACACCCACAGACGCCATCCAACACCCACAGACGCCATCCAACACCCACAGACACCACCCAACACCCACAGACGCCATCCAACACCCACAGACGCCATCCAACACCCACAGACGCCATCCAACACCCACAAACACCACCCAACACCCACAGACGCCACCCAACACCCACAGACACCACCCAACACCCACAGACACCACCCAACACCCACAGACGCCACCCAACACCCACAGACGCCACCCAACACCCACAGACGCCACCCAACACCCACAGACGCCACCCAACACCCACAGACGCCATCCAACACCCACAGACACCACCCAACACCCACAGATACCACCCAACACCCACAGACACCACCCAACACCCACAGACGCCATCCAACACCCACAGACACCACCCAACACCCACAGACACCACCCAACACCCACAGACGCCACCCAACACCCACAGACACCACCCAACACCCACAGACACCACCCAACACCCACAGACGCTATCCAACACCCACAGACGCCATCCAACACCCACAGACGCCACCCAACACCCACAGATACCACCCAACACCCACAGACGCCATCCAACACCCACAGACGCCACCCAACACCCACAGACGCCACCCAACACCCACAGACACCACCCAACACCCACAGACACCACCCAACACCCACAGACGCCACCTGACACCCACAGACACCACCCAACACCCACAGACGCCACCCAACACCCACAGACGCCACCTGACACCCACAGACGCCATCCAACACCCACAGACGCCACCCAACACCCACAAACACCACCCAACACCCACAGACGCCACCTGACACCCACAGACACCATCCAACACCCACAGACGCCACCCAACACCCACAAACACCACCCAACACCCACAGACGCCACCTGACACCCACAGACGCCACCCAACACCCACAGACGCCACCTGACACCCACAGACACCACCCAACACCCACAGACGCCACCTGACACCCACAGACACCATCCAACACCCACAGACGCCACCCAACACCCACAAACACCACCCAACACCCACAGACGCCACCTGACACCCACAGACACCACCTGACACCCACAAACGCCACCCAACACCCACAGACGCCACCCAACACCCACAGACACCACCCAACACCCACAGACACCACCCAACACCCACAGACACCACCCAACACCCACAGACGCCACCTGACACCCACAGACACCACCCAACACCCACAGACGCCACCCAACACCCACAGACGCCACCCAACACCCACAGACACCACCCAACACCCACAAACACCACCCAACACCCACAGACGCCACCTGACACCCACAGACACCACCCAACACCCACAGACGCCACCCAACACCCACAGACGCCACCTGACACCCACAGACGCCACCTGACACCCACAGACACCACCCAACACCCACAGACACCACCCAACACCCACAGACGCCACCCAACACCCACAGACGCCACCCAACACCCACAGACACCACCCAACACCCACAGACGCCACCCAACACCCACAGACGCCACCCAACACCCACAGACACCACCCAACACCCACAAACACCACCCAACACCCACAGACGCCACCTGACACCCACAGACACCATCCAACACCCACAGACGCCACCCAACACCCACAGACGCCACCTGACACCCACAGACGCCACCCAACACCCACAGACGCCACCCAACACCCACAGACGCCACCTGACACCCACAGACACCACCCAACACCCACAGACACCACCCAACACCCACAGACGCCACCCAACACCCACAAACACCACCCAACACCCACAGACGCCACCTGACACCCACAGACGCCACCCAACACCCACAGACACCACCCAACACCCACAAACACCACCCAACACCCACAGACACCACCCAACACCCACAGACGCCACCCAACACCCACAGACGCCACCCAACACCCACAAACACCACCCAACACCCACAGACGCCACCCAACACCCACAGACGCCACCCAACACCCACAGACGCCACCCAACACCCACAAACACCACCCAACACCCACAGACGCCACCCAACACCCACAAACACCACCCAACACCCACAGACGCCACCCAACACCCACAAACACCACCCAACACCCACAGACACCACCCAACACCCACAGACGCCACCCAACACCCAACAGCAACAGGAGACAACGAGTCTGTGTGAGGGGTGAGGTCTCAGATTGGCGAGACGTCACAAGTGGAGTCCCGCAGGGGTCAGTCCTTGGACCTATACTGTTTCTGGTATATGTAAATGATCTCCCAGAGGGTATAGATTCGTTCCTCTCAATGTTTGCCGACGATGCAAAAATTATGAGGAGGATTGAAACAGAGGATGATAGTAGGAGGCTACAAGATGACCTGGATAGACTGAGTGAATGGTCCAACAAATGGCTGTTGAAGTTCAACCCGAGTAAATGCAAAGTAATGAAACTAGGCAGTGGAAACAGGAGGCCAGGCACAGGATACAGAATAGGAGATGAAGTACTTAATGAAACAGACAGAGAGAAAGATCTAGGAGTTGATATCACACCAAACCTGTCTCCTGAAGCCCACATAAAGAGAATAACGTCTGCGGCATATGCGAGGCTGGCTAACATCAGAACGGCGTTCAGGAACCTGTGTAAGGAATCATTCAGAATCTTGTACACCACATATGTAAGACCAATCCTGGAGTATGCGGCCCCAGCATGGAGCCCGTACCTTGTCAAGCACAAGACGAAGCTGGAAAAAATCCAAAGGTATGCTACTAGACTAGTCCTAGAACTAAGAGGCATGAGTTATGAGGAAAGGCTGCGGGAAATGCACCTTACGACACTGGAAGACAGAAGAGTAAGGGGGGACATGATCACAACCTACAAAATCCTCAGGGGAATCGACCGGGTAAACAAGGATGAACTATTCAACACTGGTGGGACGCGAACAAGGGGACACAGGTGGAAGCTGAGTACCCAAATGAGCCACAGAGACACGTTAGAAAGAACTTTTTCAGTGTCAGAGTAGTTAGTAAATGGAATGCACTAGGAAGTGATGTGGTGGAGGCTGACTCCATACACAGTTTCAAGTGTAGATATGATAGAGCCCAATAGGCTCAGGAATCTGTACACCAGTTGATTGACGGTTGAGAGGCGGGACAAAAGAGCCAGAGCTCAACCCCCGCAAGCACAATTAGGTGAGTACAATTAGGTGAGTACAGACACCACCCAACACCCACAGACGCCACCCAACACCCACAGACGCCACCCAACACCCACAGACACCACCTGACACCCACAGACGCCACCCAACACCCACAGACACCACCCAACACCCACAAAAGGCTGGGATTTTGAGGAGATGGATATTCAGGGCTGTGAAGGTTTCAGTGACTACATAGCAGGTACTGTAACAAATGGAGGGAAAAAAATTATAGTCGCAGTCATATATAATCCACCACCAAATGACAGAAGACCTAGACAGGAATATGATAGAAACAACATGGCCACCATTAACATAATAGAAAGAGCAGCTTCTGTTGCTAGCAGGAATGGATCTGGACTACTAATTATGGGAGACTTCAACCATGGGAAGATAGATTGGAAGAACAGAGACCCGCATGGAGGACCAGAAACATGGTGAGCTAAGCTGCTGGACGTGGCAACAAGAAACTTTCTAAGCCAGCATACCAAAGAGCCAACAAGAATGAGAGGAGAAGATGAACCAGCAATGCTTGATTTGATATTTACCCTAAATGAATGGGATATAAGGGAAGTTAAGATGGAAGCGCCCTTGGGAATGAGTGACCACAGTGTATTGAACTTTGAGTACCTGGTAGAGCTAGGACTTATCTCCCCCCAAAAAGAACTAGGAATCAAAAGGCTGGCATACCGAAAGGGGAATTATGAACAGATGAGAAGTTTCCTAAGTGAAATACCTTGGGACACAGACCTCAGAGACAAGTCTGTACAGGGTATGATGGACTATGTTACCCAAAAGTGTCAGGAGGCAGTAAATAGGTTCATCCCGGCCCAAAGGGAAAAATCCGAGAAGCAACAGAAGAATCCATGGTATAATAGGGCATGTATGGAAGCGAAGAAACTGAACAAAAAGGCGTGGAGGAACTTCCGGAATAAGAGAACACCAGAAGGCAGGGAGAGATACCAGAGAACCAGGAATGAGTACGTCAGGGTGAGAAGAGAAGCAGAGAAAAATTTTGAAAATGATATAGCAAACAAAGCGAAGACCGAACCAAAGCTACTCCACAGTCACATCAGAAGGAAAACAACAGTGAAAGAACAGGTATTGAAACTTAGAACAGGCGAGGACAGGTATACAGAGAATGACAGAGAGGTGTGTGAGGAACTCAACAAGAGGTTCCAGGAGGTCTTCACAATAGAACAGGGTGAGGTCACTGTGCTAGGAGAAAGGGAGGTAAACCAGGCGGCCTTGGAGGAGTTCGAAATTACGAGAGAGGAGGTCAAGAGACACCTGCTGGATCTGGATGTTAGAAAGGCGGTTGGTCCAGATGGGATCTCACCATGGGTACTGAAAGAGTGTGCAGAGGCACTTTGCTTGCCACTCTCCATAGTGTATAGTAAATCACTAGAGACGGGAGACCTACCAGAAATATGGAAGACGGCGAATGTGGTCCCAATATACAAAAAGGGCGACAGACAAGAGGCACTGAACTACAGGCCAGTGTTCTTGACTTGTATACCATGCAAGGTGATGGAGAAGATCGTGAGAAAAAACCTGGTAACACATCTGGAGAGAAGGGACTTCGTGACAAATCGCCAACATGGATTCAGGGAGGGTAAATCTTGCCTTACAGGCTTGATAGAATTCTACGATCAGGTGACACAGATTAAGCAAGAAAGAGAGGGCTGGGCGGACTGCATTTTCTTGGATTGTCGGAAAGCCTTTGACACAGTACCGCATAAGAGGCTGGTACATAAGCTGGAGAGACAGGCAGGTGTAGCTGGTAAGGTGCTCCAGTGGATAAGGGAGTATCTAAGCAATAGGAAGCAGAGAGTTACGGTGAGGGGTGAGACCTCCGATTGGCGTGAAGTCACCAGTGGAGTCCCACAGGGCTCTGTACTCGGTCCTATCTTGTTTCTGATATATGTAAATGATCTCCCGGAGGGTATCGATTCATTTCTCTCAATGTTTGCGGACGATGCTAAAATTATGAGAAGGATTAAAACAGAAGAGGACTGTTTGAGGCTTCAAGAAGACCTAGACAAGCTGAAGGAATGGTCGAACAAATGGTTGTTAGAGTTTAACCCAACCAAATGTAATGTAATGAAGATAGGTGTAGGGAGCAGGAGGCCAGATACAAGGTATCATCTGGGAGAGGAAATTCTTCAGGAGTCAGAGAAGGAAAAAGACTTGGGGGTTGATATCACGCCAGACCTGTCTCCTGCAGCACATATCAAGCGGATAACATCAGCGGCATATGCCAGGCTGGCCAACATACGAACGGCATTCAGAAACTTGTGTAAAGAATCATTCAGAACTTTGTATACCACATATGTCAGGCCAATCCTGGAGTATGCAGCCCCAGCATGGAGTCCATATCTAGTCAAGGATAAGACTAAACTGGAAAAGGTTCAAAGGTTTGCCACCAGACTAGTACCCGAGCTGAGAGGTATGAGCTACGAGGAGAGACTACGGGAATTAAACCTCACTTCGCTGGAAGACAGAAGAGTTAGGGGGGACATGATCACCACATTCAAGATTCTGAAGGGGATTGATAGGGTAGATAAAGACAGTCTATTTAACACAAGGGGAACACGCACAAGGGGACACAGGTGGAAACTGAGTGCCCAAATGAGCCACAGAGATATTAGAAAGAACTTTTTTAGTGTCAGAGTGGTTGACAAATGGAATGCATTAGGGGGTGATGTGGTGGAGGCTCATGTTACGTACCCTTATAAGATACGTAAGTGAATATATTAATATGTACATTTATAATTGTATGTAAATTACAAGCATGTATATTGTTATACTTATATGTTCTATGCAAATGCACATTCATGTTACAGTGTTGGCGTTAGGCCCAACGTATCGTGGGAATGATTGTTTATTTCTTTGTGTGATCAGTTTTCCCACGGGAACTAATGATTTATATGTGATCATAAGTGGGTAACAGAGTGAAATAATAATTGAGTGAACTGTATCTGGCAAATTGTCGTGGGATCGTCCGTTGCTGGGGTGTGCATGCCATTATGCTATTCTGTATGCATATTTTAATTACTATGTAAAGAAACAATTGCTTTGTTTGTCTATATCAATATGTACTAATTATTCATTAAGTTAGTTTAAGATTACTCTTGTCACAATGTAGTGCTCCATTGTTGAAATAATAAATATTGTAACTTTGGCAATTTATTCGCGGGGCAAGGCAATGTGTTTTTTGACTCGCATATTGTAGTTCAGTAGCTGAGCAGAAACCAGGGAGATATCATCTTGGAGTTAAGTCATTCTTTTGTTCTAGCCATATAATTATTCTTAGTATTGATTTAATGTCTGGAAGTTACAGTGATATTTTTAATGTGATATATTGTGACCATATAATCATCTGTTTGCCTTTGAGATTTATTTAATATAAATGATATATATATGCTTAGTCTTTATTCTTCAGTCCTATGAAGATTCTATTTTATGCTCATTACCCATTAAGGGGTTATACTGGTGATTCGCTATTGAGAACAGCAGTTGTGTCGTATCCCTAGACTTATTAAAGTTTGGCTGCTGTAGGATCACGAGCCGTAACGTACGATAGGTAACAAAGAGTTATGGGGGCCTGTGCCGGGAAATATTGTCCCACTTAACTTAACTATGCTAATCTAACCTTGCCTTCCTAGGTACCAGTGTCAAGTGTCTCTGTGTGTTTCTTAAGAACTATTCCATGTGCCAAGCAAGCCTTCCTGTGTGTCAAGTAACAACGTTTCACGATTTTGAGGTAAGTCATCCTATATATTTTGTTTGTGCAGTGAGGCCAAGCGAATTTTCAGTGTGGTGACAATTTTACAGTGAAGTGTAGTGCAGTGCCATTGTGTTAATTAATTTTGTGAATCAAGTGCCAAGTGTTAGTAACGATGGAGGAGAAAGTTGCAGCGTTGGTGGCTCACCCAGACTTTGAAGGGATTCAGAACCTTAAAAAGACTGAGTTAATACAAATGGCAAATCATTTGGATTTGACCGCCAGCAATAGAATGGTTAAAGCCCAAATATTGAAAGTCATTGTGACGCATTTTGTTGAGAATGGGGATTTAGATGAAGAAATTCTAGAAGAGTTAAGAGAGGAGTCGAGTGATCAGATGACGTTAAAGCGTCTTGAGTTAGAAGCTCGCCAATTAGAGCTTGAAGCTCAAAAAGAACAGAAAATATTAGAGGCTGAAGCTCGTCAAAGAGAGATTGAAGCTCAACAGCAACAGCAAATATTAGAGGCTGAAGCTCAGCAAAGGGAGCTAGAGACTAGGCGTTTAGAAATTGCGGCACAAAACCAGAGAGGTTTAATTGAGTTGCAACTTGAAGCCACAAAGAAGCAACAATTAGAGATTCAACAACAAATGGCTGACACTAACTTCAGGCTTGAATCACAGCGTATGGCAGCTGGGCATGGAAATACTAGTAATGTTTCAACAAATAGTGATAATAATCCCATCAGGATGAATAAGTATATAGAGTTGCCCAAGTTCAATGAGGAAGATCCTGAGGTTTTCTTTGCACATTTTAATAAAATTGCCATCAGTATGAACTGGCCAAGGGATCAGTGGGTAGCCATTATGCAGTCTCAATTCAAGGGGCGTAGTCAGGAGGTTTTCACATCCCTCCCTGACGCTCATAGTTTTGATTATGACTTTGTAAAGAAAAGCATCCTCAATGCATACCAACTAAATCCAGAGGCACACAGGCAAAAGTTCAGGAACCTAAGGAGAATCAAGGATCAGACAATAGCCGATTTTACTCGTCAGAAGACGAATTTTTGCAACAGATGGTTAAAGTCACTTGCAGTCACTGATTTTGATGCTCTAAAGAATCTTCTCATAATGGAAGAAGTATTGTCCTGTCTTCCAGACCAGTTGTCTACTTTTATGGCAGAACAAAAGAATGTAACCGATATTGATGAGCTGTCAAAGCTCGCGGATGAGCATGAGTTGCTGACTAAGGCCCCGTTTATGGCCACTTCACCTAAGTCTAGTCGTAGAGTAAATTTCAATGCTCACCGTACTCCTTATCAGTATAAGTCTCCTCCTGGTGCGACAGTTACTCCCGTGAACTCTTCTCTTACTAACCCTAAGATGGTTACTCCATTGCCAGGATCATCTAAGCCTAGTAATGCTAATTCTAAACCGGCAGTTGGTTATACCAGTGTGTCCACTGTCAAACATTGTACCCATTGTAAGAGAAGGGGGCATGTGATTTCTTCATGTTTTAGTTTGCATCCTGAACTCCGACCAACTGGTCTTATTATGAGTAAAGGAGTGCAACCTATTAATTCTTCATGTATTACAGTCAGTCCCAATTGGATGGCTGAATTCAAACCCTATATGTCCACAGGTACCTTATTATGTACTAATGGTAGACATAAGACTGTTCAATTACTCCGTGATACTGGAGCTTCACAGTCTCTTATTACCCAGAAGGTACTTGATGATGTTGACACCCGAGATCTGGGTGAAGTTGTGCTTCTCCAGGGTATTGCCGGAAGTGTGCAACCAGTGTCCTTATTGCAAGTTAACCTTGATTCTAAATATACTTCAGGATGGTGTAATGTTGGTGTAAGTAAACAACTGCCCATTCCTGGGGTAGACATTATTCTAGGTAATGATTTTGGCAACCAAATGGTTGTAGGGCCCAAGTGTCCCATCATGTTAACTAAACCCCATAATGTATTAGCTCAACCGGAAGCAGATGATGATATTATTTACCCTGCTTGTGTTGTTACTAGATCAATGGGAAAGACAGGTGAGAGTAATCCTGTCTTCACTAAGGTTGCTGATCCCAAGACCAGGACCCCTTCAGTAAAGGAGTGGGAGGTGGATCTTGAGGATTCTTTTATGACTCGACTGGATGATGAGAGTGAGGCCGTAGTAGAAGCCCCGCCGAACCTAAATCACAAGGAAAGTGAAGGTGAGGAGGCTGAACTATCTGTACCTTGCCCGCTTGTCTCCAGTGTGCCAGTTGTCGAGAGTGAGGCCGAAGTAGCTATGACTCCATTTTATTCTGATCAATCGGGAAAAGAGATCAAGCTACTAAGTTCTTGCCCGCTCGCTGCTGAGTCTGAGTCATTGCCCTTAAGTGTTGTACAGACTACTGATCCTAGTTTAAGTAAGTGTATTTCTGAGGCTCCTGATAATATTGATGCATTGGAGGAAGGGACGGGTTTCTTCTTCAAGGATCGACTTCTGATGAGAAGGTGGAGACCCAAGGGAACTCCCTCTTCAGAGGATTGTGAGATTAGAACCCAACTCGTTGTCCCCAATGATTATCGTAGGCATGTCCTGCAGGCTGCACATGATGACCCCATGGGAGGTCATCAAGGTATCACGAATATGTACCATAAGATAAGTAAATATTTTTTCTGGCCAAAGTTAAAGAAAGACGTGGTCAGATATTGTCATAACTGTATACCCTGTCAAATTGTTGGTAAACCAAATCAATCTGTACCTAGAGCACCATTGCAACCTATTGTAGTTCCTGATGAACCATTTACTCATGTTGTAATTGATTGTGTGGGTCCTTTACCTAAGACTAAATCGGGTAACATGTTTTTGTTCACTCTCATGTGTATGACTACTAGATTTCCTGAAGCTTATGCTCTACGGAATACCAAGGCTCATAATCTCATCAAGTGTCTTGAAAGATTCTTTTCGTTGTTTGGAATGCCTAGAGTTATTCAGAGTGATAATGGGGGAAATTTTGTTTCTAAAGTTTTCAGAACTTTTTGCGAATCCCGAGGGATTCGGCACAAATTGTCCAGTCCATATCATCCACAAAGCCAAGGTGGACTTGAACGTTTCCACCAGACTTTGAAACAAATGCTAAAGACAACCGGAGAAACTCATCCACGTAATTGGGATGAGAATCTCCCCTTTGTGTTGTTTGCTGCTAGAGAAGGGCTACAAGAGTCATTGGGCTGTTCACCCTTTGAACTAGTGTTTGGTCACCAAGTAAGAGGTCCTCTTAAAATGCTACAAGAAAAGTTGTTGGGAGATGTCTCTGTTCATCAGAGCGGATTGTACTTGAGTGAGGTCAAGGCAAAGTTGTGTCGGGCTCGTGAGTTGGCGAAAGAACATCTGGGAAGGACTCAACAAGCCATGAAAGTACGATATGACAAGAAGTTCAAAGCTAAGCTAAGGTCGTTTGATGTCGGAGATTTGGTGTTGGTGTTGAAACCTCGTATGGGGACTTCCATGTCCCATAAGTTCGCAGGACCCTACCAAGTGGTAGACAAGGTGGGAGACCTAACTTATAAACTAATTAACCCTAATCTTTCAGAACCCCAAATGACTGTGCACATTAACAGATTAAAAGCTTATGTTGGACCTGGTGTAGTAGCTTGTTTTAGTCGGGAAGAGTTACCACCTGAGGATAATTGTAGTGAGGGACATGTTGTTAATATCCCACTTCTCAGTTCCAGTTCCAATGGCAGGGAGATGCTATGTCATTTACAGGAGGAACAACGTGATGAGTTCCAGGTTCTGCTGGACAACCATACATCTCTGTTTGGGGAGGTTCCTACCCAGACCCACCTCATCACACACGACATTCAGCTCCTGGACAGCACCCCCATTCGACAACATCCGTACCGAGTGAATCCCGAAAAGAGGAAAATTATGCAAGCAGAAGTGGAATATCTGCTCCAGCATGATTTCATTCGGCCAAGTCAAAGTACTTGGAGCTCTCCGTGTTTGTTAGTGCCAAAACCAGATGGAACCTGGAGATTGTGCGTGGATTACAGGAAACTGAACAAGAACACTACAGTGGACGTTTTTCCTTTACCCTTGTTGGAAGAATGTATAGAGTCCATAGGTCATGCCGAATATGTAAGTAAGCTTGATTTGTCAAAAGGGTATTATCAAATTACATTAACAGAGTATGCTAGAGAGGTTACTGCTTTTGTTACACCTGATGGTGCGTATGAATTTAATGTTGGGATAGGTGCTGTGCTTATTCAAGTTGGTTTAGACCAGATTGAGCATCCTGTGTATTACTATTCCAGAAAATTTAATGCAGCTCAGAGAAATTATTCCGTGGTAGAAAAGGAGGCGTTGGGTCTTATATTGTCAATCAAGAAGTTTGAGATTTACTTATCAGGAAATAAAGTGTTAGTATTTACAGACCACAACCCCCTTATCTTTATAAATATGATGAAAGTCAAGAACCAACGAATTCTGCGATGGTCATTGTTTTTGCAGGAATTTAATGTAGAAATCAAACATATTCCAGGCAGACAAAATGTTATTGCTGATGCTTTGTCAAGAAGTTTTGATGTACCATAAATGAAATGTTTCTTTTTACCTAACATTTTTACTTCTGAAAAAATGCCATTGATCTTCAATCCATTGCATTTTTTTTCTTGGAGGTGGAAGTGTTACGTACCCTTATAAGATACGTAAGTGAATATATTAATATGTACATTTATAATTGTATGTAAATTACAAGCATGTATATTGTTATACTTATATGTTCTATGCAAATGCACATTCATGTTACAGTGTTGGCGTTAGGCCCAACGTATCGTGGGAATGATTGTTTATTTCTTTGTGTGATCAGTTTTCCCACGGGAACTAATGATTTATATGTGATCATAAGTGGGTAACAGAGTGAAATAATAATTGAGTGAACTGTATCTGGCAAATTGTCGTGGGATCGTCCGTTGCTGGGGTGTGCATGCCATTATGCTATTCTGTATGCATATTTTAATTACTATGTAAAGAAACAATTGCTTTGTTTGTCTATATCAATATGTACTAATTATTCATTAAGTTAGTTTAAGATTACTCTTGTCACAATGTAGTGCTCCATTGTTGAAATAATAAATATTGTAACTTTGGCAATTTATTCGCGGGGCAAGGCAATGTGTTTTTTGACTCGCATATTGTAGTTCAGTAGCTGAGCAGAAACCAGGGAGATATCATCTTGGAGTTAAGTCATTCTTTTGTTCTAGCCATATAATTATTCTTAGTATTGATTTAATGTCTGGAAGTTACAGTGATATTTTTAATGTGATATATTGTGACCATATAATCATCTGTTTGCCTTTGAGATTTATTTAATATAAATGATATATATATGCTTAGTCTTTATTCTTCAGTCCTATGAAGATTCTATTTTATGCTCATTACCCATTAAGGGGTTATACTGGTGATTCGCTATTGAGAACAGCAGTTGTGTCGTATCCCTAGACTTATTAAAGTTTGGCTGCTGTAGGATCACGAGCCGTAACGTACGATAGGTAACAGCTCACTCCATACACAGTTTCAAGTGTAGATATGACAGAGTCCGATAGGCTCAGGAATCTGTACACCTGTTGATTGACGGTTGAGAGGCGGGACCAAAGAGCCAGAGCTCAACCCCCGCAAACACAACTAGGTGAGTACAACTAGGTGAGTACAGACGCCATCCAACACCCACAGACGCCACCCAACACCCACAGACGCCACCCTAACACCACCCATCACCCACAAACACCACCCATCACCCACAAACACCACCCAACACCCACAAACACCTGCCAGCCAACACCTACACCAGCCTTACAGGTGGGAGACAAACTTGAGGGGGGGGGGGGAGGTCAACACTGTACTGAAGCCTCACTAGTGTTCCACCGTCTGTGTCTGTCTGTCTGTCTTGCTCTTACTGTCTGCCTTCTATCTCACTCTCCGCCTTCTGTCTCACTCTCCGCCTTCTGTCTCACTCTCCGCCTTCTATCTCACTCTCCGCCTTCTGTCTCACTCTCTGCCTTCTGTCTCACTCTCCGCCTTCTGTCTCACTCTCCGCCTTCTGTCTCACTCTCCGCCTTCTGTCCCACTCTCCGCCTTCTGTCTCACTCTCCGCCTTCTGTCCCACTCTCCGCCTTCTGTCTCACTCTCCGCCTTCTGTCTCACTCTCCGCCTTCTGTCCCACTCTCCGCCTTCTGTCTCACTCTCCGCCTTCTGTCTCACTCTCTGCCTTCTATCTCACTCTCTGCCTTCTGTCTCACTCTCCGCCTTCTGTCTCACTCTCCGCCTTCTGTCTCACTCTCCGCCTTCTGTCTCACTCTCCGCCTTCTGTCTCACTCTCCGCCTTCTGTCTCACTCTCCGCCTTCTGTCCCACTCTCCGCCTTCTGTCTCACTCTCCGCCTTCTGTCCCACTCTCCGCCTTCTGTCTCACTCTCCGCCTTCTGTCTCACTCTCCGCCTTCTGTCCCACTCTCCGCCTTCTGTCTCACTCTCCGCCTTCTGTCCCACTCTCCGCCTTCTGTCTCACTCTCCGCCTTCTGTCTCACTCTCCGCCTTCTGTCCCACTCTCCGCCTTCTGTCTCACTCTCCGCCTTCTGTCTCACTCTCTGCCTTCTATCTCACTCTCTGCCTTCTGTCTCACTCTCCGCCTTCTGTCTCACTCTCCGCCTTCTGTCTCACTCTCCGCCTTCTGTCTCACTCTCCGCCTTCTGTCTCACTCTCCGCCTTCTGTCTCACTCTCCGCCTTCTCTCTCACTGTTCAACCTGTCCTCTTACAAAGAAATCGTATTTCTCTCGTACGCCAAAAGACCAAAATCTGTCGTACTTGAAAAATGGAAGCTGCTGGCGAAAGTGACGTACTGTCCCGTTTTCTGTTGTGGGTCCTCTGGTAGGTTAGGAGAGGGCACTTAACATTGACTGTTTTCTTAACGTTGGGGAAACCTTAGGAGGACCTAAGTGATCACTGTAACCAAATGGTCGCGCCCCTTAGAGCGTAAATCTGCCATCTTTGATGATGTCAACTACCATTTTAAGCTGTCATTGCAATCAATCATAGCTACCTATGTGCTTTAATATACTGTACCTATAATTTTCTCTCATCTTTTTTTTTTTTTTTCATTCCATGTAATCTGTTATCATTTTTTTGTCTATAAATTTTGCAAGTATTTACCTCCTTAAAATTTTCTTAGATTAAGGACCTGCCCGAAACGCTGCGCGTGCTAGTGGCTTTACAAGACTGTAATTACCATAATTGTATCCTCACATTCCTTATGTACATTCTTGTATATGCATAAATAAATAAATAAATAAATGATGAACTCTACGGACTTCAGGCAGAACATTTCATATCTACAGACTTCGTGGCCAAGGGACTTAATTAGGAGCCGTGTCCCTCTACAGGGATGGGGGGGGGGGTCACTAGGCCGACCCTTGGCCCCGTTATGTTGATCCGGAATTAAAATTATTAATCTGGCAAAGGTAGATGAGGCTGGCGGCTAGCGTCTGGCCTTCAGGGGGCCAGATTCACGAAGCAGTTACGCAAGTACTTACGAACGTGTACATCTTTCTTCAATCTTTGACGGCTTCGGTTACATTTATTAAACAGTTTACAAGCATGAAAACTTCCCAATTGACTGTTGTTATTGTTATAAACAGCCTCCTGGTGCTTCGGGGCTCATTAACTGTTTAATAACTGTAAACAAAGTTGCCAAAGATTGAGAAAAGGCGTACAGGTTCGTAAGTGCGTGCGTAACTGCTTCGTGAATCTGGCCCCCAGTCTTGAGCAAACAGGCAGACATTCTTTTATAGATATAGATAAACATTTGGTTAACTCTCATATTACCGCCTCTACCTATACCTTAACCCCCCTACCCCCCCTCCCTCTCTATCTCTCCCATACCTGACCCTCCTTCCCCTACACCCCCCCCCCTCGCCCCACACCCCAGGACCCCCCCCCTTCGCCCCACACCCCAGGACCCCCCCCCCGCAGGGCCCCGCCCCAACCACCACACCCACCACACCCACCCCATCACCCCAACGTCCCGTCTCCGAGTCCTTGTTACCTAGCAGCGAGGGTAGTGGGGGTGGGTAGGGTCCCCTTGGCCCCCCCCCCATCACAGGGGGAGTGTGTGCTGTGCCCCACGGGTAGGGGGAGGGGGGGGGACGGGCACGCCCCGGATGGCTTCATTATTCACTCATCCCGTGCCCAGGAAGGATGATAGACGTGGGGCATGCGGAAGGCAGGGCACCACGCTGCCACGGCCTGGGCAGGGATTGATCGATTCATTGATTGATTAGGCATTTCTCCTGTGACGTTGATGTCTCCGTCCTCGGCTCTCAGTTGAGAGAGACCCTGGATCAATCCCCCGGGGGCAGACGGAAACGGTTGAGCACTTTTACTGTCACCCGATGCCTCCGTTCACCTAGCGGTGAATAGGTATCCAGGAGTTAGGTTACTGTTGTGGGTTGCCTCCTGGGGAAAGTAAATAGTTGGTCTAGAGGGCGCCAGACACGGGTAGAGGTGTTGAGCAAGGCGCCAGACACGGGTAGAGGTCTGGAGCAAGGCGCCAGACACGGGTAGAGGTGTTGAGCAAGGCGCCAGACACGGGTAGAGGTCTGGAGCAAGGCGCCAGACACGGGTAGAGGTCTGGAGCAAGGCGCCAGACACGGGTAGAGGTCTGGAGCAAGGCGCCAGACACGGGTAGAGGTCTGGAGCAAGGCGCCAGACACGGGTAGAGGTCTGGAGCAAGGCGCCAGACACGGGTAGAGGTCTTGAGCAAGGCGCCAGACACGGGTAGAGGTCTTGAGCAAGGCGCCAGAAACGGGTAGAGATCTTGAGCAAGGCGCCAGACACGGGTAGAGGTCTTGAGCAAGGCGCCAGACACGGGTAGAGGTCTTGAGCAAGGCGCCAGACACGGGTAGAGGTCTTGAGCAAGGCGCCAGACACGGGTAGAGGTCTTGAGCAAGGCGCCAGACACGGGTAGAGGTCTTGAGCAAGGCGCCAGACACGGGTAGAGGTCTTGAGCAAGGCGCCAGACACGGGTAGAGGTCTCGAGCAAGGCGCCAGACACGGGTAGAGGTCTGGAGCAAGGCGCCAGACACGGGTAGAGGTCTCGAGCAAGGCGCCAGACACGGGTAGAGGTCTGGAGCAAGGCGCCAGACACGGGTAGAGGTCTCGAGCAAGGCGCCAGACACGGGTAGAGGTCTTGAGCAAGGCGCCAGACACGGGTAGAGGTCTCGAGCAAGGCGCCAGACACGGGTAGAGGTCTGGAGCAAGGCGCCAGACACGGGTAGAGGTCTGGAGCAAGGCGCCAGACACGGGTAGAGGTCTGGAGCAAGGCGCCAGACACGGGTAGAGGTCTTGAGCAAGGCGCCAGACACGGGTAGAGGTCTTGAGCAAGGCGCCAGACACGGGTAGAGGTCTGGAGCAAGGCGCCAGACACGGGTAGAGGTCTTGAGCAAGGCGCCAGACACGGGTAGAGGTCTGGAGCAAGGCGCCAGACACGGGTAGAGGTCTGGAGCAAGGCGCCAGACACGGGTAGAGGTCTGGAGCAAGGCGCCAGACACGGGTAGAGGTCTGGAGCAAGGCGCTAGACACACGCTAGGCTCCGGTACACCTCACCAGACGGGTTTCCAGGCGGCCAACAGCGGCTCCGATAACAGACACTCGGATACGTTTACCCTCACACTACATGTCCCCAACACCACACCCACTGGCAACACCACACCCACAGTCACATACACACTCACTATAGAGGTAGTGGACCCACAGATCAATTCAGGCAAAGTTATCGCAGACCCCACATTCTTTATTGTGGTGTTAAGCTGGAGCAGTCCAAGAGCCCTACTGCTTCACCATCATTATGACAGACTACAGTACAGGGCGGCGGTACAGACAGGCCACAGGGTGGGGGGGCACAGACAGGCCACAGGGTGGTGGGTACTCGTAGGACACAGGGTGGGGGGCACAGACAGGCCACAGGGTGGTGGGGGTACAGACAGGCCACAGGGTGGGGAGGTACAGACAGGACACAGGGTGGTGGGGGTACAGACAGGACACAGGGTGGTGGGGGTACAGACAGGACACAGGGTGGTGGGGGTACAGACAGGACACAGGGTGGGGGGTACAGACAGGCCACAGGGTGGGGCGTACAGACAGGACGCAGGGTGGTGGGGGTACAGACAGGCCACAGGGTGGGGGGTACAGACAGGACACAGGGTGGTGGGGGGTCCAGACAGGCCACAGGGTGGGGGTACAGACAGGCCACAGGGTGGGGGGTACAGACAGGACACAGGGTGGGGGGTACAGACAGGCCACAGGGTGGTGGGGGTACAGACAGGACACAGGGTGGGGGGTACAGACAGGACACAGGGTGGTGGGGGTACAGACAGGACACAGGGTGGTGGGGGTACAGACAGGCCACAGGGTGGGGGGTACAGACAGGACACAGGGTGGGGGGTACAGACAGGCCACAGGGTGGTGGGGGTACAGACAGGCCACAGGGTGGGGGGTACAGACAGGACACAGGGTGGGGGGTACAGACAGGACACAGGGTGGTGGGGGTACAGACAGGCCACAGGGTGGTGGGGGTACAGACAGGCCACAGGGTGGGGGATACAGACAGGACACAGGGTGGTGGGGGGTACAGACAGGACACAGGGTGGGGGGATACAGACAGGCCACAGGGTGGTGGGGGTACAGACAGGACACAGGGTGGTGGGGGTACAGACAGGACACAGGGTGGGGGGATACAGACAGGACACAGGGTGGGGGGTACAGACAGGCCACAGGGTGGGGGGTACAGACAGGCCACAGGGTGGTGGGGGTACAGACAGGACACAGGGTGGGGGTACAGACAGGACACAGGGTGGGGGGTACAGACAGGCCACAGGGTGGTGGGGGTACAGACAGGACACAGGGTGGGGGTACAGACAGGACACAGGGTGGGGGGTACAGACAGGCCACAGGGTGGGGGGTACAGACAGGCCACAGGGTGGTGGGGGTACAGACAGGACACAGGGTGGGGGTACAGACAGGACACAGGGTGGGGGGATACAGACAGGACACAGGGTGGTGGGGGGTACAGACAGGACACAGGGTGGGGGTACAGACAGGACACAGGGTGGGGGGGTACAGACAGGCCACAGGGTGGGGGGTACAGACAGGCCACAGGGTGGGGGGTACAGACAGGCCACAGGGTGGGTGGTACAGACAGGCCACAGAGTGGGGGGTACAGACAGGACACAGGGTGGGGGTACAGACAGGACACAGAGTGGGGGGTACAGACAGGACACAGGGTGGGGGGGTACAGACAGGACACAGAGTGGGGGTACAGACAGGACACAGGGTGGTGGGTACAGACAGGACACAGGGTGGGGGGTACTCGCAGGACACAGGGTGGTGGGGGTACAGATAGGCCACAGGGTGGTGGGGGTACAGACAGGCCACAGGGTGGTGGGGGTACAGACAGGACACAGGGTGGGGGGTACAGACAGGCCACAGGGTGGTGGGGGTACAGACAGGACACAGGGTGGTGGGGGTACAGACAGGCCACAGGGTGGGGGGTACAGACAGGCCACAGGGTGGTGGGGGTACAGACAGGACACAGGGTGGGGGGTACAGACAGGACACAGGGTGGTGGGGGTACAGACAGGCCACAGGGTGGTGGGGGTACAGACAGGACACAGGGTGGTGGGGGTACAGACAGGACACAGGGTGGGGGGTACAGACAGGACACAGGGTGGGGGGTACAGACAGGACACAGGGTGGGGGGTACAGACAGGACACAGGGTGGTGGGGTACAGACAGGACACAGGGTGGATGGTGTACACACAGAACACAAGAGGTAAGATACTCACAGAGGGCGGTGGCAGCGAGGATAGTGATGGCACCTCTAGGCGGATCACAGTCCGGGAAGGTGAGAGCGAGAGCGTACTCAGCGAAGGTGAGTGAGACGACGGCCTGAGCGGCAGGTCTGATGACCAAGACGTTGACCCAGAGCGTGAGGAAGGCCGGGAGGCCACCAAAGGCACTCAGGATATAGGCGTACTCTCCCCCGGCGGCTGGCAGCATCGTCCCCAGCTCACTGTAAGGGATAACACACACTCACTATCTCACTTGGCTGCTTCTACACTCAACTTCAACTATGTTTACTGAGACAAGACAAAAATATATCTCAAAGGGTAGAGTAGCTTAGGCTATTTCTACCCCCCCCCCTTCTACACTCACAATCACCAATCCCGGGTTGGAGTCCAGGACGGGGCATAGATGGTTGGGAACACTTACTATCACCTAATAGCTCTGTTCACCTAGTAATAGGTACCCAGGAGTTATTCAGCTTGTTGTGGGGTTGCATCTTGGGGAGGGTCAACATGTATAAGTACACAAACTGCCTGTCCCCCGACACAATGAATTATTTATTACTGTATTTATTTCAGATAGAATATAATGCCCTTTGGGGCTACTAATTCTTGAATACAAAAAGGTAACTTTTGGAGGTTCAACAATACATATTGGGACGTTTGACGAAACAGTTGCAAAAGGACAGTTGCAATACCTATTAATAATATTCAAATTATGCTACAATGTACCTATTAATAATCTTACGTTTTTACTACAATGTACTGTTATAATTATCTGTTAGATTAAGGACCTGCAAGAAACGCTATGGGTGTTAGTGGCTTTACAAGAATGTAAAAACATCAATGTTATGTACTCCCATAAATCCCACCGTACCTTCTTGTATATATATAAATAAACCTATTTATATAAATAAATAAATACAATAAATAAGTAGGTACTCTGGTTTTAGGAGGATGGGGTGATGTGAACAGCCTTCCTGGTTCCCACGAAACACATTTTCACCCTTGTTAATACACGCTCACAGGCCCCTTTTGTTTCATTATCTGCTGATGTAGACCTGTCAACAAAATTATTCGCACACCCTCCGTCACTATGTGATGGAGTGCGAAACGATACGTGAATTAAGAGACAATTCTAAAACAAATGTTCTAGAAATATGTAAATATTTCATTCAAAATAATCTGCTACCAGAAATTTTAGCCAAATATCCCCAGTTTGCTAACTGTAGATAGTAACTAAGTGATTGTAACCTATCCACCGCTGCCCACTGGATGGGGGGCGGTGTGCAGGACAAACATATCAATTGTGACACTAGCTCTCCACATACGTCAGTTGCTTAATTTAGAAACTGTACTTGTGGTCGATCTCGAACCCATTGTTGATGTGACGACTTATACTGAATGTTGTAACTAGTTCATCAAGATTGTAACTTGCTTAGCTAAATGAATTGTGGGGTTCAGTCCCTGAGCCCATTATGTGCCTCTGTAACCCTTTCCACTACCGCCCACAAGATGGGTATGGGGAGCATAATAAATGAACTAAACTAACTTCTGTTTCACCTCCTCACCCCTTGTGACACTGATTATCACAGTCACCAGAGTCCATCAAGGTGTACCCTCGTTATAATAAGCCACAAGTTCAACAGACGGCTCCCTTAGCTACTTGTAAAGAGTTTCTGGCAAAACATCGTATTTACCCCAAGTTTATATTTCAATAGAAAACGGAAGGACAGTGATTTTGTTATGGGACACTGTTTGAAAAGTTTTCAACAATGGCACTTGAAGTTCCTTTAGAACAGTAGTGAATCAGATAGTTATGACTAGAGGCAAGGAACAGGAGCTGAAATCTCATGTAACCTATGACCTGCAACGAATGAAACGGGAATACGTTTGACAATTACAAGTATTTACAACATGTGTTTGGAGTATTTTAGAATATGCAATTGGACATTTAGAAGTGAAGCACTGTTTAAAAATAACCTGGAACATAGGTCCTGCAATGAATCATAACATACATTGATGAAGGCAGGAACAAGCAACTGGAGTTTCACATAAAATATAACTTTCCTTGGGAAATTTGGCATACAATCAGGAGGCTTTGTTCTCACACTCAAGGATCTCGGGTTCGATCTCCGGACGGGACAGATATGGTTGGGTGTGTGTGTAATCTTACCAACATAACAGCATATTTCAAAGTAACTGACGTCATCACAAGCCAATCAGAAAGCTGAGTTGCACGGTTGGCGAAGCAACTGACGTCATCACTAGTCAATCAGATAGCCGAGTTAAATTACGCCAACGATGCACGTGTGGAGTTAACAACTTATCTTAACCTGAATAAACTATTATTAATGTGAGACAAATTACTTAACTGATAAAAGTCCAAAATTTAATTGTGTGCAGAACAGGTAATAAAATAAAACTGGTGTAGAGAGCGTCATGATACAGTGGGTATAGCGAGTGTGTCCGGCCCGTCCTCTCCACCGTTCACAACGACACTAAACTGAATGCAATAACTCACCCAACTTAACCAAAAACATAACCAAGGACCTACAAATAGGAAACGGGACATTACATCAACATTGCGAGCCGCTACCATTTTTGGCACGTCAGTTTGTGGCCATAGTTGAGGTTATAAGTCAAAATACGATGTACTATCGAGAGGAAGGATTGTACATGTCAGTGGAGTCCTGAGACAACTTTTCTATTCCACTCCATTGGCGCAATATTTTATTGTCAGTGATATCCCTCTCACTTATTTTATATTTTTACGGTAATCTGCTTAGGGAGGAGATCCTGCCTGTTCCCTACTACTGCCTAGTCACCAATATATCTGCATGCTGCAACATAAGGAATCAACATGAACCTCAACAACAATACGTGCTCCAAACGTATTGGTGTGTCTAAGACAGACACCACCCAGCTCCACCCTTTAGTACCCGAGACACCTGGACACCTGCTGTCTGGGTAGAGGCCCGGACACCACTCGCCGGTCGTCCACACACTGATTGTTTAAATTCCGGCCGATAGTTACCCACAACATTCACACCATCTACGCTGGCCTGGCCCAAATAAAAGAAGCTCACCAGTATTCAGCCCTCAGAATACGCTTCGTGCTCTCAGCAGTAACATACACTGTCGCCTCTCCAGGAGACTGTAGATGCCGTACAGCTTTTGTATAAATGTATTAATTTGCACCTCTTTTGCTTAACGTAAAAACTCACCTGTATTTATATTTCTTTTCATAATATTGTGTTTTAGCCATGTGGATAAGGGGCTCTGTTTTGTCAGTTATTAAAGTCATTTTTGTTATATTAAATGTTTTAAGTGTTTATTCTCTTTACTTTACCTGCACCTCTCACAGTATAGAGTCACAAGCAGTCTTATTTACTTCAGTTTACCTTTTTTTGATTAATGTGAGATTGCCACAACACCAGCCAGAATAGCCACTGATCTATTTCAGATTATCATCACAATATATATAAATATATATATGATATACACACACACACATATATATACATTATATATATATACATTATATATATATATATATATATATATATATATATATATATATATATATATATATATATATATATATATATATTATATATATTATATATAAACAGTGTCAGACCACGAAGGAAGGAAGGATTGAAACAGGAATTTTCTTAAGTACTTTCGTATTTAATAATACATCTTCAGAAGGATCATGTGTTAATTTTTTCATCACGTGATCTATATACATATTATATCTAATATTATATATAATATTATATTATATATATATATATATATATATATATATATATATATATATATATAAGAGAGAGAGAGAGAGAGAGAGAGAGAGAGAGAGAGAGAGAGAGAGAGAGAGAGAGAGAGAGAGAGAGAGAGAGAGAGAGAGAGAGAGAGACAGAGAGACAGAGAGAGAGACAGAGAGAGAGAGAGAGAGAGAGAGAGAGAGAGAGAGAGAGAGAGAGAGAGAGAGAGAGAGAGAGAGAGAGAGAGAGAGAGAGAGAGAGAGAGAGAGAGAGAGAGAGACTTACAGAGATTGGTGAAGGTGAGGGAGGGGGGGGGAGAGTGGAGAAGTGGTGGGGGGCATGAGGAGCACATGAAACACAACATCTGGGAAGTTACTGAATATATTTCTTCAACACCTCACCTGGACTTTCCCTATGAGCGCGTCTTGACCTTGGTGAACTTGTGCGTTCGTCGTCTTCTATACACATCTAATATATCATCATATAATGGCTATATGTATATGCATTTTAATGACCCTATATGAAAGTGCATATATTTCTGAGGAAGTTTAACGTGGCATGGCAGAATGTATAGAAAAATGACGCATTCTCACTTAATGCCCCGCGATTTTGACGCAATCAAACATCACAATTTTGGTGCTTTAGTGAAATTAATACCACTACAAAACTGACGGTTCCCATTAGTAATCATCTGGCCTCGATAGACGAGGTGGGTTGTCTAGGATCATATGTTAATGATCCTGTCCGTTCTGTCCATTACCACTCCGCATGAAAAGCCTAACCAAAAAGCGCCGAAACTAGGACTTAGTTTTCACACCTAGCCTACAACAGCCAAAGGAAGCGTCAATATTGCGGTGTTATTCATTTTCCTAAACCACCGTAATTTTGACGGTGATTACGATAGCGTACACAGTGTGGTGGGTTCAAGAAGGACAGGTTGATCGTGAAAACAGCAGAATAATGACGCGTTTCCGATCCAGATTAGCCTCGGGGCGCGTCTCTACATTGTGGGGGAATTTCCGAACTCTGGCCAGTCACAGGAAAACCTGGGCCACGATTCATCGTGCATTCTCACAACCATATTCGAAACCTGTAAATCTTTCCTCAACCATGGAGCCTTTGTGTACATTTATTAAAAGATTGCGAACTTGGAAATTCACAACCCAATGTTATTATTGTTGTCAACAACCTCCTAGTGTTTCGGTGATCATAACTTTTGTAATAAATGTAAACAAGTTAGAGTTTACATTTAACTCTAACGGGCTCTAAGCCAAAGTTAGAGCCCGAGTAGGAATATCTCTGATGAAAAAATAAGAATAAAAATTGTGAAATACAGTATATGATGAAAGTAATAAGGAATGTGTGAGTATTCCGAGAAGAGAATACACACACACAAGGTTGTGGCAGGTGTAGTGACACCACCAGACTGGTCAGTAAGAACTGGTCAATACCGGTCCTGGTAACAAGTCGCGCCCAGGCACGCTACAGCCTAGGCCGCCACAAAACGTTTACCACAACGTTTTTCCCAATTCTCTCTCTCTCTCTCTCTCTCTGCCTGTATTCATTTGTTACTGGTCTCTGACGTTTTGCTACACTCGCAATATATTAAATCTTTCACTGTGTTTTCCGTATTGAGTGATAATGCTGTCTATTACATTATATATGATTTCAGTGTGTTTAATTTGAGTTAAAACTAATTAGGAATATTATCAAATCTAACCTAACCTATCCTACCATAACCTAGCCAACAAAGTCAGTAATTAATGTTCTAAATATAATAGAGTTATATTAATTGGACTGGACTGGTGACCTGGTGATTCCCAGAGGCCTTCCTTACTGACCCGGCCAGGATGGTACAAAAGTTGACCAACCCACAACTCTACTGAGCCACACATCTATGGTTCATCTAATAAAATCAGCAGACTTCTAGATGTTACTACTGCTCGGCTTAGACTCGGTTACAAGTATCTTTGGGAATTCTCATTATCTGCTGATGTAGACCTGACCAAATGTAAACTGTGTCAACAAAATTATTCGCACACCCTCCGTCACTATGTGATGGAGTGCGAAAAGATACGTGAATTCAGAGACAATTCTATAATCAATGTTCCAACGATGTGTCAATATTTCATTCAAAATGATCTGCTACCAGAAATTTTAGCCAAATATCACCAGTTTGCTAATTGTAGTTAGTAACTAAGTGATTGTAACCTATCCACCGCTGCCCACTGGATGGGGGGCGGTGTGCAGGATAGTTTAGTTTAGTTCATTTATTATGCACCCCATACCCACCTTGTGGGTGGTAATGGAAAGGGTTACAGAGGCACATAATGGGCTCAGGGACTGAACCCCACAATTCATTTAGCAAAGCTAGTTACAATCTTGATGAGCTAGTTACAAAATTCAATATAAGTCGTCACATCAACAATGTGTTCGAGATCGACCTCAAGTACAGGTTCTAAATTAAGCAACTGACATATGTGGAGAGCTAGTGTCACAATTGATATATTTGTCCTGCACACCGCCCCCCATCCAGTGGGCAGCGGTGGATAGGTTACAATCACTTAGTTACTAACTACAGTTAGCAAACTGGAGATATTTGGCTAAGATTTCTGGTAGCAGATAATTCTGAATGAAATATTTACACATCGCTGGAACATTGGTTATAGAATTGTCTCTAAATTCACGTATCTATTCGCACTCCATCACATAGTGACGGAGAGTGTGCGAATAATTTTGTTGACACAGTTTACATTTGGTCACGTCTACATCGGCAGATAATGAGAATTCCCAGAGATACTTGTAACAGAGTCTAAGCCGAGCAGTAGTAACATCTAGAAGTCTGCTGATTTTATTGGATGATCCATAGATGTGTGGCTCCTCTTGCATGATAGTATGATGATAGATGGAATTACTGGTGTCGTTTTCACTGGCTCAGATCTACAAGATCTTGTTGAAGTTCTTGGTGACTACTGCTCTCAGACTGCTTATTGACAATCCAAGGTTATACTCAATTTCTCCGTTAAAGGCAGATTCTTTGGCTAACTTATCAGCTCTATCATGCATTTGGAGGGGCAACATGAGATGAAGTCCACATGAAATGGACTCTGTTACCATCCTTAATAATTTTGTTGTATTTGTGTCTAGCTTCGGACACGAGCATGTTACAGTTATGTCTTAAAGAGTTGAGAACATTTAAGGATGATAAAGAGTCACCTACAATTAATGTATCAAGATTGGGGACTTGTACACATTTCAGTGCAAGGATCAAGGCAAATAGTTCAGTCTGAAGGGTAGAGGCCCAGTTGTTTATACGGACTCCCCACTCAAAGTATAAGCCATCGCCCATTGTCAGGACAACTGCACTTCCAGCTGCACCCGTGGTGCGGTGTAGGGAACCATCAGTGTATATGATTTGAGAGAATGTTCTGTGGACAGAGAATCAATATGGCTTAAGGCGTTGAGCTTTGCCACAAGACGAAGCTTGGGCTGATCTCTAATTTGCTTCTTGGGTGGAAAGGGAGGGATTAAAACTGGAAAGGGTGTAATCTCCCACGGTGCAGGAAAGTGCCGTTGTTGTCTCTCTTGGTACAAATTATAAATCAGATATATTCCGAGTTCAGTTCCAGTTTTAGTTATCCATTTGAAACAATGTTGGCCTTCAATAACGAAATTCTGGAGAGCTTCTGTGCAAGGGTTTGGATGAGCTAGCCTAAGCATTTTTATACCAATTTGACCCTAACCGAGTAAGCCGGAGGACTCAAGCAGAAAACGGAACAGCACATCACTTTCGTGAACCGATTTAATTTCAAATTACGTCCATTTTTGGCCATAGCGCGCATACCAGCGAAAAGTGATATTATTTTTAAGATGACGGGAGGTATAGATATGTTTATATGCGAACAAGCTGCTTGAATGGTCCCCAAGCCAATATGCAACCGAAAACTCCTCACCCCTGAAGGACTCGATTCCAGACAGCCAGGGCTCCATGCACCTTAGCGTATCAAGTACTTAACCCGCTAGACCACACTGACTCTTCAAAGAATTGGAAGTCGTAAGACCCTTAACCCAATCAACAACAGCACTCAAGTGGTCAATTTTAGGGACAGATATTTCATCGAATAATCTCGCATGTTGGGGCCACGTGAGGGCATAACTGGCCGACCCCTCGCAGTGTTCAAGAGAGAACTGGATAAACACCTCCAAAGGATACCTGATCAACCAGGCTGTGATTCCTACGTCAGGCTGCGAGCAGCCGCGTCCAACAGCCTGCTTGACCAGTCCAGCAACAAATAGGCCTGGTCGAGGACCGGGCCGCGGGGACGCTAAGCCCCGAAATCATCGTAAGGTAACCGCAAGGTGACTATTTCTAGAGGTTTGGTTGGCTTTTTTTTACTGCAGCTTTCGCTTGTGTAACATTGAGTGACTGGTAGATTCTGACTCCTCGGTCCTTTTCTTCATCAGTCTGCCCATGGTAGTGTTGTTGAGTTGATGGTTGTGGTGTGTATGGTTGTGTTGTGCATGGTTGTGTCCGACATGCAAAGTCTTGCAGGTTTTAATAAGAAAGACCATTTGCCAGTCTTCCAACCATTTGTAGAGTTCCTGTAGATCTTACTGTAATGATTTTGAGTGGATATATATTATTGCTGCCATATATGGGACAATAAGCCTTCTGCTGTTTCCCTAATTCTTATGTTATGTTCACAGTTATCAAATTTGAGTCTGAATTCATTTTTTTCTGAATTCGCCATATTTTTTCTTGTATCATCAGCAAATCTGCTTATTCCTCCATCCCCATTTTGGTCAAAATTAACTCTAATAATTGTTTTAAATTTGGGAAGCAAAGGCCTCATTCCTACATGTACCTACATCAGAAACATCACCAGTGATGTGCTCCCACTTCAAGGCGTGATATTTTCCCTCTCGCTAACAATATCATCGATTCCTGATACAGGAAGGCACACCCAGCCGTCCAAGGGAGTAGCAAACTTGTGCTGCCTCTGTCTCCCCTTCCCTCCCACGCCCTGTCAACCCTTCTCTGCCTGCCTCCCTGCCTGCCTCCCTGCCTGGTTACCTGCCTGGCTCCCTGCCTGCTTGTTTGCTTGCCTGCCTCCCTCCCTGCCTGTCTGTCTGTCTGTCTGTCTGTCTGTCTGTCTGTCTGTCTGTCTGTCTGTCTGTCTGTCTGTCTGTCTGTCTGTCTGTCTGCCTGCCTGCCTGCCTGTCTGCCTGTCTGTCTATCTGCCTGCCTGTCTGTCTGTCTGCCTGGCTGCCTCCCTGCCTGCCTGTCTACCTGCCTCCCTGCCTGCCTTCCTGGCTGCCTGCCTGGTCCCGGTGGTGAAAACACTCCTCACGTAAGATAAGCAGTTGTCAATACCGTCAACACGGACGGTCTGCCTACTGCTAGACCCTCACGTCTCCCGGCCACCTTCATCGTCTGACTCGGTCAAGTTGCCGCGCTCAAACACCACGCTCAGTTGTCCAAGTTGCCGCGCTCAAACACCACGCTCAGTTGCTCAACTTGCCGCTAGAGTCAAAGGGTAAAGGCAACTAGGCCTCTGACTTCTGTAAGCCCCAAATGACACTCTAAAGATAAAATGTCTGGCTTGAATCTACAGTCACTCAGACACAAGGTGTGGAGGGTGTGGAGGGTGTGGAGGGTGCGGAGGAGGGTGTGGAGGGTGTGGAGGGCCGTGATGGTGTAGGAGGAGACAGTCTGTCACCACGCGCCTCTATTCAGTGTCGCCACCAGAAGAACTTCACCTAAAAATATCTCCTCTAGTGGTAGAGTAATCTTTAACACTACTACATCACAGGGCTGGGGCCACCACCACTGTCACTCCCCCCAGGGAGGGAGTCTGGGGCCACTACCTCTGTCACTCCCCCAGGTAGGGAGGGAGGGAGGCTGGATCACCTACCCGTTATGCTTCTAGTCCAGCCTTCACTACCTCCTAACCCTGTCCATGGAGGACAGAAGAAAATGTATGTATGCTGGTTAGCATTGTAACTGTGTGGCCACGTCTGTGGTAGAAAATAATAAAATAATAAAAAAATAAAAAAGTAAACAAAACACTACCTCGTCTTATATAAACTATATACAACCACTGGCGATTATCCTCTACGTTTTGTCCAATAACAAAAATATTTTTCGTTTAAAGTAATTCAGTAGTGTAATTAACATTTTTAAAATTATGATAATTAACAATCAAGTATTATATATTTACTCTCAAGTTTCCGTTTACTATTAAAATGTTATTTTATTGGAAAAGAGGATTAAAACTTATTATAATGTATACATATACACCTGTGATGGGTGATGTTGGTAGTGTACACTATGTACATGTACCCGAGGGAGCCGGTGGCTGAGCGGACAGAACACTGGACGCGTGATCCTGTGGTCCCGAGTTCGATCCCGGACGCCAGTGAGAAACAATGGGCAGAGTTTCTTTCACCCTGATGCCCCTGTTACCTAGCAGTAAATAGGTACGTGGGAGTGAGTCAGCTGTCACGGGCTGCTTCCTGGGGGTGGAGGCCTGGTCGAGGACCGGGCCGCGGGGACACTAAGCCCCGAAATCATCTCAAGATAACCCCCTGTGATGGGTAATGGAGTGTTTTCAGTGTTTCACATTTTCTTGTAAATAGTAAATAAAGATTTACTTTTTGACTAAACAGCAATCAGCGATGCATTAATTGAGTTAGTGTTGCAATATTAACTGTATTGGAAATAAGATTACAGATGGCACATTACTGTAGAGTACACAATTAGAGCATGTGTAATGAACTGGCTTCAGTTGGCAGGGTTATTCCAGCAGATTAACCTGGATTTACCAATTGTTTTCCAATCTTAAATCATTCAATAATATTATTAATTCATTTTCCATGTTCATAAGGTCAAGCATTCATTTTTTATAAACAGACAGAAGACATATATATATATATAAATATATATATATATATATATATATATATATATATATATATATATATATATATATATATATATATATATATATATATATATATATATATATATATATATATATATATATATATATATATATATATATATATATATATATATTGGTAGCAGTCTTTCTTTCCCAATATGATTCATAAAGTCACTAGAAAGTTCAAATTTAATGTGTATAGGAAACCTACCAACGTGGGGTCGTATGTTCATTTTTATTCGAATCATCATAGTAAAGTTAAACAGGCAGTATTTTCAGGAATGTTTCTACGAGCTTTGAGGGTTTGCAGCCCTGAGTTTTTTGATGAAGAGATTGCTAAAATATATGAAATTGGGAAGAGTTTACAATATCCTAAGAGGTTTTTGGATTTCTCGTTTGTACAAGCCAAGCGTACGTTTTATAATCACGTCCCTGAGGCGAAACCAAAAATTATTTACTCATTGGTGGTACCTTATGCGAGTGGACTTGAAAAATTGTCTCTGATTTTTAAGAAACTTAATATAAATTTGGTGTTCACTAATAGTACGATCAAATCCAATTTAATAAAAAACTCCCCTGATACAGCAGGTTGTGTGTATTCGATTCCCTGCAATGATTGTGATTCTGTGTACCTTGGACAAACAGGAAAGTCCTTACAATTGCGGTTGTCACAACATGCTTATAGTATTAGAACTGCCCAAACGTCTAATGCATTGTATCTACATACGAGTTTATGCGATCACAATATTAACTGGAATGGGGCAAAAAGCATTACCAATTGTGGGGATTTCGTGGAACGGAATTTGATTGAGTCTGCTCTAATCAGTCAGTGTCCAAATCTTCTTAATGTTAGTACTGGAATGTACAAACTTGATCCATTTTTAAGTTATAATATTGCACAACAGTTTAAGAAACAACTCTGATAGAGAGGCTTACAATGTCTCATTATAATTGTATATTCATATATTGTGTGTTCATGAGGCTTTTCTTTAATCTTTCATCCTTATTCTCTGACCGCTTAATCCTCTTTGACCATTCTAAGCTAAGCTATACCTGTTTTTGGTTAATTACACCTGACCAACCCTAGGGATGGGTTGGTCAGGTGTCGGCCTATATATCCTCCCCCTTCTCCCTTCTCCTTAGTCAGTCTGGTGTTGACAAAGGCTTTAACAAAGCCGAAACGTTCACCTCATTTCATATTTCTCTGTGGATTTTCCGCATATATATATATATATATATATATATATATATATATATATATATATATATATATATATATATATATATACATATACATATATATATATATATATATATATATATATATATATATATATATATGCGAACAGCCTGAATGGTCCCCAGGACAATATGCATCTGAAAACTCACACCCCAGAAGTGACTCGAACCCATACTCCCAGGAGCAATGCAACTGGTATGTACAAGATGCCTTAATCCACTTGACCATCACGACCGGACAAAATGAGGCGATAGCCGAAGCTATTTGAACCACCCCACCGCCGGCACTCGGATAGTAATCTTGGGCATAGCATTTTACCAAATCACCTCATTCTTTGGGGCACACGTGAGGAACACAAATGCGAACAAGCCTGAATGGTCCCCAGGACAATATGCAACTGAAAACTCACACCCCAGAAGTGACTCGAACCCATACTCCCAGGAGCAACGCAACTGGTATGTACAAGACGCCTTAATCCACTTGACCATCACGACCGGACAAAATGAGGCGATAGCCGAAGCTATTTGAACCACCCCACCGCCGGCACTCGGATAGTAATCTTGGGCATAGAATTTTACCAAATCACCTCATTCTTTGGGGCACACGTGAGGAACACAAATGCGAACAAGCCTGAATGGTCCCCAGGACAATATGCAACTGAAAACTCACATCCCAGAAGTGACTCGAACCCATACTCCCAGGAGCAACGCAACTGGTATGTACAAGACGCCTTAATCCACTTGACCATCACGACCGGACAATTCTGGGGTGTGAGTTTTCAGTTGCATATTGTCCTGGGGACCATTCAGGCTTGTTCGCATTTGTGTTCCTCGCGTGTGCCCCAAAGAATGAGGTGATTTGGTAAAATGCTATGCCCAAGATTACTATCCGAGTGCCGGCGGTGGGGTGGTTCAAATAGCTTCGGCTATCGCCTCATTTTGTCCGGTCGTGATGGTCAAGTGGATTAAGGCGTCTTGTACATACCAGTTGCGTTGCTCCTGGGAGTATGGGTTCGAGTCACTTCTGGGGTGTGAGTTTTCAGTTGCATATTGTCCTGGGGACCATTCAGGCTTGTTCGCATTTGTGTTCCTCACGTGTGCCCCAAAGAATGAGGTGATTTGGTAAAATGCTATGCCCAAGATTATTATCCGAGTGCCGGCGGTGGGGTGGTTCAAATAGCTTCGGCTATCGCCTCATTTTGTCCGGTCGTGATGGTCAAGTGGATTAAGGTGTCTTGTACATACCAGTTGCGTTGCTCCTGGGAGTATGGGTTCGAGTCACTTCTGGGGTGTGAGTTTTCAGTTGCATATTGTCCTGGGGACCATTCAGGCTTGTTCACATTTGTGTTCCTCACGTGTGCCCCAAAGAATGAGGTGATTTGGTAAAATGCTATGCCCAAGATTACTGTCTGAGTGCCGGCGGTGGGGTGGTTCAAATAGCTTCGGCTATCGCCTCATTTTGTCCGGTCGTGATGGTCAAGTGGATTAAGGCGTCTTGTACATACCAGTTGCGTTGCTCCTGGGAGTATGGGTTCGAGTCACTTCTGGGGTGTGAGTTTTCAGTTGCATATTGTCCTGGGGACCATTCAGGCTTGTTCGCAT
>NC_091186.1:12350845-12618345 GCF_040958095.1 Procambarus clarkii
ATGATGGACGGAACGGCAGAAATTTAAACAGAACAGCAAAAGTAATTTTAACTAAATAAACAGAAGGCTACAATAATCTTTAAGCGTATATATGGCGGACATCTGCAGTTGGTCAATAATCAATATTTTTTTTTGGAAATAGCAAGACAAAATTTATATTTAGGAGGTAAGGTAGGTTACATGGAGTTTATTAAAAAAAATCAAAATGTTTATTCAGGTAAAGTACATAGGCTGGTACCTATGTACTTTACTGCGTACATAGTAAAGTACAAAGAAATAGATAAATTTATAGATAGAGCTAGAACATACAATGCCTAAAGCCACTATTACGCAAAGCGTTTCGGGCAGGAAAAACATAAAGACTGAAACTTAATACTAATTGAGATTAAAGTATAAATTGTGTTTAGAAAAAATAAGAAAAAATTAAAAAAGGGGGGGGAAACATGGCAGAAAAAAAACAAAAATACAATTTCGTCAACAAACAGCATTGTTTCAAGTAGTAGACAGGGGTTACAATCCCCTGTCTACTACTTGAAACAGTAGGTGGATAGGTTACAATCACTTAGTTACTACCTACAGTTAGCAAACTGGGGATATTTGGCTAAAATTTCTGGTAGCAGATCATTTTGAATGAAATATTTACACATCGTTGGAACGTTTTTTTTAGAATTGTCTCTAAATTCACGTATCTTTTCGCACTCCATCACATAGTGACGTAGTGTGTGCGAATAATTTTGTTGACACAGTTTACATTTGGTCAGGTCTACATCAGTAGATAATGAGAATTCCCAGAGATACTTGTAACAGAGTCTAAGCCGAGCAGTAGTAACATCTAGAAGTCTGCCGATTTTAGTGGATGATCCATAGATGTGTGGCTCCTCTTGCATGATAGTATGATGATAGATGGAATCACTTTGCCTCAGATCTACGAGATTTTGTTGAAGTTCTCGGTGTACTATTGCTCACAGACTGCTCATTGACATAAATTCTTGTAAAGTCACTAACACCCATAGCGTTTCTGGTAGGCCTTTAATCTAACAGATAATTGTAAGTAGGTAATTTCTAGCAAAATTGAGAAATGTTAACAAGTATATTGTAACAACATTTGACAAAGATTAGTAGGTACATTACAGTAAAATGCTGTAAAAAACATTATAGTAGATATAATGTAATATATCTACTATAGATTTTTACTATATAAAATATAGTAAAAAACATTATAGTAGATGTTGTGCAAGTAAGGAGAAAGCAAAAATGTTACAGTGTTGGGAGTGTCTGAGAAAATCTCGTATCTCATGGAATGTGACGGACAGGGCAAAGGTAGTTTTATTATTAATCATGGATGTAAGTAGAATGAGAATATTATATTGGAGCGTTAATGGGTTAAAACCTAGTGCAGTGGATGTGCACTATTATACTCTTAGATAGTACTATATTAACCTGAAATGTTAAATGGGATTTTTGTATTTGTACTCGCTGAATTTGTGCGCCCCTTGAGGGACTTGAAGTATGGGGAGGGGTAGAAATAGCCTAAGCTACTCTTTGAGATTTTTTTTAATCTTGTCTCAATAAACATACTTGAACTTGAAAGAACATTATGTATTAGAGTGTCAACTTATGGATAACTATAGAAATAATGAAATAAGTAGTGTACCACTTCAAATTGTTGGATGTGTGATAATGATATGATAGACAGAATACTTAGGAGCTACAAGAATTTTGCCCCAATGATTGTAACACTTATATGCTGTGCTTACTATATTAATCTGCAATGTTAAATGTTGTATTGTGATTTGTGTATCTGTAATCACTGAATTTGTGCGTCCCTTGAGGGACTTGAAATAGAGGGGGGGGGGGGTAGAAATAGCCTAAGCTACTCTATCCCTTTGAAATGTATCTTTTTTTCTTGTCTTAATAAACATACTTGAACTTGAATAAGGAGTGTAAATTATGTAGTATGCCGCACGCCCACTCCTTAGAACATTATGTATTAGAGTGTCAACTTATTGATAACTATAAAAATAAGGAAATAAATAGTGTACCACATCAAATTGTTTGGATGTGTGATAATAATATGATAGACAGTATACCTAGGAGCTACAAGAATTTTGCCCCGAGAGTCTAACACTTATATGCAGTGCTTACTATATTAACCTGCAATGTTAAATGGGATTCTTGTATTGTGATTTGTGTATTTGTACTCACTGAATTTGTGGGCCCCTTGAGGGACTTGAAGTAGAGGGGGGTAGAAATAGCCTCTATCCCTTTGAGATGTATTTTTTCTTGTCTCAATAAACATACTTGAACTTGAACTTGAACTTGAGTTTGCAGTGGTTGAACCCCATGCACAGATACCGTATGTAAGATAGCGATAGATTAGCGCGTAGTATAGTGAGAGGAGAACAGAGTTTGGAACATAATATCTGATTTTAAAGAGTATACCAACTGTTTTTGACACTTTCTTGGTTATGTGTTGTATGTGGGGGCTGAAGTTAAGTCTCTTGTCTAAGTATAGGCCAAGGAACTTTCCATCATTTTTATTGCTGATGTTAACATTGTCTATCTGAAGCTGAATTGCATTTGTTGATTTGCTTTCAAATAGGATGAAGTATGTATTTTCTGTTTAGTGTGAGTTTGTTGGATAACTCCATAAGTGGACTTATTTTAATTCATTATTTACAACATTATTTAATGTGTGTGGGTTGGGGTCTGAGTAGATGAGGGTAGAGTCGAACCCCCATCACCGGTTCCTATAGATTTTATCACTGATGCAGTCACGTTAGTGTGATTACTGTCTGTGTAATGATAATAAAAATAATAATAATAATTAAATAATAATAATCACAATAATAATAATAATAATAATTGGCCTCCGCCTGGCCGTCTCTGATAAGAGGATCATCCCGTGGGAATATTAACCCAGAGAGAGGTATTGGAATGTATACACCAGACAGACTCAATTAGTTTCACATGAGGCTTTATACACATACCTGGCTAAGGAGCAAGTTATTGACAATATACGCATGTGACCCCACACACAGTGACCCCACACACAGTGACCCCCACACACAGTGACCCCACACACAGTGACACCACACACAGTGACCCCACACACAGTGACCCCACACACAGTGACCCTTCACAGTGACCCCATACACAGTGACCTCCACACAGTGACCCCACACACAGTAACCTCCACACACAGTGACCCCACACACAGTGACACCACACACAGTGACCCCACACACAGTGACCCCACACACAGTGACCCTACACAGTGACCCCACACACAGTGACCTACACACAGTGACCCCACACACAGTAACCTCCACACACAGTGACCCCCACACACAGTGACCCCACACACAGTGACCTCCACACAGTGACCCCACACACAATGGGGTCGCTGCTTAGAAAGAGTTCAGAAGAAATGTCCGCAGTGAAGGAAGTAGCCATGAAAGCAGCAACCTCACAGGAAGCAGCAAGTCGCACTAGTCAGCTGCTGGAGAGGAAAAGATCAGTGGTAGCAGTGAGCATTACAGAACAGGAAGCTCCAATAAGACAGAGTGGAAAGATAAGGGCAATGAGGCAGGGAGAGAGATCCTAAAAGTGTGACGGATGGAAGGGGCTGGACAAAGCATAGAGAAGGTTTTCAGGTTAGGATGGTACAACAAGGACAGAGATCGCCTGATAAAGATAGTGTTTACAAATGAGACCATGAAGGAGACATTTTAAATAAGGAACAGCTATCTATTAAATGTGAAAGGATGCAAGAAATTATTCCTCTAGATGGACATAACGAGGGAAGAGAGAACAATGACAGCAGATGCAAGGAGGAAACACAGGGGAAGAGGTCGAGAGAACCAGGGAACTACAACTCCCAACACAACAATCCTGCAGGGGAGTGGGGAACTCCCACCCAACACCCCAGTAACCCCAGAGGAGAGGACAACACCCCCACTTCCTCCCCATAGAAACCCTCCTTACCCTGAACCCTCCCTGTCCCCATTCAAATGCTCATTCAACCATCCCTCCCCCCCTCACCCTCATACCTTCACTGTCTCCCCTTTCCTTAACCCCCCACCCCTCACCCCAGAATCCTCTGAGACCCTGTTAACCAACTCACAAATCTTCACACCTATGGAATGACTTCCTCCATCAGCAGAAAGACCACCAAGAAGAGGAAACAAGAATGTACAGGAGAAAGTGAGCTTCAAGACAATGTATACACACATAGATGGGATTACAAATGAATCCAGTAAACTTGGAGAATGGGCACGAGATGAAAACCCAGACATAATAGCACTCACAGAAACAACGCTAACGAAAACCATAACAAATGCAGTGTTCCTGCAGAAATACTCTGTAGTTAGGAAAGAGAGGGAAGGAAGAGGTGTAGGTGGAGTAGCTCTGCTGATAAGAGACTGGTGTTTTGAAGAGATGGTTATCCAGGGCGGAAATGGTTTCAGTGACTACATAACAGGTACCATAGCAATTGGGTGACAAAAACTTATTGTAGTAGTCATATATAACTCCCCACCAAATGCCAGAAGACCCAGACAGGAATATGATAGAAACAACATGGCCGCCCTTAATATAATAGCGAGAGCAACTTCTGTCACCAGCAGGAACAGATCCACACTGCTAATCATGGAAGACTTCAACCACGGGAAGATAGATTATCCTCACAATCCCAATGTACCTTATTGTATATATATAAATAAATAAATAACAGAGACCCACATGGAGGACCGGACACACGGAGAGCTAAGCTATTGCTAACCCCACCACCAACCTCACTACCACCCCTACACCCTCCCTCGCCACCACCCCCACACCTACCTTCACCACCACCCCCACACCTACCCTCCAACCACCCCCCCACACCATCACCCACCACCCACCCTCACACGTACTTACTCACCCACTTCTCTAACACAGACATACACCCACCCTCACCAACACACCCACACACACACCCTCACCACCACACCCACACACGTACCCACCCCTCCACCACACACACACACACACACCCACCCCACCACCAGACTTACTCTAGTCATCTATATACTCGTGTATGTTAGTCTTTATAACGTAAAATATGATAACTGGGAGTAGGGAGAGCATTATGCAACAGTCACCCCTCGAACATTGCTCGACATCGCCAAATCAACTTTCAATAAATGAAAGCGGTTACTGTACGGAGCGAGCTATTCTTCTCCTATCGTGACCACACACCACACCACCTTGACCACAGACCACACGCCCATGATGGGGGACCACAAGGCCCTGATCACAGACCACACCAGGATGCAGACGATGCCTATCGTGGCTAGCAACGTCTCGGGTAACTCCTCTATCGTGGCTTCTATTGTCACTCATCATCCCTTATACCGCTCTGGCCGCGGCCTTGCTCCACTGGTGCCACACTTGTGCTGCTACCTTGCTACTCTCTCATAACATTATATATATTGCTCACGATTACATGATTGCACTCTATTATCTCTATATATACAAAAAAAGTCTGTCTGTCTGTCTGTTGGCAGGCAGAGTGGGGATTTTATGGAGAATGTCATTGGAAACGAGGGAGGGTCAGCGGCTGCCCCTATGCCCTCCTCAAAGAGGGTCGGCTTTTGCACCCTATTCACGGTCGGTGGATGTGAAATGCGCAGAAATGAATCCGTAGAGTTTATTATTAATATAAATGATAAACTCTACGGATTAGATACACTAATATCCCAGTCATACAGGGATATTAGTGTATCCCTGTATGACTAACCGTCCTGGGAGATGGGGACTTTTAGTATCACTGCTGCCTTATTCGCTCTTGTGGTGATGATATCCTCATAATGAGCCCAGATTTTGTCAGGTGCAGACTACTGATCACATGACTCTGTATGACTAACCATCCTGTGTGATGGGGATTTTTTAGCATCACGTAGCTAGCTTTTTTGACAAACTGTATTCCCCTTCATATAGTCTAGGGCAGAAGCACAAAGGCAGATGTACCCACACCCAAGTGTGGGGTGTGGGTACACCTATGTGTGTTAATATGTGGAAGGTATTAATGAAAAAATAGTGTATTCCGATATTAACATGCAAAACGAATGTTCAGAATGTAGTTTTCTGTTTTGAATACACTCTTTTGGTTACAGTGATGTAGATTACTTACCCCATATCCCCTATCAGTTTGAGCAATGAGTAGGATTCGAACCTACACCCTGGATACTCTCTAGTACACGCCTTAGACCACTGTACCATGACAGGCTCAAAAGCAATACAACCTGGGATTTAACTGAATCCTCCTGATGACCTGAGACCTCCACTAAAACCAAGTCAGGATTTCAGACATATTGCCTGCATGGACTGTGGTGTAGTTCTACCCAACCACTTGAGATGGACGGTAGAGCAACGGTCTAGCTTCATGCAGGTCGGCGTTCAATCTCCGACCGTCCCAGCAAGTGGTTGTTCACCATTCCTTCCCCCCGTCCCATCCCAAATCCTTATCCTGACCACTTCCAAGTGCTATATAGTCGTAATGGGGTGGTGCTTTCCCCTGATAATTCCCGCCCTCTACAAGTGCTTCTGTTCAAGTGCAGCAAGTGATCATGTTAACATGATGTATGAACGTGATGTGACTCCATAGTGCTGGAGTTGAAGTTATTGAAGTTAGAGTTATTGTGGTTAATGGTACCAACAGTCTTATGTCGGTACTTATTTTCGTCCAGAGCTGCATGTATCAGGTCAGTCATATTAATAACAGCGTCCTTGGTACCTTTATGGGGTCTGAAGCCGTATTGTCTAGAACTAAGTATATTGTGTTTAACTTGGAAGGAGAAGGGCTGCTTGTCAGTTAGTTTAGTTAATTTATTATGCACCCCATACCCATCCTGTGGGTGGTAGTGGAAAGGGTTACAGAGGCACATAATGGGCTCAGCGACTGAACCCCACAATTCATTTAGCTAAGCAAGTTACAATCTTGATGAGCTAGTTACAACATTCAGTATAAGTCGTCACATCAACAATGGGTTCGAGACCAACCACAAGTACAGTCTGTAAGCTATGTAACTTACATATATGGAGCGCTAGTGTCATAATTGTAATAATTGAAATGTTTGCACATTTCTTGAGCACTTGTTATAGAGTTGTCTTTAAATTCACATATCATTTACCACTCCATCACAATGACTGAAGGTGTGGGACAATTAGCTGAGACAGTTTACACTTGGTCAGGTTTACATCAGCAGGTAATGAACATTCTCAGAGATACTGAATGTGAGTGTCTCAAATATTATGGACAAGGTGAGGAGTTTATACAGGACATCCGTATCATTAGGCCTCAGTATAAGTTAACATTCTACTTTACCATAAATCTTAGTGTCATCGGCAAGTTTGATGATGTGGCTGGTAATATTCTCATCTGTGTCGTTGAACTACATGACAAAAAGAGTTGGCTCCAAAATGGACCCTTGTGGTACCCCACTTACCACATTTCTCCAGTCAGATTCATTCTGATTTAGCACCACCCGTCGTTCTCTTTGATTTAACAATTGTGTCATTTAACCATAGTTAACTTGGATTTAACCATCGGTCTGCCCAAAACGCTATGCGTGTTAGTGGCTTTACATGAATGTAAACATACCAATCTGATGTAATCTCACCAACCCATTGTACCTTCATGCAAATATATTATTATTATTATTATTATTGCTTTATCCATTCTAGTATTATACCATTTATTCCACGTGCCTGTAATTTCCTTATTAGTCTTTCATGTGGTATCTTATAATTCTTTTTAACGAGGTCCATGTAACCTACATCTACTAGAAGTTCTTTGCCTGAGTAGCTGGTTACTGTTTCCAAACATAAAGGAGGTTAGTAAGGCAGGATCTATTTTTAAACAAAACCATGTTGCGTTGATTTCACAAGATTCTTCAATGAGAGATGGTGACTTATTCCCTCCTTTAGGATTCTCTCCGTGAGCTTGAAGATGTGACATGTGAAGCTGATTGGACGGTAGTCGTCTAGTCTAGACTACAGCAAGACTTGGTCTAGTCATTCAGACTATGGCTAGACGTAGTCTAGTTATCTATACGTGGTCTAATCGTCTAGACTACGGCTAGACGTGGTCTAGTCTCTAAAATTCTAAAACCTATATTATTTACTGTCAACACTACCCTCATCTACTCAGACCCCCAACCCACACACACTAAATAATGTTGTAAACAATGAACTAAAAAAAAGGCCATTTATGGATGTCAACCAACAAACTTACACTAAACAGAAAAGATCTACAACATCCTATTTGAAAGCAAATCAACAAATGCAATTCAGCTTCAGATAGACAATGTTAACATCAGCAATAAAAATGATGGAAAGTTCCTTGGCCTATACTTAGACAAGAGACTCAACTTCAGCCCCCACATACAACACATAGCCAAGAAAGTCTCTAAAACAGTTGGTATACTCTCTAAAACCAGATATTATGTTCCAAACTCTGCTCTCCTCTCACTACATTACGCACTAATCTACCCCTGTCTTACACACGGTATCTGTGCATGGGGGTTCAACCACTGCAAACTACCCCAATAACCAGATAAAACTCTCCAAGGATGGTTATACACCTGCAACAGATTTAGAAACGCCAACTGAATTTAATAGCATCTTTTCATCGGTTGGTGCTAACCTTGACATAAAACTCCCACAGACCCAGGCACATGTTACCACATATCTTTCAGGCAGCTATCAACACTCTCTTCTCCTCTCACCAGTCAGCCCTACAGATGTTGTGTTCATAATTCACTCACTAAAAACCAAAGCTGGGAACATTAGTGAAATTGCCTCCCATGCCCTTGCGCCACCCATAGCTCTGCTGTTCAACAGCTTAATTTAAGTTTAGTTCATTTATTATGCAACCTATACCCATCTTGTGGGCGGTAGTGGAAAGGGTTACAGAGGCACATAATGGGCTCAGGGATTGAACCCCACAATTCATTTAGGTAAGTAAGTTACAATCTTGATGAGCTAGTTACAAAATTTAAATTCACATCGTCACATCGTCAATGGGTTCGAGATCGACCAAAGTAGTTTCTAAATTAAGCAACTGACATATGTGGAGAGCTAGTGTCACAATTTATGTTTGTCCTGCACACCGCCCCCCATCCAGTGGGCAGCGGTGGATAGGTTACAATCACTTAGTTACTACCTACAGTTAGCAAACTGGGGATATTTGGCTAAAATTTCTGGTAGCAGATCATTTTTAATGAAATATTTACACATTTCTGGAACATTTGTTATAGAATTGTCTCTGAATTCACGTATCCTTTCGCACTCCATCACATAGTGACGGAGGGTGTGCGAATAATTTTGTTGACACAGTTTACATTTGGTCAGGTCTACATCGGTAGGTAATGAGAATTCCCAGAGATACTTGTAACAGAGTCTAAGGTGAGCAGTAGTAACATCTCTAGAGTGTTATACCTTCTCTGATATCCTTAAAAAATCACTGGTAACGCCAGTTCATAAAGGAGGCGATACGGCAGACATAAACAATTACAGACCAATATCAAATCTACCTATATTATCAAAAATATTTGTAAAAATTATTTACAAACATCTCTACTCCTGCCTCGTGAAATTCAACATACTAAGTCCCTGTCAGCTTTGGCTTCCGCTCCCAAAAGAGTACCAACGATATAATTGTTAGTCTGCTTGATATCATATAATCAGCTGTTGACGAAAATGAGTTTCCGGTTGAACCCTTCATTGACCTGAGAAAGGCCTTTGATACTGTTAACCATAACTATCTCTTACTTAAACTCCACCATTATGGAATCCGAGGCCTTGCCCTGGACTATATCCGATCCTATCTTAGTGACAGACACCAGTATGTAGCCATCAATGATATAACCTCTCCCACTCTACCATTAACCGTAGGGGTACCACAGGGTAGCATCTTAGAACCTCTCCTATCTCTTAAATACATCAATGATCTGCCGATACTACTCTCATCTACTTCTGACCCCAACCCACTCATATTAAATAATGTTGAAAACAATGAATTAAAAAAAAGTAAATTTATGGATGTCAACCAACAAACACACTCAACATAGAAAAGACCTACTACATCTTATTTGGGAGCAAATCAACAGATGCAATTCAGCTTCAGATAGATAATGTAAACATTAGCAATAAAAATGATGGAAAGTTCCTTGGCCTATACTTAGACAAGAGACTCAACTTCAGCACCCACATTCAACACATAACTAAAAAGGTTTCTAAAACAGTTGGTATACTCTCTAAGATCAGATATTATGTTCCCTACTCTCCTCTCCTCTCTCTCTACTATGCACTTATCTATCACTATCTTACTTATGGTATCTGTACATGGGGTTCAACCTCTACAAACTACCTCAAGCCAACCAAGTCTCCGTGGTGTAGTGGTAAGACACTCGCCTGGCGTTCCGCGAGCGCTATGTCATGGGTTCGTATCCTGGCCGGGGAGGATTTACTGGGCGTAATTCCTTAACTGTATCCTCTGTTTAACGCAACAGTAAAATGTGTACTTGGATGAAAAAACGATTCTTCGCGGCAGGGGATCGTATTCCAGGGACCTGCCCGAAACGCTACGCGTACTAGTGGCTGTACAAGAATGTAACAACTCTTGTATATATCTCAAAAAAAAAAAAAAAAAAAAAAAAAAAAAAAATCACCACCCAGCAGAAATCTGCTATCGGGACAATAGCAAACTCTGCTTTCAGACAACACACAACTTCCCTGTTTAAATCCCTAAACATGCTAAACATAAATTCACTCCATACATTCTCTTGTGTCAATTACATTTATAAAACCCCTTTTTTTTAAGTGCAAACCCTGTACTGAAACTCTTCCTTGACAGATGTAATAGAACACATAATCACCACACTAGACATAAATATCTCTTTGATATTCCCAGAGTCAAACTGAATCTGTGTAAACACTCTATGCAAATAAAGGGACCTGGTCTATGGAACTCACTCCCTAATGAACTGAAAAACTGTCCAACTTTTGCCTTATTCAAAAATAAAACCAAAAAGTACCTAATTTCATCTTCGTAGTCTTCTACCTAGAGCTTTATCTTCGCACTGTTTCTAGTGCTACCCAATCCTCCAATATTTGTACCTAAGTCATATTACTTTACCATTGTACAACAATACAATACAATTTTATTTAGGTAAGGTACATACATACAATAAATTTATACAAGGATTGGTTGACTTATAGGTAGAGCTAGTACATACAATGCCTAAAGCCACTATTACGCAAAGCGTTTCGGTCATTGTAATCTTAGATCATATGATAACATGTTGTTGTATTGAGTACATATTCTGCTGCATTACTCCTTGGAATGATCCTCATATTGTGCTTCAGTGAGCCAAAGTATAACCCTGAGATGTTTTCCTAATATACCTAGTAATCCTTGTTCATTATTGTGTATTATTCTAATCTGCTTTTGTGTCAAAATTTCTTGCAATGTACATGTAAACATTTTTTTTCAATTTTGCTGTTATTATTCTATTTAAAATCATCTGTACCTGTAAAGTAAAGCTATAAAGTACCTGTAAACATTTTTTGTCAATTTTACTATTAATTATCTAAAAATTATCTGTTAGTTTAAGGACTTGACCGAAACGCTGTGAGTGCTAGTGGCTTTACAAGAATGTAATTTCGACTTAAACTCTATGTTCTCTGTTAACCCCCAATATACCTTCTTGTATATAAATAAATAATAGGTCCAGAGGGACAGATCAAAATGTCATCGTCTCTTCATCTTCTGATGTGTAGGTTTGGTCATCATCATTGCCTCAATGATTTACTGATTATTTCTATCTTCTTCTTTGGCAAAGTTTAATGAGGTTGTTTATTGGTATTATATTTACTATATATATGTACGGACAGCATACAAGAATCCCTCATGCAGTATGACACTGTAATCTCCGTAAAGTCTTCGGTAGCAGCATTACATAAAAGGAGAGGTTTAAACCGCGATCATTGAATTTTTAGAATCTGAATGTTTAGCTAACCACATTTGGACTTTAGATTTTACTTCACTAGTGCTCTAAGTTTAATATAGTCTAATAGGTACATGTACTTAATAAATTGCTGATATTATAGTGTACCATGGAGGTTTAAAGGGTGAATAATGTGGTGTTACTATGACAACGACCATAGTCTGATGTGAGGCCGTCAGATGACTCTTGGAGCTTGTGACTGGCACTTGCGTCCGTATGTCACGACTTTATCTTCCGCTTAGATTTTACCCACACGTTACTATACCTTGAAAACTATTCCGGCATAAATAATAAAATCTTAATTACTACGATATATATATATATAAATATATATGCATTACATGCATAACATATCACTGAAATGCAGTTCGTGAAAATATATTAGCAGTGAAGCCATGGACAAGGAGTTGGAATAAGTGTGTGACAGGAAAACATCGACCAGTGGTTCGTCGGTGCGACTGAAGTGACCCTAGACACAGGTCAGCTTCTCCACGGCGCCCTCTTGCCTCCTCCTCCTCCTTGCACCCAATATCTGCTGTAAACATGTGCAAGCTCTCACCATAACATAGGTGTTAATATGTGCTGGATGTAAGAGAGTGGAAGGCTTGCTATGGGGGGGTGTCACCTCTGTTGTTCACGTATCCAGTTTTAACAGGAGATAGTGTGGTTATTAAGGGTAATTTAACTGGCAGTAAATAATGACAGTGGGGGAAGTGGAAAGGCAAGAGAAAGGAGAGAATACTAAATGACTGCTTCTCCATCCCAGAGCTCCGTACCTGCCCCATTTTTAACCCCAAATAAATAGACCTATTTGAAAGCTTGTGACTAGGCCTTCTGTAACATAAAGTCTAGATTTTGCATTGCGCTGACAGAAGGGGGAATAAAAACACAACGACAGTCAAAAGAATATTTATACAAGTTACAGTAGTTGATGTATGGTGAGATGTAATTGGGACAGTCGTGTGTTCAAACTGGAGGCATAGTCCATTATTGTGGCAGCTGGGTCGGGGTTGGTTGGATTAGTCAGGCAGAATCTTTCACCGAAGTGGCGGGGTCGGGGCTGGTCGGATTAGTCAGGCAGTGTCCTTCGTCGAGGTGGCTGGGTTGGGGCTAGTCGGATTATTAGTGGTCTCTGGTAGTGATTATTATTAAGTCTCCGTGGTGTAGTGGTAAGACACTCGCCTGGCGTTCCGCGAGCGCTATGTCATGGGTTCGTATCCTGGCCGGGGAGGATTTACTGGGCGCAATTCCTTAACTGTAGCCTCTGTTTAACGCAACAGTAAAATGTGTACTTGGATGAAAAAACGATTCTTCGCGGCAGGGGATCGTATTCCAGGGACCGTAGGATTAAGGACTTGCCCGAAACGCTACGCGTACTAGTGGCTGTACAAGAATGTAACAACTCTTGTATATATCTCAAAAAAAAAAAAAAAAAAAAAAAAAAAATTAGTTGACAGAGTCGCTGGCCAAGGCGGCTAGGTCGGGGCTGGTCGGATTAGGCAGAGTCCTTTGCCGAGGTGGCTGGATCGGGGCTGGTCAGATAAGTCAGGCAGTGTCCTTCGTCGAGGTGGCTGGGTCAGGGCTGGTCTGATTAGTCAGGCAGCATATTTCGCTGAGGTGGCTGGTTGGATTAGTCAGGCAGAGTCCTACACTGAGGTAGCTGGGTCGGGGCTGGTTGGATTAGTCAGGCAGTCCCCTTTGCCGAGGTGGCTGGGTCTGGGCTGGTCGAAGGAGTGAGGAAAAGTCCAACGTTGAGGTGCTGGGACGAGGCTGGTCAAAATAGCGGAGTTGTTACTCCTGGCAAGTGTGTTATGATGTTGATGCTGCAGGTATTCATGGTTAGGCATCATGTTTAAGATTAGGTTGATTATATGGGTTCTTGGGTGATAATCCTGTAGCCATATGCTTCGTTCATCTGTGTTACATGGACTCCATACAAGATATACAGTATGTAAACTATATATATATGATTAGAGTATTGTATTGTGTGAAGCTCTATGCAACAGCTTGTGAAGTTTATTCCACTCCATTACTTGATTTTAGAAACTGCTTTGCTTGCTAAATAAAGCAGCTGAAACTAATCTTACCCTTATCAACTTGGCTTCCCATTTTCCTAATATACAATTATGTACACATCATATAAACATTAACTTGACTTAAACTCATCTTACGTACAACAAAGTACAGTCAACGGTGAGTTTAACTTTACAAGGTTTAAATTTTTTAACCAGCCAAATCTCATTGATAATTGTTCCTTAATAACAAATAAATAATAAATAAATAAATTAATTATTTAGGCAAAGTACATACAGTACATACATATTGAGTTACAAGCAGAATGTTGGATTTCTAGATAGGGCTAGTACTGTGTATATATTATGCCTAAAGCCACTTATACTGCTCAGTGTTTCGGGGCAAGATGTAATTGAATACGTCTCCCTACCCATATCTTGGCTTATTCAGGTATCCTGTAGCACAATGTCCTGCATCCTTGGCTCGCAACCGAGAAACCTGGGTTCAACTTCCAGGGCAAGACGGAACTGGTTCGGCACTTTTCCTTTCACCTGAAGTCTTTGGTAGTACAATAGGCACCCAGCAGTTGGGGAAACTGTTGTGGTTTGCATCTTGGGAAGATCAGTACCCTGGAAACACAAACCTGTAACTGTCTCTATTTTCCGCCTGTTACAACTTGTAATAAAGTTGTTACATCTTGGCTTAACGTGTTTATGACGTATTAGAACATTGTTACAACTTGCTATAATGGTTGTTATAACTGGTTAGGAGGTGTTAAAACTTGTTCAAACGTTGTACCAACGTCGTAAGTTTCGGTGAGTGTTTGCCGGGTACTGTAGTGGCATTAGGGAATTCTCAACAAGCCTATTTAGAGGTTTTGTGTCCCTGACAATAGGAATGTTTTAAATTAAAATTACAATTATTTTGCAGGTTCCATAATTCATACAGTATCTGGACTGCAGGCAGACGTGGACTTTTTAAACCAGTGTACTGTACTTTAAGACGAAGTCGACAGACGATGAAATTCGCTTGTGACATTAGATGTGACTCCAGTTACTTGTGGCCTCTCAAAAGTTAACAGGTAAATCCCTTGATAATATAACATACTGTATTCTAAGTGTGTCAGCATTTCATAGTTATATTATGCAATCATGTGTAATTTGAGAAATTTCTGTAATAACACATGTTCTGTGTTAATCTGTCTCTGTTCAGTATACACAGATACTGTACATTCATGTCACTAATATGTGCACAATATTCAACCCGTCCTCCTGTTTAGATAGTACTTTTGGTAACTATTTAGATCCATTGTACATATATTGACATAATGGACAATTAGATAGTATAATTTGTTACTGCTGTATTCACTTTATAGAGTCTGGAGAAAAAATAAAGCTTAAAAACAAACTTAAATATTCCTAGGCCTAGTATAGCACATAAATGTATTATATTAGGCCTCGGATATCATGAATTGGGCCTAGGATGGTTAGGCTAGGTTTTATTTACAACATAAAAACAAAACCTCCTCTGGTTTGTCCAAATTCAATAGTTCAGTACCAAATTCTACTTTCTAATTATCCATTATGTCAGTACTGTATGTATGATGGTCCACATCATTACTGTAAGTACAGTACTATCCAAATAGGAGGATGGGTTGCAATATTATATTGCTTGGACAAAATATAACATTGTTATTTCTATTGTTAACCAGTCCGTCCTGGACCATTCTCAAGTCGATAGACCTGTTTAATAATTTACACTTGTAAAATATTTGCACACAGATTTAACACCCTATGAGACCAGAAGGCATAGCAGGACGTGCAAAATAGCCCTACTAAAAACCAGAGTTGTAATAGGAGTGTCATGATGTCATATTACATACGTTGCTGATTACCAGTACTGTAGCGTCTATTTAACACAATCACATACACACTGTTATTGTTTTAAACTTTTTCACATTTAATGTCATGTTTCTTTTCAGATATTTTGTATTTTGTGAAGCCAGCTGTAGCAAAATGAAGTGCCATCAGATTCTGACGGGAGCTTGCAATGCTGGCGACCGTTGCTTTGCTGTTGGAAGTGTGGAGGGTGTGCCATTTACGGTGAGGATGTACTTAACAATACCCCTCATAATCTTTTTTTTTTATATATATATATACATTTCATTACAATTATTTGTGTGTTTTGTAATTTTTTTTACAAGTTTTAGATGTTTATTTGTATTAACTAACTATCAAATACAAAACTTGTAAACACTTGCTGCGAATCTAAAGTATAACTATTTGCTAAAATTTTCTCACTTAAAATTATATTAGGAGTGTTATTTTCCTATAGTATCCCTAACAAAATACTATGTTGTTTGATTTGACCTCTGGTCTAAAATTGTGCATAGGGGTCTAGAAGTCTGTATGATTAAATTTACTTCTTGTGGAAAAGCTCGTCTGTAGATTACCACAAAAAAATGCGTTTCAAATATCACAGCTCAATGATATGCCCACATTATTTAAATAGAATAGTTTGTTCAAGTTCATATTGTTTTAATACCATTATTGCAATTTTCAGGCCTATGCTGCTGGGTGTAACATAGTCATTCTTGCCAGCACATATGAACGCGTTCAGGTGATACCAGGAGTGTGTCATGACAATGTACAGATATCATGTGTGGACTGCTCCACTGACACGGGCAAAATAGCAGCAGCGTATGGAAAGCTAGTATGTGTGTTTGAACCCACCCCTCTTGCCAATCAGATGAATGGCCATGTAAGTTAGCATTCATGTTTTGCATCCTATTAATCTTCTTTATCACCTTGTAAAGCCCTTTGTTTACTTCTGCTGTATTCTAATACCCACAATCACCAAATCTGCTTTAATGCTGGACCATATACAGGTATGGACTAACATAACAGTCCCTCTCACCTCTGACATAATCTCTGCTGAGTGGTCACTATCCTAACTTTTTCAGTGCAAACATAAATAAAACATTTTTAGATACAGTACTAGGAAATTTACTTTCAGACTACACAGTGATTCTACTTTAGGGAACCCAGCGAGCAAAACATGCTCGATTAACATGTGTTCAACATTATCAACAGTCATTCAGTGTTATATGGGACTAACCTCATTAAACATCTCTACTCAAAATCATAGTCAATAATACTAGTGAAATACCAACCATTATATAAAAAAATGTTGCTCAAGTACTCTCACCATGATGCACAGTTCTGTTATGCTCTTAAAGTTTAGTGGTACCAACACGTAAGCTCGCTGTTGCTACTGTGACAGTAGTTCAGAGACCATATAGCACCATATGGTATAGCACCAGAAATAGCACCATATTTAGCTGCTACCAGAAAAATGCTCTTCATTACACCTGACACTTGATTTTTTGGGAGCATGAAGATGAGTTATTCTTTATAGAGACTCGACTATCGCTGGATTCAGACTGGAGTGATTGAAGCAGAGAATTACATAAACACCTTGTCATGGAATGTGGAAGGAACACGACTCTTGACAGCTGGAGATGTTCTACAAATGTGGGCCGCTCCCCTTGGAAGACTTGCACCTGCAGAAGATGGTAAACCAATTTTCATTGCCTCCTAATTTTGTTTGTTTCTTTCATTATGCTCAACAAATGTAAATCATTCTTGCAGTCTTCTATAATGGAAAGTTAACATAGATGATGTATTGGCATGTTCTTTATTCATACAGTATGCTATAATGTTTACTGACATTGATAACATAGAGCTGCCATTAGAAGTACAGTACTCTAGTTTGCTAATTCTGTACTGTAGAGCCCTGTTCAAAGGGGAAAAATTAGATGCAGGTGAAGGATTGCATTCCAGTTAGTGTCCAATGCAATGGTTTAGGTATCTTGATATTAAACAAAATTCCTGCTTCAATGGAAGGAGCAGTACTAATAAATTTGTTGTTTTAGTATTTTTCTGAGATACTTGTACTCCAGAAACACTAGAGAAAGACTCCTTCCATGACTGGATAATACAGTACTGTACTTTACCCCCATTAATGTCTTCATCCTTGGAGTCACCACTCATTTTTACTTTGCTTTGTAAAGTTATTTAGAATTGCTTTTCCCTCTACCATCATAGGAGCATATGACTGTTTATTTATTACCAAGATTATAGCAATTTTCTGACACTAAAAGGCAAAAAGTTTTTACTGTTCATCCATGCCAATGCTTTGCTTATGTGACAATCGTTGAGATGTTTGAAATGTTCTTTATTAGACAGTGTCCTTGAGTGAAGGGTGTTAGCAGGATGACAGCAGCTAATATCACATATTTTGCATAGAGTAGAAATGGGGGTAACATTTTTAGACCTTTCGTAGATGCTATAATCAAGTTCCGATTATTGGTATGAGCAATTAGGTTTAAGTACGTACAGTAATGCTACGGTATATGTAATTAATACAAATTATATTTTCCTGTAATTTCTTTGATAGGTTCTTGCCCTGTGACATTTGATTTGGAATGTGATGGCGTGGAAGAGGAGGAACCAACATGGGTGTGTGTGTGGCGGTGTGTTACTGCTGCTCCGACTGTCTTCTTGTCTTTCTCGCCAGATGGCACGCTCTTTGCCACAGCTGCAGCTAGTGACCGTTTGGTCAAAATCTGGTACGACAACAAGCATAGTAAGTATTCTACAATCAAAACAAATTTAATATAATTTAATTTGCTTAAACACAACAGTGCTTCACCAAATGCACAGACTGTTTGAAGGAGGTTTCATACGAATCATTGGTTTCATACTGTACATCTTCAGGAAGAGGATCTGCTGATGGTGGGGATTAAGTTTGTTGGTGTGGGTACCAGACCACCTCCACAGCAGCAGCTGGGGCCGCCACTCCTGGCAAGGCAACAAAATGTGCTGCTTTCATCTGATCGATTGAGACCACTACTTCAACACCCCGTTGGTTGATAGTAATGGTTTTCGGAGTTGTTGATAGCACCCGGAAAGGTCCTCTGTATGACTGCTGTAGCAGCTGATGCACCGCATCAACCCTCAGAAACACATGGCTAGCCGTGAGAACGTCCTGGGGTATGAAAGTAGGGTGTGTAGATAGGTGATGAGGCAGCATAGGGTGAATCTGCAACATTGCCCTCTGAAGTGTCTGGTCTCGTATTTGTCTGCTTATTGTTCTCTCACTGGCCGGTTGACTCTCTTCTGCTCCTCTGCTGTTTTCCCTGAACTTCACTGTGTTGTAAAGGGGGGTACCGAAGTCACTACAGCTGCTAGGTGAACAATAGCATCAGGTGAAAGGGAATTTGGTCAACCATTTATATCCCACCCAGGGATTGAACCCAGGATCTTAGATCGTAGTCGAGAATGTGGACAATAAAAATCATATGAATATGTCCATGTTTCTTGATGTAAACAAGTATTGTTTATTTGATATCCTAGAAGCTTGGGAGTTTGTCATTTGTTATTTGTTTGTCATTAATGTTTTGTAGTTCATGATGTAGAGGTGAATAATGAATAAATTCTTACGAAAGAATTCATGTGTTGTCATTTGATAAATGGACAATACGTACTTGAGAAAGGAAAAAGAGTGTCAGATCAAGTTACGTAAATATACAGAGAAAGTTATAGTAGCGCTGCTGAGAACAAATAAATAAGCCACCCCCTACATCTTGATAAGGGGTCCAGGGCAAACCCAAACATTATAACTTTTACTTGATTTTATATGTGTGTGGGGGTATCTTGAGGTTATCTTGAGATGATTTTGGGGCTTAGCGTCCCCGCGGCCCGGTCCTTGACCAGGCCTCATTTTTGTTACACACACCCAGGAAGCAGCCCGTAGCAGCTGTCTAACTCCCAGGTACCTATTTACCGCTAGGTAACAGGGGGCATCAGGGTGAAAGAAACTTTTTGCTCATTTCTCCACCAGGGATCGAACCTGGACCCTCAGGACTACGAAGGCAAGAACTCCAAGTACTTTGACTGATGCCAGAAAGTTATACATATCAATTCAGCCTGGATAGCTCTGGGGAGCGTCCGGGACTCTTCTTATCTTGAGGTTATCTCGAGATGATTTCGGAGCTTAGCGTCCCAGCGGCCCTGTCCTCAACCAGGCCTCCTTTTTGTTACACATCCCCCGGGAAGCAGCCCATAGCAGCTGTCTAACTCCCAGGTACCTATTTACTGCTAGGTAACAGGGGCATCAGGGTGAAAGAAACTTTTTGCCCATTTGTCCCCGCCTCCACCGGGGATTCAATCCGGCACCTCAGGATTACAAATCCGAAGTGCTGTGTACTCAGCTGTCAGGCGCCCTAAAAATGGCATTTCATTACCCACCTCACCGAGTGAGTGATGGGTGAGTAAGTGATGGCTGGATGAGTTTCAAAAACTCACCCAGAGAATGGCATTTCATTACATTCAATGCTGTTTTTTTTTGGACAATCCTAGTAAAACATTTGTCTAAATCGAATGTTCGGCTAACTGAAATTGGGGGCGAGCACCCATGTGATTCAGATTGCCGAGTTTAAACAGTACTGTACTGGACACTAAATAGCTATTTTTTTAGGGATACTTATACTTAGGCTTTTTGTATTTCTAGTGTTAGCTCCTGCACGACCCCAAGATGGAATAAATTTATCCAACGAGATGGCCCGATCAACAGTCAGTTACAGCTATATTTACCTGCCACATCCAAGTGCTGTGAAGGGGTTCACCTGGAGAGCTACCAGCAAGTACATGCCCAAGTAAGTCAGGTGACACTTGAATAACAGTCTGTGATTATCCTCCACATAAGCTCTCATCCAAAAATGATAGTACAGTACTGATACCAACTATTGGTTTAACCTTCAGAAATGAACTGTTGCATTCCCAACATTCATGTTTTGTACTATTAATTTTGTAAAGAGTATGAGAAAGAAGGCAACAACCAAACTTAAGCTTAACTAGGCATATTATAGCACATATCTGTACTAAATTAGACCTGAGATGACAAATATTTGGTCTAGCATTGCCTATGTAAGCCTAGGATAGGTTAGGTTGTACAGTTGCTGTTCCTCTTTTTGACATGTCATTTTGAGTATTCCAATACAGTAATACAAAACATGTCTTTTTAAATGGATCAGTAGTCCATTTTTGTTCGTTTGACAAATAGTTACTAAAAGTATTATCATTTTTGGAAGATGGGTTGCTTCTAGGACAACCATTACTAAACCTAGTACAGGTCACAATGTCCTCCACCCGTGACTGATGTACAAGGAAGAGGTCTTGTTGCCGTGGTACAAGTCCCTTGCGATCACTAACCTAACTTTATCTGAACACCTGATAAAGAAAGGCAAAAGATGCTTGTGACAAATACAAAAATAAAACAAAATTGTCACAACCACTTTGCCACTGTATTACATTACCTTACCTACCTTGAGGTATTTTCGGGGCTTAGCGTCCCCATGGCCCGGTCGTCGACCAGGCCTCCTAGGTTGGTACGTGCAGCTACAGCATTCCCCATGCCCCCTACATGGGTGAGGTACCAGCCAAATGGACTGGGTGCACAGCAATAAACACTTACGAAGCCCTGGGCTAAACTGCAAAGCTCTGCGAAGGAATTGGCATGACTCGCTGAGGTCACTGCTGTACTTACTGCAACTACACAAAGAACAGGCCAGAAAGTATCAAGGGCACTCCTTGTACTGGAGGGCCAGGTTCCAAATCTATGCAGTAAAATAACAACATACTGGAGTGAACGATACGGAAGAAAATGCAGAATAGAACCAGTGAAGAGTAGGGGTGCAATAAGCACAGTCAGGGAACACCAAGTTCTCATCAAGTCAAGCCTGACCTTGGGCCGGGCTTGGGGAGTAGAACAACTCCCAGAACCCCATCAAGCAAATATCAAGCAGGTATGCACACACTCTTAACCGACTCATGTATTGTATACAGGGACACCTGTCACCCCAACTGTTTGGATTTATGTCTGGGCTCAGTACACAACACTGTTTTGCTGAATACTTCCCTCATATTGAAGCTTCCCCTCAAGCAGTCTTCATTGACCTAGCAGCAGCTTTTGATACAGCAAACAGGGAAATCATACTAGAACAGCTTGCTGAGCTAGGAATACAAGGAAAATTACTGAAATGGATAAAGGGCTATTTGTCTAATTGAACAGTATATGTTTTATTTAATGTTGTTAAAAGCACAGAGAGCAAACACTTTGAACTGGGAACTCACAAGGAGGGATCCTCAGCCTCTTATTGTTCGACGTTCTGATGCATAAACTTATTAAAGATCTTCCAACTAATAATGAAGACACGATCATTTGTTATGCTGATGATATATGTTTACAGGCTGCCTCTGAGCCTAGAATGCCAGTTCTGCTTGATGCTTTTGCTACTAGAGCTAAGGAATGTGACCTCCTTATCTCTGTACAGAAAGCTTGTGCTCTCATTCCGTGTGGTATTCCACCACCAAATTATCATATAGATGGGCAAGCACTTGAGAACTGCGAGTCTTACAGATACCTTGGTGTATCATCTGGCCCTAATCTAATGCTTGCACATGGGTCGTGCGGCTGCCAAGTGGTGGTTAATAAAGGTGGCAAGTCAGCCCAATTGATAACTGCCAAGTGGTGGTTAATATAGGTGGCAAGTCAGGCCAGCTGATAGCTTCCTAGTAATGGTTAATATAGTTGGCAAGTCAGGCCAACTGATAACATGAGACCTCATTGGCAGCCACCTGTGATGCCAAGAAAAGGTTCAGAAGACTTTTTGAGTTTTTATTAATTAGCATTTTCGCGGACCGATGTCACTTGAGAGCGACAGCCATATTTCTCTTGAATCCGCGTAAGTGTCGCGCTCAAGCGGCAGGAGAAAAATTATTTCAATAAAATCCATTTTTTATCCGATCGACTTGGGGATAGTTTCAAAATGTGCGCCATGAAATTTCCGTTCTCCCAAATAGGCGATGACATGGTGTGGCCATTCTCTTTCAAGGTGTACTATCCCCCCAAAATTGCTGTTTAGCGCTCACGGCTAGTGATCGACATAGTTTTTTATTTGGTGCCGGTGTAACGCATCCTTGTATGGCATTTTATACTTATGTTCTTCTAGAACATTCTATTGTGAACACATTGCTACAAAAATGAAATACATCGAAAATTAAGGTCAGAACAGTGAAAAAGAGTATACACTTTTCAATAGGGGTCTCGCTGATGTGCCGTCGGGTGTGCAGTAACGGGTAACACTTCGGCCACTTTCCACACTCTTGCGGGTGGGCCGCGATCATGATTCTACATTTATATGCATATGTCCGCGTAGGGAATTTTATTGCGATCTCAGTGATGCCAAATTTAACGCTGTAGGACAAGTGTGGAGTTGACAACCCTGAAAAGAGTAGAAACATTTCGTCACTGTTTGGCGCTCACGGCTAGTGATCGACGTAGTTCTTTATTTGGTGCTGGTCTAACTCATGCTTTGGTGACATTTTATATGTATGTTCTTTTAGAACATTCTATTGTGAACACATTGCTACAAAAATGAAATACGTACATCGAAAATTAAGGTCAGGACAGTGAAAAGAATATACACTTTTCAGTGTTGACGCTCGATCACCCGAAACGCCGCACGCACATGAGGCAAGTTTTTTTTTTGTTTGCAGAGAGCGTGAAAGTGTTAACTTTTCTTGGTTATTCTGTGGTGGATGTATGCTGTCTTGCACTACTACTTTAATCTTGTTCAAGGGCGTGACAACATTTCTATGGTAGGATCTGAAGGATATGACTGAGAAAAGGGGCATCATGAAAAGAGTACTATGGCAACCAAAATATTAATAGATGAGGAGCCAAGTAAACTAAGGAAACAGTTGCTCTGTATTATACATGTTGTGAATGTTATTCAGTTGTTTATAATTGATTTAATAAATTGTTTTTCTCACTGTATAGCTTTTTCAGTAATGAAATATTCATCTATTCGAAAAACCAAATTCTTCATGCTTTTACAATGTACGTGTATAATTTTGTATTAAAATTTGTACATCCTTTGAACAGAGGGAGTGTAAGTAACATGCTGGTGACCTCATGCCGCGATAACATCAGTCGTGTGTGGGTTGAGACTGTCTTGCCTGATGATGACTTGGTGTCTCTCCTGCATCTGGACCCAGCAGCAGCCCAGAACCCTCGTTTCCGCACCCACCGACACAAACATCGATTTATGCAGAGATTGAAGCACATGAAGTACGTATTACAAGGGGAAATGTGCGGTGGGTTCCATGGGTTCCATTCTTTTGTTCAGCCTCAATATTTATTCATGCTTGCATATAGTTATTATTTGTAATGATTACATTTTGTTGTGTACTAGACATTTGTATGGCAGTATAGTATATTTGAACAGAAATCTTTGATGTAGCTACGTTAAAAAAAATTCTCGTTTGCATGTTTTGGCTGATACAGTGCTGTGTCTAATTTCTGCCTGTGAGATCAGCCACATACCAAAGTTTCTGCCTGTAAGATCAGCCACACACCAAAGTCTGTGCCTGTAAAAACAGCTTCACACCAAGTTTCTACCTGTAAGATCAGCCTCACACCAAGTTTCTGCCTGTAAGATCAGCCTCACACCAAGTTTCTGCCTGTAAGATCAGCCTCCCACCAAGTTTCTACCTGTAAGATCAGCCTCACACCAAGTTTCTGCCTGTAAGATCAGCCTCACACCAAGTTTCTGCCTGTAAGATCAGCCTCACACCATGTTTCTGCCTGTAAGATCAGCCTCACACCAAGTTTCTACCTGTAAGATCAGCCTCACACCAAGTTTCTACCTGTAAGATCAGCCTCACACCAAGTTTCTGCCTGTAAGATCAGCCTCCCACCAAGTTTCTGCCTGTAAGATCAGCCTCACACCAAGTTTCTGCCTGTAAGATCAGCCTCACACCAAGTTTCTGCCTGTAAGATCAGCCTCACACCAAGTTTCTGCCTGTAAGATCAGCCTCACACCAAGTTTCTGCCTGTAAGATCAGCATCACACCAAGTTTCTGCCTGTAATATCAGCCACACACCAAGTTTCTGCCTGTAAGATCAGCCTCACACCAAGTTTCTGCGTGTAAGATCAGCCTCACACCAAGTTTCTGCCTGTAAGATCAGCATCACACCAAGTTTCTGCCTGTAAGATCAGCCTCCCACCAAGTTTCTGCCTGTAAGATCAGCCTCCCACCAAGTTTCTGCCTGTAAGATCAGCCTCACACCAAGTTTCTGCCTGTAAGATCAGCCACACAAGAAAGTGACATCAGCTTGAATAAGATCAACAATAGTACACTGAAGCGATGCGATGCAACAGTGTCTGAATCAAATGCAGTCTCACTTTTTACATCATGTTGTTGTTACTACCTGTCTACCTACCTGTTGATTCTAAGATCAATGTCCTCCCAGCTCAGTCACTGACCAGGCCTCCTGGTTGCTGGTCTGATCCTCTAAGCTGTTTGATGAGGCTGCACGCAGCCTAACATATGAGTTACACTAAGCACAGTTTTTCTCATAGAATTCGGAGAATGAAATGTTTGTAGCACATTTCAAAATGACAACACGTCCAAAAATTAATATCACTTTGCCGACAGTTTTGAAGAGCAAAGTGAAAAGTTGTGCTCTCCTAGTTATGGCTTTCATAAATGCTACGTTAGAATATAACGTCTCTTTGGTAATTTGAAATACTGTATGGCTGAAATTTCTTTGGTGGTTGATTTAATTTTGCCTATCAGGATAAACATTTTAAGGTCATCGTGCTTTTGATTTGGCAGATAGACTAATGGATGGACTGTATTTGTCTATTTGTCCATATTTTTCTTCTGCCAACAGTGTACAAGCATCATAAAATCATCATCCTTGATGAAGACATCATATAGAGTGAAGAGGTGTGCCACATGCAAGTCACTCGTGTGTGTATTTGTGCATGATGGTGACATGTCCGTGATGCATCATAATGTCACTTTGGTGTATTGTCATGTCATTAATACATCATAATGACATGTCACTACATTGGTGTGTAGTGACATGTTCATGATGTATCATGTCACTTTGTTATATTGTCATATCATTAATCCATTATGTTTCATCCACTTGTTCATCACAATCACGTCCTGTACCACCTCACCGCAAGAGCAATATAAGCCTTTGTAAATGAATGGTAAATTTGTCTTTGAAAATATAAGGAGTGCCTTGCGAAATGCATCTCTAGGCAGTCAGACCATAATATGTGTGAAAATGAACTTTGGAGAGCTAATCTTTCAATTTCTCTCGACAGTGAAGAAGAACATAAGAAATATTGAGAACGATTCATGTTCTGATTCATGTTCATCACTATCACAAAACCCCTATATGTGCAAGCATACTTATTTTTTTTCCCCACAATACTCTGTACGATTTAAAATAATATAAATTTTTCGACTCCATTTAGCTATATTTATTATTTCAGGTTTTGATTATAACAAAGTGATAAGTCAAAAATGTTTTACAGGGCGTGTTTCCAGATGAGGCGTCATGTAAAGTCAGGTGGTCCCATCATATTGGGAGGACTTGGTGGTATTGGCTCCAAGCCCCTTCCTACAATTCCTTCATCATATTCTGTTCATGATTTCCATATGTATGGTGTTCATGCAATGGGGATTACTCCAGGTTAGTTGTTAATTTATATCACTCTTGGTTCATTTTTTAATACAATCTATAGTAGCTTAGTTTAGTTAAATTATTATGCACCTCATACCCATCATGTGGGCAGTAGTGGACCCCATACACATCATGTGGGTGGTAAAGGACCCCATAACCCATCATGTGGGTGGTAGGGGACCCCCCCATACCCATCCTATGGCTGGTAGTGGACCCCATACCCATCATGTGGGTGGTAGTGGACCCCATACCCATCATGTGGGTGGTAAAGGACCCCATACCCATCATGTGGGTGATAGTGGACCCCATACCCATCATGTGGGTGATAGTGGACCCCATACCCATCCTATGGGTGGTTGTGGACCCCATACCTATCCACTTGAATTTACTACCTACAGTTAACAAACTGGGGATATTTTGCTAACATTTTGGTAGATCATTTTGAATGAAATATTTACACATTGCTGGAATATATGTTATAGAGTATAGTAGTAGATTGTAATATAGTTCATAAATTGATTGCTCTGTCATGTCATAGTAATTAATTTTAATATAGAATTTTTCATTAGTTCTAGCATAGAGTATTTGCATGTTGAAGTAGCAGTAGTGAATATATATAGAGTATATGCTATAAGCTGATCATGCCTTTATTGACTGTGGTAAATGATGTGGTAGATCTAGTTTTTATCTTATATAAACTGACATAATTTGCTTCCAGAATAATATTGGTTTGAGAAATGTGGGAGGTGACTTGCTTGCCATCTTGGTTACATCATACTAACTTAAACGACATTTATAATTTTGCACTCTTATATGATTCGTAAACATTTATAATAATTTGGTATGGTGGATGGTAGAGTTCTGCATTAGTTCGTTATTATCTGCCTTAGACAGCCCATAGTGGAGTTTTATAGACTAGGTGTAGCAGTTTTCCACACAAGGTTCGCAAGAACAAAGTCAGTTTTAGCAGACGATGAGGCACAGTAATATGGCCAAAGATATGATGACCAAATCACTCATCAGAAGATGGAAAAACGAAGACGTTTTGGTTCGTCCCGGACCATTATCAAGTGGTGTGAGCGTCGTGTATCCACACACGACTTGATTATGGTCCAGGATGGACCAAAATGTTGTTGTTTCTCCATCTTCTGATGTGGGGTTTGGTCATCAAAGTCAGTTTTTCATTTCATTTAGATCCCTTCGCATATGACATTTTCTTTGTCAAATGTTTTACATAAATGTCCTTCTGAGAGAGGTACAGGTGGCTGTCTCTGTATGGTATACATTATAGTATTAGTTGTGGATGATAAGGTATAGCAATGGTTATCATATTGATGATGAAAATTGTTTCAAATCTGAACAACTATTGGACGTGTTGCTGTATCTCGGGGTGAATAATAAAGAATATTACTTTATTGATATCGTGTGAAATTTGTTCATGTACTTCGGGTGACGATCATTGGGCTGATGATTCCTAACTCAAAAATGTATATTAGTGTGCCTTTATGAATGCATGTAATGCATGTAATATAAATACAAAAAATATTGAATAATATTCGGAGAGCATATATTTATACATAAAACTGTTCTACATATACTACCATAGCATATATATTGGGCAGTGTTTGTTGGCTATGTTTCAGTAAAAAAAATGTTTATTGCAATGTTATGTTTACAAAACTCATTTCTGTGCATATATGTACAGTATTTTGCTGAAAAATGGAACACACTTGAACTTTTGTTAATATATATTTTAACAACCTGCAAATAAATACAGAACTGAATGTTTAAACATCACTTTATTTGTATGCAGATTAAAAGTGAGAGGTATGTAGTTTGACAACTAGAAAATCAGCATGTAGTTCAATGCAGTCCTTATTACTGCATTTAGAGCTATGGGTCTACAGTTATCAGAAGAGGACATAATGTTTATTACAAGTTTGCATAGGCACATTTCATGGTAGAATATTTATTTTTATATTGTGGGCTAATAGGCTAACAACATCCATCCAACACAAAGAGGCATTACATCTCGTATTTTATATAAAAGTATCTTCGTAGTCACAATGAAAATGCTCACCAGTAATTGTTCTGATGGGACATAATTGCCATTTTCAATGTTAGAACGTCTTTCATAGCTTAAAATTCACAAAATATACCAGGAGTTTACTTGGAATTGGTTCTGGAAGTTCTTCTATTCCCCCCAAGGCTGGCCTGGAGTAAAGCATGTCTTGTGATAACTTGATCTACACTTGATTTAAAGAGGAGGCAGTCTGTTGCGTCTGATAGCTCGGATGAACAAACCATTATCATTGCTGCATGATATAAGTACAAAAGGTCTGTAGACTACACATAGGAGTACTGTACTCCATGTGAATTATTATAAGAACATGACATTGTTTCATTCCCTGTGGACTAGGTAGTGAAATTAATTCTAATTGATTGTCAAAAACACATTGCCAATCTTTTTTGCTAGCTAAGAAGTAGAATTTCTTCACATGAATTATCACATCAACATTGTATCACACTTTTATTTTCTCTTAATACACTGCCCTGAATCAATTCCATTAATTTTCAATTCTTGCACATTGACATGTACACTGCAACCTCCAAAATCCCTCATCCCCATATAATGGATCCTTTTAAGTAACAATTCAAATCCATCCACCAGGTTTTCCTCTGAAACTCCATTTTCTTGAGAGCAAAATTCTGATTCTGGAGAGGTATTTAGTGAAATTCAAGCCAATGGTTCATGTAGCTTAATTTCCATTAAATTTTAATTTTTCTTACTTTTGCTAATCTTGCTCTTTTTCTGTGAGAGTTCTTTGGTAGCTTTGTTGTCAGTATAGCTCCCAATACTTAGCCATATCAGTCATAGGAGTTTTATTGGCATTCCAGAAACAAGAGCCAAAATCTGGCCCCCCCTCAGAGAGGCATAGGAGCAGGGAATTGTTACGATCACACTCGCCAAGAAAGCACCCAAACGGGTATGAAAATGATACAAAACAACTGCTTGGTTCTTGAAAACTAAGCATTAAAACAGCTGAAGGACACTGTAAAAGAATCACTCAAAATTACAAGAGTTATACAGAACTGGGCATGAAACAACTACCCCCAGTGCACATGCGCTGAGCCACTAACTGTCGGCAAAGCCGTCATCCCAGCACCTGCGTTCAGTCTTGTTGCTGATGAGTAAGAGAGATTTATTTTTTCTTCTTCCCTAGTTTGCCAGTCATCCAGTTCTGCTTCTTCTATGGGTGCTGGTTATCATTAGGACTTCATCCTATGGGAGCCTTGCTAGCATATAATTCCTAGTATTTGATACTTTGCTTTGTGAGCACATTTTCAAGCTACACTGTTGAGTGAACTGGGTGTTATATTCACTTAGCTTCTGGTGGAGTTGGATTCCTGGCCTCATGTGCTTCTTTCAACTGATTGGGTTGAAACTCGGCTCGACCCTGCAATTACTCAAGGAAGTCTCTCATGGCGCAGTGGTAAAACTATGCCATGGTTTTACCAGGCCTCAAAGCTCTCACGAAGCCCGGCACTTTGCAAGCGCTTTGGCCTGGGTTCGTACCCTGGCCAGGAAGGATTAACTGGGCGCCACTCCTTAACTGTAGCCTGTTTGCCAAGCAGTGAATGGGTATCTGGTTGTTAAATGATTTGGCAGGTCGTATTTCGGTGAAAATTAGGATTAAGGAACTGCTCGAACCACTATGTGTGCTAGTGGCTTTACAGGAATGTATGTAATGTAAGGAAGGGATGACTCTGCTTGTTTGTCTTTGAGCCAACCCTTTCACAGCTCACCCATTTGAAGGGGCTATAGAGGATATCTGACCCTTTTTGCTAGTTCCTAGTCCTACGATCTGTGGGCTTTCCAGGTTCTTTCCCTAGGTCTCTGGTGGAGTTGGTCTACTCTCCTTCCCTTTCTTTACTTAGGATCTGGGGTTTTGTGTCAAGTGTGCTCTCCATAGCTCCATGCAATCATAGCAAAGTGGCTGGACTTGGGCATGGTCAAAATGACTTCCCTTTGGTGGGTGTCCCAGCTGTTTCCAGCCCTCAAGCAGGACTGGAGGAAAGATGTACAGGTTCATAAGTGCTTGTGTAACTGCTTCGTGAATCTGGCCACAGATCTTTACCAGGTTAGCGCTGGTAGTCGTGACTTGGCTACATCTATTGAAGGTTCGGGTTCTGGTTTATCTCAATGACTGACTAGTTTGGGCCTGCAGTCAGTCTGTGTGTCAACTAGAGGGATCAGGTTCTTTCTTTGGTTACTAGTAAACTGGAGGAAATCCCAGCCGATTTCATCCTAGGGTTGGACCAGGTTGGGCTTCATTTGGGACTCTTGGTTGGCATCTCTTTCCCTGCCTCCTGCAGTTTTGCTCTGCCTGCAGTGGCGTCACTGTCTGGTGTTACTTAGTCCCTGGGAGGCTCATTGGTATTTTGAGTGTTTGTATAAAAGCCAGAACTTTGCCTGCATAGTATTTTTCCTGGGCAGGGTTTGGCCCCAGGTATTATGCTGGTTCATTTGGTTCAGCTCCTTTCATCATCATCGAGACTGTAGGGTTTGGGCCCTGCCTGCTGTTCGTTGGCTGTTGGTTCGGCAGCTTCTTCAGGCATTCTAGGGTTTGGTGCCGTAACACTATTCACCCCCTTTGCTCGACATGTTCATGTATGCCTCAGCTAAGGGTTGAGGCTTTGTGACCAGCAAGCACCAGGCTTCCCAGGGTTTTAGGGGTTGGGCCTCCCAGTGTGCCTCAACCAGCCAAAATGTTTTCCTCAACCTCAGGTCTAGACAGAGGGGCCAAAAGACCCTTGAAATACTTGAGATAAAGCCCCCCCCCCCATCCTGGTTGTCCAGCCTCTGAAGAGTGAACTCCCGAATACACCAGTGTGTCAGTGTAGGGGCAGCGCTAGGGGGCACACAGGGAAGGCTAGCCCTGAGCACCTGCAGCTCCAAGTGCACTTATGAGCCAGGTCCACAGAACACAATAAACTAGACAGAAAACATATTCGTGGAGCTAACTAGAACACACAACAATAACAAGCTAATGGCCTCCCACAGGATAAAGTCCAAGGATGGCCAACACTTAGAAGCAGCAGGATCAGCACAACTGGTTGACGACCTGGTAAATACAGTGGTCAACAGGTGATGTCCACATCAGTGACTGAGCTGACTTTGGGGAGACCTAGAACTCTGCCTATCTCCCTCTCTCCCTGCATATACTGGCGTGGGATTAGTGCTAACAAGCTTGCAATAGTTTTGAGAGATTTGGTCATTTGTTTACATGGTTTGGGGAATTCATTTGGCAGTTTTCAAGCTTCAGTTCTTTTAAACCTAGCAGTGATCTGTATTCGTTTGCTTACTTTCTGGAGGCTTTCTTGGTGAGGTGTCAGTGTCACCTGCTCTCTGCATCTCTGTGAGAGGGGGCCAGGTACTGGTTTGGTCCCTGGTTGGTCAAAGAAAACTCCACGGCTGATGTGACTTTGTAGTCGTCAGCGCCATCTCGGTGAGAATGCTTCAGGGAGCCACGAGGTGCTCCTTCAGAAAAGAACTAATACATTATTTGGAAATCTGGATCGGGTCCAGAATGATGGACTCTAGGTTTGAGAGATTGCTGTGCTTACATGTTTCATCACATGTAGTAATTTGACACCATGTCTACCCATCTCTGTTTTCTTCAAACTCATTCACATACTTGTACACTTATTCTCCGACACATCCTTTTTCATTTGTGGGTTGCATCCAGGGAAAGGTCAGTAGTTGGCGTAGGGGGGACCCCGATTAGCCTTAGTACAGGTTTCCTGTCCCTGGCAGAAGGAATTATAGCTAACAGAAGTTAAGAAGTAATGCACAGTATACAGAAATGTTCACTGGCACAGATCAGTGGATGTTGGATGATGACAGTGCAATTGGTAGTTCTGTGCTTGCAAGATTAGCCTAGTTTGTGTACAAATATTATGTAAAATTAAGTGAAGCTCCTTAGGAATTTTTAATAGGTTATAATTGACCAAATATTCTGTGTTGAATGTAATGAAACTTATCTTTCTGGTGGGTCCCTGTTATAAGATACTGTTGTAGGCCAGTTATTTCAATCGCCCAAAGAATTGGCCCAATGCCCCCTACCTCAGTTCTATTCTGAGAAAATTTTTTGCTATAAGAAATTACATGTTTTCCAAGAGTTAGGGGATGATTGAAACAGGTGTATTTAGGGAACAGGTGCAGAAGAACAATCAATAATTTAACAATAAAAGTAGTTAAAGTGCCTGCAATGTTAACTGTTCCGCTCCAAAGGAACGTTCAGCAATAGGCACCCCCCATGATTTACCGTAGTATGGTATCGACTTTACTCGGGATAAGCAAAATAAAAAATACTCGAGCAACCAGCAGCCCTTTAAATCACCATGGAAATAGTAATTAGAGTATTATTGTCTCACTGGGAATTATTTCCTCAGTATTTTACAATAGTGTATATCTAAATGTATAGTATAAAATTAAATGAGTATCAGTGCCTGACATATTAAACACTGCCCACAAGAAAAGTAATTAACAGGAAATAGCAGCCCATCCACCAGCACGTCCCTCCTCTCTGAAATCCAGATACTGACTAAAGATTTAAAGAGCTGAAGGCTGAAAATGTGGCTTTCATGAATCATTTATGCTTATTTATAATTATAGATATACACTACTGTAAAATACTGAGGAAATAATTCCCTGTGGTAAAATAATTCTTTGTACGAAGATGGAGTTATTCAAGGGGCACTTGGACAGGTTCTTGCAAGAAGTGCGGGACAGGTTCTTGCAAGAAGTGCGGGACAGGTTCTTGCAAGAAGTGCGGGACAGGTTCTTGCAAGAAGTGCAGGACAGGTTCTTGTAAGAAGTGCGGGACAGGTTCTTGCAAGAAGTGCGGGACAGGTTCTTGCAAGAAGTGGGGGACAGGTTCTTGCAAGAAGTGCGGGACAGGTTCTTGCAAGAAGTGCGGGACAGGTTCTTGCAAGAAGTGCGGGACAGGTTCTTGCAAGAAGTGCGGGACAGGTTCTTGCAAGAAGTGCGGGACAGGTTCTTGCAAGAAGTGCGGGACAGGTTCTTGCAAGAAGTGGGGGACAGGTTCTTGCAAGAAGTGCGGGACAGGTTCTTGCAAGAAATGCTGGACCAACCAGGCTCTGGTGGATATGTGGGCCTACAGGCTGCTCCAAGCAACATCCTGTTGGACCAAGTTATCACAAGTCAAGCCTGGCCTCAGACTGGGCTCGGGGAGTAGAAGAACTCTTAAAACACACTCCAGGTATGCTTCTGAACACAATGTTACCAGATTGCCATTTAACTACTTTTCTCACATGGTCCAAAATGTTACCACTGGCAAGAGAAGAGTACACAGTCTTCCTTTTAAATATTCCTATAAACACCTGTTCTCAAAACGTTACACATACTCTAAAGATTGACTGCCTTAATTAAGGACATTAGTTTTGGAGGTCTAGACTTGACAGCATCATATTAGCTGATTTTCTAGACTGGCTAGAATCTAACTGTTAACCTTCCCACACCAGGAAGTCTAAAAATTTGTATTCCTTAAATCTGTTCACTGGGTCTACTGGTTGGTTGCACAGCACTCATATCAATATTTAATATGCAAAGAAACTTTAAGCAACATGCGAAAGCATGCAAAATAAAGTGTATCCTGCTATTTAAATAAAAACACACATCTGTAGATTCATTTGCATGCTTTATTTAACTTCACTAATGAAGATGCAACATGCAAATTAACTTAACAAGCCCACCTTGACTAGCTTTTCATTTATATTATTATATATGTTATTCTTCAAGGCAAATTTGCATAGAATAACCTATGCAACAAATTACTGTCCAACCAAAACATAATTAAAGGAAGTTAACATGCATAATCTTTAGAATGATGAGCATAAAATAAGTTATTGTGAACCATGCAATGGTATGTAAATTAATCCCGGTCTTTGACTAGGCTTGCACTAGAGTGATGTTTTAAATATAGCTATGTCAAGGCTACTAGCTCGTTCATAACAGCCATTCAATGGCTCCCTGAAGCAAACAGGGAGCCAACGAGGGGCCAAACTAGAACAATGTTTGCCGAGAACAAGTGAGGGCTGAATTGGTGAAGGCATTTCACTGTACCCCTTGGGTTATTCTTTGTTTAAGCTTATTTTTTTCAACATAACCACACAGGCTATAGCAATCTAACATCACGTAAGTGTGATGATCTGTACAGAGTAAAGAGCAAGTCAGTTTTGTAACTGTAATATTGCTTGTGTCTTGACAATTCTCCACCCCACTCCATGGAATTTAAAGTTGCATGCATATGCAACTATTCGTCTGTTAGCTCTGGTTCTCATCTTCCTCAGTCTTTTCTTCTTCGTAAGCCTATTCTTGAATCTCATCCTTTAGATTTCCATACCCATCTCAGCCTTCCCTATAGCAATCCCTTCTCTCTCTCTGAACTTCAGTCTGCCCTGGCCCTCTGTGGTTCTACAGCAGTGGGCTCCGAGGACATTCATTATGAAATGCTTCGCCTTCTCCCTCCGTGCATGTCTCAGTGTTTGCTGAGTCTGTATAACTGGGTCTGGGAGTCGTCGTCAGTGTCGTCTTGGGCCACCGATCATGGCTTTACGTTTTCTACATTTAAGACTTGTGCTATGACTTTTACTCGGAAGCATGTCGTTCTTTGTCACTTTTTGTTTTTGTCACTTTATGGTCATCCCCTTGTGTACAGGGATTCCACTAAGCTTTTGGGGTTAATCTTTGACACTCGTTTGTCTTGGTCGGCCCATATTTTTTACCTCTTGAGTTGAGTACTCTAAAGCTCTTAATCTCCTTAAGGTTTTGTCCCATACTTCTTGGGGAGCGGATAGGCACATGCTCCTCTCTTTACATTCTTCTCTCGTCCTATCTACACTCGATTATGGTTGCCCTGCTTACTCTTCTGTATCTCCTCCTACTCTTTGCTGTCTTGATCCTTTGCACCATACTGGGTTGCGCCTCAGCTCCGGTGCCTTTCGTTCAACTCCTACCCTCAGCTTGTATGCTGACACTGGCTTCCTATATCTCCAGGACTGCCGTGTGATCGCTACTGTCTTCATTATCTTGCACGGTCCTTACAACATCCTCACTCTCGCCTCTGTCGTACTTTGACTTTTACCCCTCCTGTAGTTCCTGTTCCTCTTCACCACTTTCCTCTTTCTGTTCGTTTGTCTCGCTTACAAGATTCTCTTTCGGTTCGTATTACCAATGTTTCTCCTCGTATTGTTCCATCCTGGCCCCTCGTGGAGGGTCCCCCTTCTGAAATTTTGTACTTCTCTGACCCGCATCACTAAAGCTTTTACCCCTCCTATGGGTCTGAAACATGTTTTCTTGAACACTTTTCTTCACACTCCCACTCCATATCCATCGTCACCGATGGGTCTAAGTTTGCTGATGGTGTGGGCTACTCTGTTGTTTTCCTGACCACACTTATATGTGTCGTCTTCCTCCGGAGACTAGCATCTTCACAGCAGAACTTTATGCTATTCTCTCTGTTCTTCGTCTCCTGCTTTCTCGTTGTCAATCCTCCTTTGTGGTGGTGGTTGACTCTCATAGTGCCCTCATGGCTCTGGGATCCTATAATCCGGTCCACCTGGTGGTCATCAAGATTTAACAATGGCTGTTTCTTATCTCCAGTAAATTTAAGTCGGTAGAGTTTTGCTGGGTTCCCAGCCATGTTGGTCTCTCTTTAAATGAGAGTGCAGATGCTGCCGCTAAGGAAGCTATCCACACTTACCCCATCTCCCGTAAAGGTATTCCTTATTCCAACTTTTACCTAGTTATTCATTCTTCCATCCTTGCCTGTTGGCAAGGTCGTTGGTCTTCTGTTGCTGGTAACAAACAACGTACTCTTAAGAATAGTGTGTCCCCGTGGACTTCCTTCTACCACTGTAACCGGCAGTGGGAAACGGCTCTGGCTAGGTTACGTATTGGCCATACACGTTTAACTCGCTGTCACTCAATAGAGTGCTCTTACAGTCGTGCACATCCTTGTTGAATGTCCTGACTTCCAGGACGAGCGTGTGTCTTGCTTTCCGACCGTCCCTTGCGGTCAATTGTCTCTTGATAGAATTCTTGGTGAATTGGATACTTTTGATATCGTTCCCCTTGTGCGTTTCTGTTCTCGTATTGGCATCCTTGGTGATATTTAGCATCCTCTGATTCTTCTGCACATTTGATGGTACTACATAGCCTTCCCGGTTTGGTGCCTTCTTTTGGTAATTACAGTACTTGCATGCATATACAGTACTGTATACCTGTCAGAGTATGCTTATTGAGTAAGGTTTTCCATAAATAGAAAGGAATTTGAAAAGAAACAAAAGGTAGCAAAGCGTGATAACAAACGTGTTATTGAGTGGACACAAATATGAACTTCCTCGTATGGGCCAATAGTTTCCGTAATTCTTATGGTCATTTGGGCAGGATTGTTGTTGTCATTCAAATATCTACACAGCCGATTGAATTCTTTTTAGCCACTTGGACACGCTTCCTTTAGTTAGATCAAACTTTAATATTGCCGATTCCATTTGTTGTGTTTGAAAGTTTTGAATGTTTCATTCAAGTATCTCAGTTGCTGCTATTCTTACAAAAATTATGAATACATATATGATATAAATAAAATTCTGAACCTATAATTTATTAAAATAAATGGTATTAATTTGTTTAAACAAAGAAGAGTTAGTGTAGTAAATGCTATTCAGTTGAACATTAAAAATCTGAAACATTTTGAGTCATGCCCACTATGAATTACTAATATTTTTGGATGTTAGATATGTTACCTCCCAAGTTAGCTTAGTTTTGTTGCATAAAACTCTAGCATTTTTTTTTTTATGTAATGCAAGATGATTTCTGGGAGAGAGCAAGCTATGTCTCCCCAACATCTCTGGCACCAGCAAGCCTTAGCCCCGTCACACTAGACCTCTGAGACCCATCTGTCATCTACCGTGAGCCAGGACCAGAATCTGACTCAATGTACGAGGGGACGAGAGCAGAGGAACAGAGATCAACCTCAAAACTGGGGAACACACGCCAGTTTGAACAGGTGTAACAAAACAAGTGAATGCTTGAAGGAAATGTGCATACTTAGGTAAACAAGGTAAACTATAAGAGAATAAGTCACAATAACATGGCTGGAAACAAATAAGTCAATCCATAAATATATGAAATATCAGAGCAACAAAGCATTGACAGTATCGCTCGCTTTGGACACCGATCACGTCCATTTTTTTTTCGCATGAACAATTCTCATGCTCGTAAATTAAATTGGGAATTTAATTGCGAACACTGTGATACCAAAACGAACGACGTAGCACGAGAATTAAGGTGAGAAAACTGAAACGAGTATACACATTTTACTGATTTTGTGCGCTCACGGGTAACTTTTCCGACTTTAGGCTTTGCTGTGGGGAGTCTCGCCAGGCTTTTGGACATTATATGCATATACATCTGCAGGGAATTTAATTGCGAACACAATGATACCAAAACAAACGACGTAGCACAAGAATTGTGAGCATGAACCAAGTCCAGATACTGTACTCTGCTTGTGAACCAAACCAACAATACCCAGTTTGATTACAAGAAAAATCCATGTACAGTAAGCATCCATATATGACAAGTTCTACTGTATCTGGGCTTGGAAGTGTGTAAACATAGACAACTAAAGGATAAAGGGAGAGGGAAGTACAGGAAAGACTGTTCATAGAAACTCAAGGAAAGGTAATGAAAAGGCGAGATTGGATCTTGGGCATTAGGGAAGGATTATGAGTGTGTAACACACGTGACTATAACCACCGAGAGTGTAACACACGCGACCATAACCACCGAGAGTGTAACACACGCGACCATAACCACCGAGAGTGTAACACACGCGACCATAACCACCGAGAGTGTAACACACGTGACCATAACCACCGAGAGTGTAACACACGCGACCATAACCACCGAGAGTGTAACACACGCGACCATAACCACCGAGAGTGTAACACACGTGACCATAACCACCGAGAGTGTAACACACGCGACCATAACCACCGAGAGTGTAACACACGTGACCATAACCACCGAGAGTGTAACACACGTGACCATAACCACCGAGAGAGAGAGAGAGTGAGATATTTTGTAATGGAATCGTACCGGCAAATTCAGAATTTATTCTCTAGAAATAAACTAATTAATAAAGGAATGGGAAGGAATACAAAATAAGGAAACATTTGCATGTAGGTTTCTAAATAAGGCTAAAGATACAAGGTTTAATGTCCTAAAAATGGGTTAAAGGAAAACACTTAACAAAGGTTTGAATGTGTTGAGTGGTGGGTGGATGATAATATTGCAAGGAGAATTTACAGGAGCAAACTGTGGTGAGCGGACAACCAGCATCCTAGGAGAAATCGGAGGAGTTGAAACAGGAGAGTTCCGACACGAACATCAGGGGATTGGAGCAGGCAAGGAAAGCATGCTAAAATAAAGTTGCTCTCAGGCTTTTGTTACTTTTATGGCCAGTTGCTCGAAGGAAAGTTCTTGTGGGGGAGGGTATATAGGGCAGGGGAATGAGGCATCAAAGATATAGAGGTAGCCATAGTTATTTTATATCAAGCCTGTTCATGATATACAGTACAGTAGGTGTTATATTTGTTTAGGTTATTAATTTTTCTGACATCATACATTTTTCATGAAGTGGGCAATTTCTAGATTCATAATACAGGTATAGTATGCAAAAAATATCAATTTAATTCCAAGATTATTATGAATACTGTACTTTAGCTTGTAAAAAATGTAATAAATTTGGTCTCATTTTTTCTTAAGATTTGGTTTTAGTTAAAATTAGGAGTGATGCCTCATGAGGTCTGCAGAATATGAGTTCATATTTAGTTAATTGTATATAAAGTTAGAAAATTGATGATCTCGGTGGTGGTAATACAAATTAAGTTCATTCTAATCAATAGACGACATGTGTCTCAAGTTTTTGGTGTTTAATAATAATAATAATAATGCTGTTAATAAGATAAGTTTATTTGCAAAACTTGAGTGCATAGATATAAAATTTTGGGAAATAAATAATAAAGTATTTAGTACAAAATATTCTTACAAAGTTTCAAGTGCCCAATACTTGATGTAAGCAATTTCACTCAGAGAAAATTAACAAATCACAATTGTTAATAAAAAATAAAATGAACTAATTTAGAATGGAAATAATGTAATATACAGGTATAAATACAGTAATACATATGATTGAGTAGTTTACAAAAGAATGTGAAACAGGCATAAAAGAGTTAACTGGCACACAGGAAAAAAAAACCCCAGCGTTGAATGTAGTGAAACGCCGTTTTCTGGCCGAGACCCAGAGGCTCCCCGGAACTATACCAGGCTGGTGTGTATATATTAGACCGTGGCAACAGTCAATCGAAGGAGTTCCAGGCCTACCGGGGACCAGAGCCAGAACCTGGCCCCCCTCAAGTTAGGCACGAGGAGCAATGGCCTAAAGACATCCCGGTGTAATTGGAAGCAGTTTTTGTTTGTCATCTACCAGGTCAGGCACCCAGAAAGGTAAGAATTCCAAAACAAACTACTATTGGTCAAAAATTTCAAACTGAAAGCTGAACTAGCAAGCAGAACTCCAATCAAAAACGGGGGAAAATAGCATGATGTCACCACAATCACCGCGCATCTGTCTGCGCAACCTTGCCTCTCCAGGAGGGGGACGGGAGGGTGTCTCAGACCTCCCTGCCGGCTACTCTCCTCAGTTCAGAGGCTGAATATCAAAAACACGAAAAAAGCCGACCGGAGGGAGGGAGGGATGCCGGGGGATCCTCCGGGTCTCGCCCAGAAAATGGCGTTTCATTACATTCAACGCTGGTTTTCTGTGGAGAGCCCCTTCGGCTCCCCAGAGCTACCTAACCAAAGATAAAGAAGAAAAGGGACTTGCCCAGGAGGCAGCCGTCAGTTGCTACTCAGCTTGAAGTCGAGACAACTGGCTGCAACCTGCGACCCAAGGCTACACACACCCAAGAAGAGCCAGGAACATTAACAAGGTACCATGCGACCAGGACCTTGATCGATCTCCAAAAACCCCTTGCCCGAATATCAGCCCACTACTTACTACCAAAATCAGCAGCCAAAGCTGCGAACTTACAAACTTCGTGGGCACGGGGATAGACCGCAGGCTGGCTGGACCGAAAAATCCTGTGGATGACCAGGGAGACCCACACCCTGCAACAAGGAAGAAGGGAAACTGGGTTCACCCAAAGTGCGTTCACTGCCACGGAGGACATGGCGCGCAATTAACAGAGAAGAGCCGCAATCGGATACAAAACATGATGCATCCCTGGCCAAACCAACCAAGCATCAACAACCCAAGGACCCCTTCAGAAAGTAGCAGACTCATTCTTTGACAGAAAAGGTTGAGACGGCTACAAACGAACGAAACAACCACCAGGACCGAAAGAGCAGAAACCACTGCGCCAGAGGAGAGAATGAAGCGCCCCGATCCGACCTCCAGAGGTCAATGCCAACAAGAAAAGAGCCTTAGAAAAACAGTCCTGAACGGAGGGGGGCCACCACAAACTGAGGAGAAGAGAGAAAAGAGAGCACCTGGTTCAACGACTAGGACAGCTCAGGCGGCGCATAAGCAGGCCAGAGGTGAAACAACGCCCGAGAAAGCTTGCAGAACGGAGTAGAAGTGAAATCCACCTCGCATGCAAGGTACAGCGGCTCCGCTAGCGCCACACAATACAAGGCGACAGTATATGGCATAAGATGACGGTCCTGAAACAACCAAGAAAGAGAGAGAGGACAAAACAACCCGATCAAAAATCGAAGATAACCTACAAAGAGATAAAAAGTGCCAAAAGGGCCGCCAGGAAATTTCACACTGCTGTTGAGAGGAAACTCGCAGGTGGGACACCATCAACAAAGCCACCTGATCACCATACAAGTGGTGATAAACCCGCGTCTAAAAGACCAGATGCAAAAAGTGGAGGAGAAGATCGAACCAGCCACGTACTGTACTGGACCGATCTGCTGAAAAGAGGCGGAGCCGCGGGAAGACAACACGGGTTCGGACATCGAGCAAGATGCCACTGAAACCAGGGCTGGGCCGGCCACCAAGGGGCCAACAAGACTATTCTCCCCAAGTTAGTCTCCAAACGAGCCAGGACCCAGAGCAACAACCGAACTGATGGGAAGAGGTTCAAGTAACCTCACCTCAACCAGTCCAGCCGAAAGGTAGCGACCACTGACGGCCTCACAGTCTAGGAAGGGTGCCACATACACTGGAAGACGCCTCGACCATGCCAATCCGAAGAGGTCCACCTCCAGGCGCCCGTACGTCCGGCAGAGCTAACTGAACAAGGTCGGCGTCGACCGTCCATTCCGTGGATAGGGGAATGAACTGAGAAAGGCCGTCTGCCAGGATGTTTGACACCCTCTGAATTGAACCACCAGGGGAAGCCAAACCCCGAGAACTCGGCAGACGAGTCACTCGAAGTGACCAGCTCCAAAGAGCCAAAGACCACATTGAACCCCCATGGTTCAGACTATGAACCACAGGGGGAGCAGTCTGAATGGAGCCGGATCATTGTTCTGCGAGCAACACGAACCCTCTGAAGCGAATGCCACAATACCGCAAAATCCTGCGATGTGCTGTGAGCCTGACAATAGGACGGACCAGACCGACCCTGACCGGCCTGGTGAGCACTGGTCACAAAAACCCCAGTTGAGAGAAGAGGCATCCATGAACACACCAAGAGAGTGCTCGAGGAGGTGCCACGGCATATAACCCCGAAAAACCCGCAGAGGAGGCCGCCAATGCAAAGCTCCTGGGATCTGAACCCAGCGATTGCGAGAGCAGCAGAAGGGATGTCCCCGAAGAAGCTAGAACAGCCGCCGAAGCCAGAGCCAACCTGACAGGTAGACCAGCACGGAGAAGTTCAGACTCCCGCACAGCCACTCAGACAACCGACTTGTGACCCGGGTGCCCACCAAAAACAGTTGTAGGCGGGACTGTAGCTGCAACAACACCGCAGGAGGGAGACAAGGAAGTGGTCCGAGAGTCCCACACAAGACCCAGCCAAGTTCGAACCTGAGAGGGAACCAAATGGAACTTCCTACAGTTCACCAAGAACTGGAACCCGGCGAGCTGGGAAAGAAGCAAAACCCTGGCGAGCAGACATGAGGACTGGCTAGGAGCCCAGACCAGCCAGTTGTCGAGGTAAGCCAGAACCTGAATCCCTAACAGACGCAAACAGATCACCACGACCCGGGTAAGGCGTGGGAACATGCAAGGTGCTAGATTCAAGCTGAACGGAAGGCAACAAAAGCAGTAAGCCTGTCGCCTCACGACAAAACTGAGCTAGTCCCTGAACCCCGGATGAATTGGAACGTGCCAATACGCGTCCCAGAGGTCTAGAGACACCATCCAAGTACTTGGTGTCATAAGCCACCAGATCTGAAACAGAGTGGCCATCCAGGGGCAAATGATCCAGGGGTTTAGACTGGACAAGTCCAGAATGAAATGCAGATCCGCACAGTCCTGATTCGGAACTGAAAACAGGCAAGAAACCCACCTAGGGATGCCGTCGATTTGACCACGCCCAAGCGAACCCACTCCATGATGACCTAACAGAGCGCAGGGAAAGAGGCCCGCTCTGCCAGCCCAGATCCCCCAAAGGAGGAGGAACTACCCAATTCCACTAATCGTGGGACCAGGAGAGAGCAAACAGCGCGAGCCTCCCCACCATGAGGCCTGAATCTGGCACCACTGGCTTACGACAAACGAAGGAACCCCAAGCCCTGGCACAACCCTTCTGGCCAGGACCACCATTCCCCCCCCCCTCCCCCGACATAGACCGGCAACTAGACGAAGCTCCCCGCAGAAAATGCACCACTGCAGACTCTGCAATCAGCAACGGACAAAAAGAAGACGAAAATCTAAGAGCCAGGGCCCAAGCAGAATCCAAAGAGCGGACGAGCACCGCCTGTCGACACACAAGGCAAGATGCATGGAACAGAGACACCGCCTCCTTCAGAATCGGCGCATACAATCTCAACAATACAGCCGACGCTGGAGCCGCCGAGGCAAGCACACCGGACACCAGCCTGGAACCCAGCTCCTTCACATCCTCTTCGAGCCAGTCCAAAGACAGCTCCAGTAGAGAAAAGAAAGGCAAGACCACAGCCAAGTGCCCACGGGCGTGCAAATCCTTGGCCACCAGAAATGCCAAAAGGGAGGGAACCTGCACATGAAGCTGCACCTGGCCGATATCACAAGGAAGCACGGGGGCAAACAAACACGCATTGAGGTGCTCAAAATTGCCCCACTCCCCTGGAAAACTTGAACAATTAGTCAATTCCCACCATTCATGCGTCCGCGTCTGACAGAACAAATGCCAAGCCCTTAACGAACAATGGGCAGTCTGCCAACCAGGAAGACCCCGGCACCTCATAATGGACCCAATAAAGAAAATAGGAGCCAAACACAAAAGAAGAGTCCATAATCGAGGTTTACTCCGGGTCTCGCAGGAAGTAAGCCGCAAGGGCCTCCAGCACCTCCCTCTGTGGGATGCAGGAATCCAAAAACCTCCAGAGGGAGGGAACCGAGGAACCCAATGAAACCCAGAACCTACCCGGGGAAGAGTCACACTCATAACACACTTGTACAGGGAGGGGGGCTAGAAAAACCCTCCCCTCCCTGTAACAACAAGCCCCGTGCCGAGGGTACCAACACCCAAACATGGTCAAGCAGGGCCCAAGCCCCCCCAAGTCAACTCCTTCCCAACCCTGGCATCCTCCACGTCAGGACCCGGGGCCGAGCCACCCTCCAAATCCTCTGCCTCTGGAGAAAAAGCAGAGTCCACCAGAAAAGCAGGGATGAAGGAAGCCCGCTGGGGTGACCCAAAAGCTCAAGCAGGAGGAACAGGCTCGAATGCCTTCACTGCTGATCCGGAAAGGGCAAACCCTGAAGCCGCCCGAGTCTCACCACCAAGCAACAAAGAGGGGCAGCTGCGGGGCATCTGGAAGAGCAATCAACCTTGCATGTTGCAGCGACCTAAACCGTGCATGCAACACTGAAGCTGCCTGCACCCGAATATCAATATCAGTGGACTGGGTGAAAAGGAGTATAAGCAAGGAACACCACTCGCAGGACCCCGGGACAAAGGTGTCATTGACCCAATAGGCAGCATGGAAGAGGCAAAGGCGGTGAGTGTCACCCTGAGACAAGTGGACAGAGCAACCTTCAAACTCGCACAAACCCCACAAAAGCACAACGTCTCCAGGTGAACAGAACCGGTCGCTATGTGTATATCAGACAGCAGCACAGTACCTTGTGCCCCAGCCAGCGACGAAACTACCACCTACCCAAAGGCAAACAGGAGTACAAACCACCCCAGCTGAACCCCAAGGGCGGGCAATCACCGAGCAGCAACAGAACCTAGCGGAGATAGTTCCTAAATGGCTCAGGGAAGATAACCCTAGGCCGCAGGGGCAGTACTTACAGGGCTCCTGGGGAAGATAACCCTAGGTCGCGGGGGCAGTAATTACAGGGCTCCTAGGGAAAATAACCATTGGTGCATGCCGGCCCAGTACTCTTGTGTTACTCAGGGCTCGCACACCACCAACACAGAGCAACAACACTGCTAAGGAGCACTTCGCAAAGAGTGGAGCCAGAGTCGATCGACCATCACCAACACAACAGCCTGTGAATTGAGGAGAGTAACCAGCGGGAAGGTCTGGGACTCCCCCCGTCCCCCTCCCGGGGAGGGGGGGGTTGCTTAGATGGATGCGTGGCGATTGTGGTATTTTCATGTCACGACGGCGACGTCATGCTATTTTCCTTGTTTTTGATTGGGGAGTTCTGCTTGCTAGTTTGGCTTTTGGTTTGCAATTTTTGACAAGCAGAAGTTTGCTTTGGAATTCCTTCCTTTCTGGGTGCCTGACCTGGTAGATGGCAGACAAAGACTGCTTTCAATTACACGGGGGTGTCTTTAGGCCATTGCTCCTCGTGCCTGTCTTGAGGGGGGCCAGGTTCTGGCTCTGGTCCCCGGTAGGCCTAGAACTCCTTTGACTGACTGTTGCCACGGTCTAATATATACATATCAGTCCGGTATAACTCTGTGGAGCCGAAGGGGCTCTCCACAGAAAAGCTGCTAGTTACACAGGAATTAACAGGAATTATAAAATGGATTGTACAAAGTTTTATATTGCTAAAGTTCCTAGGAATACAGTGAAAGTTATACACTGAAATCAGCAGAATGTAATGTACAGTATCTGAGAAAATATTGTGAAGTTGTACGATAGGCTCCAACCCGCATGTGCTTGAAGAGATGAGGGATGTGGGTTTGATCCCATTGTAGAGCTTTACTGCTTTCTCAGTTAACTTTATAAGACAACAAATGCAAAATGAAGATACGATGGGCATTTATTTGATGGGAAAATTATAGAGTAACCTTTGGCCACAGCTGTACAGATCAATTAACCAGCTTTTATACATGTACAAGTTTCTGTGATGTCCCGTTATCAATCCCACTTCCACGCGCACACTTGTTCTCTTGAGGTCTCGGCTCGGTACCTTCTTCTGATCATTTCTTGTCCTAAGAGGGAACCAGCTTGGGACTTCATTTGCATGTCTAAGCTTCAGTATTGGCTTAAAGTTTGTAAATAACAGAGAGAGATAGAGAGATTACTGTACAGACTACAAGGTATGAGTCTTGCCTGGACCCTTTATTATACACTGTACAGACCACATGATGTGACTATTGCCTGGATTCTTGTAATAGTTACTATGCCCTAATCCCCCCAGATGTGCTGACCTATTTAACATCTGCAGTATTTATATTAATTCATCTCAAATTATTTGAGTTTTGTGTTAACACTTTTATCATTTTATTTTGCACTGTAATCCAGCTCTGTTGGGTTGATGTTATATATTTTGAATATTATATACTGTAATAAATTACTTATCAAAGAAATATTTTAAGCAATGTTCTACCTTTCTCTCACACGTAGGTTTCCAGTTCCACCTTGCAGCTTCCATAAATGCTGAAACAGATATTCCTCTGGTTCCAAGTATCAGTGGAGTAACGACCTCAGGAGAGGCTGAGCAAAGCTTTGTCATTCACTGGCTCAACAACAAGGAAATGCATTTTACATCAGAAGCAGAAAATATACTCCTAGAGGTAAACATACATTACTGTATTTATCTTAAATTTTGCAGCTAATTTTAAATACTGTATATAGTAATAAAAGTTCCTTTTGTTGTGGACATGAAGCCTGTACAGTACTTAGAATTGTCGAGATTTCTTCCCTAGGTCAACTACTGACCTTTCTCAGGATGCAACGTACAGCAGTTGCCTAACTCCCAGGTACCTATTTACTGCTAGGCAAACAGAGGCATCAGGTTTAAGGAAATGTGCCCTAACATTTCTGTTCCACCAGGCAATTGTACACTGGTCCCTTGATTATGAGGTGATGGCATAAACCACTGCGGGTGTGAAGCAGTGCACAAGATGAATACAGTAGTTCCTGTACTATACAATAAATGGCATGTGTATCAATAGGTTCTTTTAGTGAATACTCTATTGTTACATATATTATGTATATAATTCAATAATTCAAGTAATAACAGTCTCCGTGGTGTAGTGGTAAGACACTCGCCTGGCGTTCCGCGAGCGCTATGTCAGGGGTTCGTATCCTGGCCGGGGAGGATTTACTGGGCGCAATTCCTTAACTGTAGCCTCTGTTTAACGCAACAGTAAAATGTGTACTTGGATGAAAAAACGATTCTTCGCGGCAGGGGATCGTATTCCAGGGACCTGCCCGAAACGCTACGCGTACTAGTGGCTGTACATGAATGTAACAACTCTTGTATATATCTCAAAAAAAAAAAAAAAAAAAAAAAAAAAAAAAAAAAAATTATTTTTAATATGTATTTAGTATACTGTACTGTGCATAATGTATATTTGTTGAAGTGTTTTATTGTTCTTTTGTGAATTCAAATTTAATTTAAATAACATGACCACATAAAGAACTTTCTTATAAAAAAACAAAGGCTGTTATTGAGGTAAGGACTGATTCATTTTCTAGAGGGAGCTCTTCTTCCCCATGGCTCCCTGAAGCTATCTCACTGAGAATGTTCCATCTACTTTGTCACATCAGTTGCAGGAGTTCTGTTTGACCTACTGGGGACCAGAGCCAGAACCAGGTCTCCCTCACAGAGGCACACAGAGTGATGGACAATTTACCACCCCATCAGGAAAGCATCCAGAAAGTCATTGAAGCTTTACAGACAACTAGGTTCACAGAAAACAAAGCCTGGACGCTGCCTAACAACTCGGCAAACGATTCAGACGAAACAGTAGATTCACTCAAAACTAGCTCAAGCTCGTTAGTACCTACAGCTGCCACCAGATGGCCCAGCCCACAGCAGCCTCCCCTGGTCAGTGCTGTCACTGGTGTGATGGTGGTTAATAATACCTGTAGTGTTCTGGTCTGTCAGTCATGGCAAGCCCCTCTGCTTCTGGCTAAGTGCTGGCCAACCTTAGACTTCATTTGTTGTACAGAGCCCATTTCTTTGACAATTGTTCCTTGATTTTATTATTATTACCTTCACATGCATATTTTCTCTTTGGCTTGTTGTGTAAGTGTGGCTTGTAGTGTGCTTGGACCTGCATGTACTCAGGGTTTTCTTTCCTGGGTGCTCACTAGCGCTCCCCTTGCACTGACAGAGTTACTGTTCTACTCTGGTGTGTTCTGGAGTTCACCCCCGAGAGGTCAGACCAGTATGATGGAAAGCCTTTCCTTTGGCTGTTAGTGATTTTTTGATTCTTCTATTTGGGTCCTTGGCTGTAGCCATTCTGTTGGTTGACTTGGGGTATGCAAGGGCACCTGCACTTGTTTATATAGCACACTGTGGTCCCCATTCATAGCCTGGGAGTATTGGCTGCATTTGGAGTCTGTTTTTTTGGCGAGTGGCCCCAGTGCCTGGGTGTACTGTTTGGTTAGTTACCTTCAGGCCCTGCTGATACCTCCATGGGTCTCGGACATGGTTCATTATGGATCGAACCGCCGAATCCATGCTCACTATATGTGAGCTTGGAGGGTGTTCCTCATCTTCTTGCTACTAGATCATGATCATTCTTTTTGCCTCTGCCATGCTGGCTGCTGGGTCAGTGACACCTGAGACCCCAAGTCCTGTAAGATTTACTTTCATGGGGTCTCTGCATTGTCTGATTCAGCTTTGAGTTTGGAAGCTTATCAGGTGCTGCTGTTTTATGAGCTAGTTTGAGTGGGTTAGGCATTCACAGCATTGTGATTGTTTGGGATGCCCCAGAGTTGGCCCCCCTATGGTGTTTAGGGACTCAGAATTAGAGGTGTTGGTGATCCCCAACTGGACTAAGTTTGCACCTCCTCTTTCTTTCCCTGTGGGTATGGGTCACCCTGCTTCTGGCCTTCCCTTCCTGGTTCCCTTTGAAGCATCTGAGAGTTTTGGAGTTGGGTCAGGGTTTGGCTCGGGGTGCAATTTGGCCTTCGTCAGGGTGGCTCCATCCACTTCAACAGTGGAGGTAGTCGAGTCTTCTCTTAGGCTTGTTTCAATGCTTCCACCATTTTCTGAGACCTCTGCAGTTGTCTGCCAAGCTTCACTGACTTTCTGGATGCTTTCCCGATGGGGTGGTGAATTGATACTATAGTACTGTACATATCATCCTTTGCAGATGATACTAGATTTTCATGAGGGTAGACAATATAGAGGACATAGCAAACCTGTAATCTGATGTTATCATGTCTTTCAATGGGCCATAGAAAATAACATAATGTTTAATGAAAATAAGTTCCAAATACTGCACTATGGAAAAATTAAAACATCAAAGCAGAAACACTCATAAAACAGTCAAACCACACTATTGAAAGGAAAAAGCAATGTAAAAGATTTAGGAGTAATCATGTCAGAAGACCTTACTTTTAAAGAACACAACAAAGTTGCTGTCACAACTGACATTATTGTTCTCTAGAGTGGAATATTGTTGCACACTAACAGCCCCATTGAAAACTGGAGAAATTGCTGACCTGGAGAGTGTGCAAAGATATTTTACCACTAGAATCCACTCAATAAAATGTGAAAATTATTGGGATCATCTGAAAATGTTAAAACTGCATTCGCTTGAGTGCAAGCGGGAGAGATACATAATACACTAGAAGGTGAAGGGACGACGACGTTTCGGTCCGTCCTGGACCATTCTCAAGTCATTCTCATTCAACTTACTTTAGCCACAGTTATTGTGACTCATCGCCTGCAGTTACATAATAATTTAGGGTTGGAAAATATTAGAAGGACTGGTTTCAAATATACATGGAAATGACACCACATAAGGACCAGAAAGCATGGCAGGATGTGCAAAATATCCTTACTGAAAAGCAGAGGTATAATAGGCACCATGAGAGAGAGAACTCGGTCAACATCAAAGGCCCAAACCTTTTCAACACTCTTACCCTACATGTACAGGGGGGCATTACTGGCTAACCTCTAGCAGTGTTCAGAAGAGAACTCAACAAGCCCCTTCAAAAGATACCTGATCAACCAGGTCGTGACTCGTACTTCAGACTGCAAGCAGCCTCATCGATCAGCTTGGTTGATCAGACTCACAACCAGGAGGCCTGGTCCGAGACTGGCCACGGGGACGTTGATCCTCGGAATCACCAGCAGGTAGTCAACAGGTGGTCTGCACCTCTATAAGGGGGGTGGGGGGTCAGGTTCTGGCTCTGGTTCCCAGTTGGCCAAACAGAACTCCAGCAATCTCAGTGAGACAGCTTCAGAGAGCCACTGGGGCTGTTCCAAAAAGAGGCATTTCATTACATTGAATGCTGTGTTTTTTTTTAACTAGAAGAGCTCTCTAATGTACTCAAGATAGGCCTATCTGCCTACTTGTTGATTCTGTTGATCAATGTCCCCACAGCTGAGTCTCTTACCAGGCTGTATTATCATTCATTCACGCATTGCAAATGGCTGACAGGCAGATGAAAGTTGAACATTCCTTTCAAATTTCTAGAATCTCTTCAATTGGATAATGAATAAATTTGTCTTAATGGTAACACAGTCATTAAATAATGTATGACATATCAGGTATGGGTTATGTATACTGGGTAAGATGATGCGAGCTTCTTTCATAACTGCCAAACGCAGCACAAGTTTGTGATAACACGCTGAGATAACTCGGCTTGTTTTCAATATTTTATTATTAGCAACGATTTTTGTGCCTAGCGAACTTACTCAGTGTGCTTGTCCGGCTCCCTAGTTTATACCCCTCGGTTTCACATCTGTAATACGGCCACATTAGACGCAGGGCACCTTTTTTGATACATTTAAAAATGAAAAAAGTTTATCCTATACACCAGCAAATACAGTATAGTAGTACGGTAAATATTGTAGAAGATTCACGTAAGTAGAATACAAAGATTTAATTATTTAATCTTTCCAGAATTGCGACAGAAATTAGATATTGTGATGCAAACAATATGCTGTGAAGCTATATTGATGTGCAAGCATATATGCTAATAGTCCAAGGGTCTTTGGAAATTTATGATATTTTAATATTTTCTTTACAGATAAGTCGGCGTGCTATGGAAAAAGAAACAGCATCATTAGATCATGATCGTCACTCCGAAGTGAGTGATTTTGAGGATCCTCGGCTACGGGCAGCAGCTAGTTTACGTTTGGGGTCACGAACTCCTTCACACATGACGAGCCGAACTCGTAGTATTGATGATGACGATCCCATTAGCCAACACTCGGCATCGGCTCGTTCTCATCAACCACTGAGTGCTGCTACTTCCTCTACTTCCATTGCAACTGATGTTACTACTGCAACTACTTCTGCTCTTGGCGATACCCTTGACCGCCGCATTGAAATGTTATTACGAGACTGGCATCAAAATTCGGATGTTCTTTTTTCAATTCACCCGGTGGATGGTTCGCTTTTGGTATGGATTGTTGACTTTCTTGACGACTATCCAGGATCTTTCCGGCAAGCACAAGTCTCATTTAGTGCCAGAATTCCTAATGCACTCCCTCTTGGCGATGCTATGACAATGTCACCAAATCTGGCCATCTACAATGGCACAACCCCATCATTCCTCAAACAGTTACTTAAATTGGAACTAGCACATGAAGAGGAGCTGTAAGTGATCCTTAAACTTGTATTTCAAAGTACTTAGAATAAGAGGAAAATTTTTAACTACTACTCAAATAATTAAAAATATTACAGTAATTCCTTGATTGGCATGATTAAAATACTATATATAGGTAATCTCTCGTCTGATTTTTTTAACTTAAGTTTCAAATGTTAAGACCTAGAGGGTTCGTAAAACATCTACTCATAAGTTTTAGGTCTTTGTTTGGCCCATGATATAGTTGAAGCCATGCAATGGGATTGAACCCACACCCCTGTCTTTCCTCGGCACACACACACACACACACACACACTATTGAAAATCAGTATTGTATGAGCTGGGATATCCGAAGCCTGCTAAACTGAATATAGTCATAAATTCTTTGGTGTTAAAATGTTTGAAAATTAATCTGCTAGAATTTAGATTAACAACAAAAAGTGTAGTGATATAGATTATTCATGATGATATTGAACATATAAAAATTTATGAACATTTTGCCATTCCTCAATGGTGGGGGAGCCCCTTGGTGGTCTCCGGAAGGGATAATCCTTCTGGCTCCTTGTTGGCCAGCTCAGCCTTGGGTTTTGACTCCTCTGGCCCAGTGTCCATTCTCAGGTGTTTTCTCCCTGGCTCCTCCTTTTTCAATGGATCGGTTCGGTGACATACCTTGCTGGTTCAACCTTTTCATCTCTTCATATTTGAACTTTCTGACACAGATCTTTTGCAGTTTTTAATGGCAGACAGATGGCTGGGTTATTGGTGTGCCAATAATCTTCATTTACCTTCTAAGTGACAGTATGAAGTGGCTTGGTACTTGTCTCTGTTGTCTTTCTTTGGTTTTGGTTAGTGTGGTATTACCTGTTCTTTTGTGGTTGTTTCTTGATCAGCATTTCGTGCCTAATACTGTTGCCTCTTATTTGGTGTTGGCAGAGCCGCTGTTGCTTGCACTTGACATCGATAAGAATCGGACATAGGGGATCGATGGTCCCCCTATAGTTTGGGATGCCTTTTTTAAGGTTTCTTATTTGAGAGTGGGGGGGGGGAAGAGTCTCTTGCCTCAGGTTTGTGAGCTTCACACTCTTCTGCATGAGTGGAGTTTTTACTCTTTTTAGCCCTGTTGGTCATTTTCTTTGTTTGCAACCTTTTCCTTTCTTGGCAAAGAATGAGTTGGAGGGCTTCTGGAGGGATCAGTTGGTTGTTAATACTTTGTTGGTTCAGCCGGGGATTCATCGTATGTTGTCAGGTGGCGGTGGTTCATCACGGCCTGCTTGTCAGGTGGAGGTGGTTCATCACAGCCTGCATGTCAGATGGCGGTGGTTCATCACAGCCTGCATGTCAGGCTGTGATTGTTTGTAACGGGTTCCAGCTACTTTAGAGGTAATTACTTGGTTAAATTATTTAGGTAGTTGTTTGGCCGTTTCGAGGCTTCAGGTGTTGTGAATCCAGCAATTATGTGTAAAGCTTTGCACACTTTCTGGATGCTTTTCCAGTGAAATAACAGAATGTCATTTGCTCTTTGTGCACAAAGATTGTTCTATATCACTTTAAAAAGAAAGTAAACATAAATTTCAGACTTTGCCAGCAGGAAATTTAGAAACCATAGTGAAAATATTCTTCAGTAATAGAGGCTTTGCAAAGGTGATCTCCCAATGGTCATCTGATACATTTGTTGCTCACCCTCATAAGCTTTGTCCAAACTACAATAAACAAGCAAAACAAAAAAGTGATTTTTGGAATTCAGAGATGGCAAATGCATTTAACAGTATTGGAACATTTACCGTCGAAGAACAAATGATGTGGTTTAGTGTCTTCGGATCATTTACTGTTTAATTACGGAGGATGCATTGTAATGTGATTGGAATGCTAAAGTGTTACAGGAGAAAACACACAGCAGGCCAGCAGGGGAAACTGCAGTATGTGTAGCCAGAGAAAACAACTTTGTTTCTTGGAAGAAAATCAGTTATTTGCCTCCGTGGTAGTTACTTTCGTGGGTGACTTTAGCTGCCAGTTTTTACAGGCCTCGAGAGCTGCTCGAGTTAGGAAAATTTCCTTTTGACTTCATTTTGAAGCAAGTGAGGATTTTGTTTTTATTTTGTTATATTCATATTGCATTAGTCATTGCTAGAATTACATAACAACAGTGTCCAGTTCTATTGGTATTGGTGCCATATCATTTAATTACAATGCTCAGTGCTTTTATCTTGCAATTTTATTTTGTCATTAACAGCCGTAGTGGAAAGACTAAGAGTAAGAGCAACCTGACACTGTCAAGTAATGACGAGCGGGATGTGCTGGGAGGAAGCAGCAATCCATCCCCAATCATCTCCATGACCACCAAGCACAGCAACGGATCCCTCAATCTGTGGCATCTTACTGTAGCTGAAGGGTCCAGGTTTACGCAGGTAAAGTGCACACTTTACACAAGATTGTAAGAGTTTGATAGATTGTAATCCTTAAACAACTCTGCTAATTATAAGCCCTATATTCTGATGTGCAAGCTTAAAAATAGTTCACAAAACTAATGTAAACAAAATTGCATTTGGTGATTCAATCACAAGAGGTCAACACAGGTAGCAATTGGAGCCGTTTAAGTGTTTAATGTGTGTGTGGAATCTAAGAGAGGAAGCTATACGCTACACAATGCACCCAAAATAACATGCTATATCAATAAGAAAATGTTTGGAGCAGAATGGTCGGATTGAACTTGGCATCCTGAACATGTTGCTAAGTTGGAACCTTAGAACGGGAATAAGGTTGGAATTGGAAAGGTTGGAATAAAGTTTGAATTGGAACACGAACGTCGTTCCCTCTATAGGCGAAGAAAACGAATCGTGGAACAACTTCAGAGTCGCACCCTATCTCAAGAACGGCGAAGAAGGTTAGGTAGAGAAATAGAAACAATTGAACTAAAGCTATAAGAATCATACAAAACCCAGGAGAGGCAAAGAGAGCAAAAGGCCATCAGTGAAATAGAGAGAAATCCAAAATATTTCTTCTCCTATGCAAAATCTAGATAAAAAACCACATCTAGTATCGGGCTCCTGCGAAAGGGAGATGGAACTTTCACTGATGACTACAAAGAAATGAGCGAAATACTGAGGAATCAGAACGACTCTGTTTTCAGCGAGCCACTGAACATACTGAAGATTGATAACCCAAATGAATTTTTCATGGATATGATACCAACATCAAATCATATATCAGATGTCACCCTATCCGCACTGGATTTTGAAGAAGCCATAGACAGCATGCCTATGCACTCTGCACCAGGCCCTGACTCTTAGGAACTCTGTATTCATCAAGAACTAAAAAAATGCTATTGCAGGCCCTTCACATTCTTTGGAGACAAAGCCTAGATACTGGCATTATCCTTGACATACTAAAAACAGCAGAGATAGCACTGCTCCATAAAGGAGGAAATAAGGCAGAGGCCAAAAAATTACAGACCGATAGCACTAACATCGCACATCATACAAATTTTTGACAGAGTGCTAAGAAGTAAGATCACAAAATACATGGAATCACAGCATTTCCATAACCCCGGACAACATGGTTTCAGAATAGGGCGCTCCTGCCTGTCACAGTTGCTGGTCCACTATGACATGGCATTAGATGCCATGGAAGACAAACAAAATGCTGATGTAATTTACACAGATTTTGCAAAAGTCTTTGACAAATGTGACCATGGTGTTATTGCACATAAAAAGCGTTCAAAAGGAATTACCGGAAAAATAGGCAGATGGATCTACAATTTCCTGACTAACAGAATCCAATCTGTAATAGTCAACAAAATAAAATCCAGGACCATCAACCGTGAAGAGCTCAGTACCCCAGGGTACTGTGCTTGCTCCAGTACTAAATATAAAAATGGAAACCACGTTCAAAACTCAGTCAAATCATAACATAGAACGAAAAGGCAATGTAAAGGATTTGGGTATACTCATGTCGGAAGACCTTACCTTCAAAGAACACAATAAAGTAGCCGTCATAACTGCAAGAAAAATGACAGATTGGATAACAAGAACACACTAGAGATGCTATACCGATGATACTTTTCAAGACGCTAGTGCTCTCTAGAGTGGAGTACTGCTGTACAATGACAGCCCCTTTCAATGTTGGAGAAATTGCTGACCTGGAGAGCATGCAGAGATCCTTTACTGCTAGAATCCACTCAGTAAAACATCTAAACTCCTGGGACCTACTAAAGAGCCTAACTCTGTACTCCCTTGAGCGCAGGCGGGAGAGATACATAATAATTTATACGTGGAAAATATTAGAGGGGCTGGTCCCAAACCTGCACACAGAAATAACACCACATGAGACCAGAAGACATGGCAGGATGTGCAGAATACCCCCATTGAAAAGCAGAAGTGCAACAGGTATTCTGAGCGAGAACTCTATCAACATCAGAGGCCCGAGGCTGTTCAACACGCTTCCACTACACATAAGGGGCATAACTGGCCGACCCCTCACAGTGTTCAAGAGAGAACTGGATAAGCACCTCAAAAGGATACCTGAGCAACCAGGCTGTGATTCATACTTCAGGCTATGAGCAGCCGCGTCAAACAGTCTAGTTGACCAGTCCAGCAACGAGGAGGCCTGGTCATCGACCAGGCCGCAGGGACGCTAAGCCCTGGAAACACTTCAAGGTAACTGGGTGCTCCCACTGCAAATGCTTTAAACCACTGGACCACAATATGCTCTAAGTAATGTAACCTGGAATTCAACTTAATCCAAGGGGTATTGAGGCATCAAAAAGGTAAGAGTGAGAAAATGGTAAGACTAAAAAAAAAAAAAAGAATTAAGAGAATCGGGTAAAGTACAGGAAAGGTACCTTTCCTGTACAGTACTTTATCTGATTCTCTTACTTCTTTTTTTTATCTTATTCTTACTTTTTTCTATCATACTACTCTTACCTTCATCTTTCTTTTACATTCATCTCCCTTTTAATCTCACCCTTTTCCTTTATAGTGTTTTCTTTTTCCCTCCCTTTTTATTACTTGACTTTATAATGGTCCAGGATGGACCAAAATGTTTTTAAAAATGTTGTTGTTCCTTCATTTTCAGATGTGTGGGTTGGGTATCAACTTTTCTGCCATGTTATTGTAACTCAGCATCTGAATTGTAAATATTTCTGCAGGTCCTTAATATCTCCCACTTCACACGAGTGTGTGGTCACCGTTTCCAGTTAAACGACATAAAATGTCACCCTGTTCTGCCGCTGCTTCTCTCGACATCCCACCACAACAAACGAGAAGTGTCTCCCAGCAATCCACCTAGTACTGATGAAACTCCTCTGATATGTATCCAGGTAATGGTGCTGCAGTTGGATACAAGTGCAGTGTGCACAGTTCTATATGACTAATGTGGGGACTGCATGTTAGTTATGTATGGATAGTTTGATAACTTATCTTACACTACTGTAGATCTTTTTACTATATGAAAATTTTCTTTAATATATATTTATTACATGCATATTTCAATGATGCCTGCATCTTTCTATATATAATACTGTATGGTACTTATGATCACTTCCTGATGACACATTTTGCATCGATTGTTCTTCGATTCCGATAGTCATCTCGTTTCTCCTGTATTATCCCCTGTCAGGTTCAAGGATTGTTTTCCTCTCATGTAAGCAGTGTGTATCTGGTTTGAGTTTCCACAACAGACCACAGCTCATGCATTGACATTTCATTGCCAGACTTCTCAGTTCTTACCCATTGTGCATACTGAGCATTGTGCATGCTTATCCTGTCACTCAGATCCATATTAAGGCTTCAGGATAGGAAGGGCACTGCTCAGGGCTTATCTTGAGGGCTTCAGCTTTGTCAGGTCAAAGTTTGTAAGACAAGCTCTTGTGTTCCTATCACCCTTCTTTGGTTGCAAATCCTAACTTGCCCTGGTCCTCTCCTGTATAGCCACCTGTTGTGTCAGTAATGACATTTTGGGAGTAGATATCTTTAGGGCCTGCTTCTTCACCAATCCTATGTTACCCTGGTCCTCTCCTGTATAGCCACCTGTTGTGTCAGTAATGACATTTTGGGAGTAGATATCTTTAGGGCCTGCTTCTTCACCAATCCTATGTTACCCTGGTCCTCTCCTGTATAGCCACCTGTTGTGTCAGTAATGACATTTTGGGAGTAGATATCTTTAGGGCCTGCTTCTTCACCAATCCTATGTTACCCTGGTCCTCTCCTGTGTAGTCACCAATTGTGACAGTATTGGCATTTTATGGTAGTAGATACCTCTGGGCTTGCTTCGTCACTGGTCCTGAGGTCTCCTGGTTTTCTCTGGTCCCTCTTCTATGTACTCACCAGTTAGCATCAGTGATGGAGTTGTAGGAATAGATAGCTTTAGATCCTGCTTCTTTGCCAGCTGTAGCCATGTGGGTTTGCTGATGTTCCTCCTGCAAGGTATAGTGGTGTGAGGTAAGGAAGTTTAGGAAGAATTTGGTTAAGGAAGATGTTATGTCTGAAGTAATGGTTCATGACTCTGTATTTCCCTTCGCTGTTTGATATTGGCTGTTCCTGTTTTCCAGCTCAAGTTCAGTTCATCATATCTTCTTCTGACATGCAGTATATGAGCGGCCTTTTCAGAAGTTCCTATTCTCCTGTCTTTCTGGACTGAAGGCAAGAGAAGTTCTTGCAGTTATACACAGTTTCATATTTACAGAAATAGGACCACACTTCTGAGAAGATCCAGCTCTCTTGTAGTTCATATCTGCACGTATTTTCTGGCTCCAGTGCCGAGTCTTTGATAACTCCTATTTAGCTTTTGGTGCCTCATTTTTCTTTAATGGCATCTTTTCTGTTGCCCACATACACTAAAATGGAATGAAACTTCCTCCATCATCAGTATTATTCTGCTGAAGGGGCAGTTGGACTTCTTGAACATGGCTCTCTGTGTTCCTGTTGTCTGTGTGTGTCTCAAGATATTGCAGCTTGTCAGATTTTACCTTATGGAAGTGTCTAATTGTGGTAGAGTTGAAGGCTTACATACACTTGGCAGCTACTCATCAGTTGGTGGCAGATGCAGCTGCAGATTACTCTTCTATTTGGCTTACTTACAGAACTGACAATTTTAGGAATGCATCTGGAGGGTTCCTCTCCTGCTTTGCACTTCATTTTCAGCTCTCTTTTCTGAAGAGGTGTGGAAGTACTCAATCATTGATCCAGGTGTTCCACTTGAAGCATTGAGCTTCCTTTTCTTCTTGTGGAGGGTTGGCTTGTAGTGGAATGGGTGACATATTTTGGTTCCTCCTCTGGGAGAAGTTTCTCTTTCTGCTCTTCTCTGTCTTCCCAAATTGGCATTGCAATCTTGAGTGTGTACCTTCAGGGGATGGAGGACAAGAGCATGGTTTGCCTGACTCATTCTCTTCAGGTGCAGTCCTGTTTCTTCTGTGATCTGAGGATTATTCTCTTTTTGGGTCAATGCCCACATCCCTTGCCCTGTTTTTTGCTTGATGACTGAGGCTCTTGTCTGGTGTATTCTGTACTATGAATCCTGGCATGGTTTCCAAGTCCTCCAGGATGCTTATTGACATGTTTCATTTCATCAGCCGTTCCAACCTGTCATTAAAAAATGATGGTACTTATAGCAACTATTGGAGGAGTGTACAAAACTAGACAGTTACACCCAAAATAGGTAATGTTTTGTAATATTAATTTTGTAGGGAGCACAGGAACAAAGGCAACAACTTAAAGCTAAACTTTCCTAGGCCTAGTACAGGCATCTACCAGCCTAGTTGACTAGACCACCAACCAGGAGGCATGACATGAGACTGGGCCACAGGGTCATTGATTCCCAAAACCAACAGCAGGTAAAACTGTAAGAATGGATGTTCACGGCTTTCTCAGTTGTGCAAATTTTGTGCACAAATCAGCTTGGGAATGGAAGAGTGCACATCATCATATTGCACAGACCTAAAATCTTTAGTTATGGACTGAGGTCTGCCATGTTGGCTCTTTCTGGAGAGCCCACATTGCCAGCATCCCAATGTTACCAAAAGGTCATTATGTGTTCATTTCCTGGCTAATTAGAAGGAGTTAAGCATTCTTATCTCAGAAGTTAGGGGCCAGGAGTCAGCCATTTCAAGAGAGGTGTAAGGTGGTGGTTCCCAGCCAGCTGTCAGAAAAGGAGGCGGTGAATAAGGAATCACCATCTTAGATTTCACAACGTCATTTCTGAGGGAAGCCCCGTTGGCTCCCTGGAGCTATAGGACTGATATTAGCTACATTAGTCTGGGGCTTCAGTCATATGGAGTTGTCATGCCTACCAGGAACCAAGAGCCAGAACCTGGGTCCCTCAGAGAGGTGCAGGGAACAATGGCCTATGAAAACTCCACTCTTTGAGAGTACAGTATATTCATGTCTGCCATTGACCAGGGTTAGGCAAAAGGTAGACCGGGGTTAGAAAGGTAGGGGCCCCAAAACAGACCCCCAACTAGTAGAAAATTGCAACCAGAGACCGAAACAGAGGCTAACAACTCCCCCCTAAGAAAAACGAGGAAACGAGCAAATCATCATCAATCTGACTCACCACACATTTGCGCTGCAGCCACCCCCACCCCCTACAGAGCGGGTCGTCTGCCTACTAGTTTTGTCGACTGAAGCCAACTGGGGCAGATGTCTACTCTGATCTCGATTGCCTGTCAGGGTTGTAAGATAGGGGATTGAAAGTCGTACCCTAGAGTATCGCTGACAACACTCGCTCTTACTCCTTATAAGTAATGGGGGGGGGATATTGCATTGGCAAAGCCGCTCCAGCTTGTGTTGGGGTGAATGTCACTTTTGCTCCATTTCGTAAGCTTTTCTGCATTTTTCCACCTCTGGCCTGCTCATGCACTGCCTGAGCCATCCTGGTCTTTGGACCAGGTGCTCTCTTTTCTCCTTTTCTCTTGGTTTGTGGTGGCCCCTTTGGTCCAATGTCGTTTTCACAAGGCTTTGTTTCTGAGGGGAGCCCAGGCTGATATGCTAATGTCAGACTTTGGCATCAGTCATGTGTATGGAGTTCTGTGGGCCTACCTGGGGACCACGAGCCAGAACCTAGCCCCCTCAAGAGAGGTATGGGGAGCAATGGCCTATAGAAACCCCCGTGTGGTTGGAAGCATTCTATGTCTGCCATTGACCAGGTCAGACACCCAGAAAGGTAAGCGTCCCAAAACAAACCCCTATTCTGGTGAAAATTGCTACCAAAAGCCGAACAAGTGGATAGAACTCCCCAAAACGAAACAAGCAAATGAGCATGATGTCACACGTCGCCGGGCCACTGTCTGCGCAGCTCCCTCCTTCCTGGTAGGGAGAAGGGGAGAGCCCAAGACCCTCGCACCGGCTATCCACCCTTTAGTTCTAAGGCTAATACTAGAGGCTGAGGTCGTGTGCTCTGGCTCCAGTAATTTTCAGTACTTTGCTTAGAGTGTGGTGGCTGTCTTCCTGGGGTCCCAATAGCCTAAAACCACAAATAAACTTAAGAATTTGATGCAAGGCCATTGATGAAGGTAATCCATCTACATTCCTCTGTGCATTGGAGACGTTCAACGTGGTGCATCACGACCAGGTGCACACCCATCTGAGAAAGTAGACTCACTGAGGCTCCCTCACTTGACAAGCTGTGTTCTGGTCGGGTATGGCTGCTCTCATAATTAATCTTGCCATTGACAGCCACTTTTGTGCAAGCTGCCATTGACTAATTGGTAGTGTTACACCCAATTGCAGTCACTGAAAATTCTAGTTTTCCACAACCACTTTAGAGGGTGCTTCCTTATGGGATGAACCTGGCTCCTATCTGATCACACCTGAGTTAACTTTCATATATTTATATGAAAGAATTATACATCTTGGATTCAAATATCAAGAAGTTAGATATAACAGAGTTGGCTGTATGTATTATTGAATGTGATTTTTTAGCATTATACAATACGAAACAAACCAAAATCACAAGAGTGAAATGTATTAATGAGAACATTTTTGAGTAATGTACTAGCACTGAACCCACGTCTCACCGTATTGCTCCATACTTTTCTCATTACACAATACAATTTAAAGCTTTTATATATTAAACACTAATTTCTTTAAACTAAAATTATTTTATTAAAATTGTTCTCATAGGATGCAACTTACAAAGACTGGTGTAGTGAACTGATATTATGGCGTGTGGATGCTGTAGGACCACTCAGCAAGTCGGGGGGTGTTACCGAGCTAGCAAGAATCAACTCTCCACAAGTGTCGGCTTTTTCCAATGCTGCCTGGATCCCCACACTTTTACCAAGGTACTGAGCATTCTTTGCAGGCGATGAGTCACAATTACGTGACTGAAGTATGTTGAGAATTCTTTATTCCTCTAAGAGCTCCAGTCTTAGTCTCCAGTCTCCAGTAGAGCTTTTACACAGCTCCAGTCACTATCTGTGATTTTCACTTGTGTGCAAAACTTGCCCATTTTCATGATTTGCCTCTCTTTAACCACTGTGATGCACTGAGTTTATTGTGAAATTCCCCCTGTGCGCATGAAATCAAGTGTTCCCCAAAATAATTTTTTCTTCGTAAAATGATAAATTCCCTTCCCTGAACATATCTATGTAAAAATAAATACCAAATTCCACTTACTTTGGCTGTGGGGACATGGACAAAGTGCGCTGTGACGTCATCAGGGGCTGGTCACCCGTGTGTGACATGCCTAGACACGTCGCGGGGACCATTCAAGCACCGGGTGTTGCCACAAATATATTTTCAATTATTTGTTCTATATATTTCCAATACGTTTTTTTTTTTTTAACGTATATGATGCCTATTGTGTCCTTTACAATATGTATATTTACAATAGAATGTTCATAATGTTCCATGGAACTAATACATGTGTCAGTAATGTGTCCACAATAAATGTTTATTGTCGCAATATTACTTGTTTAAAATTCAATAAAATTACAATATGTACAGTTTCACACACTATTTACACAGTAACACACTGTATTACACACTCAGTACTTCGGAAGTGAGTAATAATCAATGAAATAGTCCATGGTGCACAGCACGACTTCACTCTCGTTGCACCAGGTACAGATAGATTTTCACTTCCTGTTTCTTCGTTCTGTGTGCTTGCAAATAACTGCACTCACGTACACCCTTGGCTTTAGTACCTGTAGGTGGTATGTAGCTAAGCTTGTAAAGCATAAAATAGTCTTGAAAAGTTTATAGGAAAAGATCAGTTTGTAAGGATCATGTAAAAGATCAGCTTAAACTCTTCCCACGCAGGAAGAGTTTAAGCCAGCCTCGAAGAGTGTCCGTTAGTCTGGAAGAGATTCAGCCAGCCTCAAAGAGTGTCCATCAGTCAGGAAGAGACTCAGCTATTCTTGAAAATATCTCTGGAAAATACCACCATGGAAGCCACTAACACTGTTCATCTATGCTACTTGTATCAGATGCATCATCACTGAATGCAGAAAACGGTTCATCTATGTATCATCTATATAAATTGGAGATAGCATAGGTGGGCAAGGGAAGCCCTCAGAGCTACAACTGGATGCGCTTACTGTATTGTCATCATAGGTGCTGTATCACTTGCATCTGACCTTTGTGTTAGGTCCTTATTGCGCTTAGCTTCACCAATATCATGACCCTTATGATCTTCAAACAATAAGGTTTGAATTTCACCGACAGCAAGCGATTTTTCAACACCGCATCGGACAAGTGTTTGTAAGCCAGAGGCGCGTGCGCCACCCATGGTTGCTCACTCAGTACTAACCCAGCCAGCAGCCCTAGGGCATTCTGGGAATATTTTCCAAGATGGCTGCCTCTCACTGGAGATCCTAAGAGTCCATTTCGTACACAACCAACCGCGCGCACATTTAGAATGGGTACGAAAAAATAAAAAATAGTTTTCTCGGTTGGCACAGTTCCCACCGACCGAGAATACTCGGTTGGCACAGTTTAGTGGTAAAGTAATCCAACCTTTTAGCCAAACCAGAAATGTATGAACCTAAGTAACCCACCTTACCTATCAAGTTTGATACCTAGAAAATTGAAATATTTATGAGCCATTGCTTTTCTTAGTACGGTACTTTGCACATGTAACGTTGGTTAAAATAATATAAAAAATATGACCTATTAGTTGACAGGACTGGTTGGCAAATCACCATATGTGATTAGTCTTAATGAGTTTTTGATACTTCTTTCTGTGTGTACCTGGATGTAGGACTTTTATATAGCTTAGTAGTTTATGGGGTTAATAATCAGTCCTATGATTTACTGCTTGAACGGTATGATTGGTTTCAGATGCACTTGGTACAGCCAGCTTTTTTTTTGCATCAATTTTTCCCATTTTTTAACTGTTTTGTAGGAAGAACCTCTATACCCCCTCCCTTCCTTCATTTTGTTTCCACCCTATTCCTTTCTTTTCCTGTGGGTACTGGGGGGGGGGGAGGCTTTGATTGGGTGGCAAGGGCCTCGGGTGATCTAACCTGCCATCTGTTAGCAGTCAGGCTCATTATGGCTGGTGTGTTTACCCCACAGTAACAATTGTTTGCTTGGTTTTCCTCAGTTTCACTAGTTGGCATCATGAATTTGCTGTTTATATGCTCTTATACTTTCTGCTGTAATTACCTAAGTGTAGTTACAGGATGAGAGCTACGTTTGTGGTGTCCCGTCTTCCCAGTACTCTGTTGTATAATTCTTTGAAACTACTGACGGTTTTGGCCTCCACCACGTTCTCATTTAACTTGCTCCAACCGTCTGCCACTTTGTTTGCAAAAGTAAACTTTTTAATATTTTTTTGCATCTTTGTTTCCTTATCTTGAATCTGTGTCCTCTTACTTGTGAAGTTGCTGATTTCAGGAATCTCTCTCTGTCAATTTGGTCAATTCCTGTTAGTATTTTGTAAGTGGTGATCATATCACCACTTTTTTTGCTCTCTTCTAGTTTTGGCTTGTTCAGTGCCTCAAGTCTCAACCCGTAACTCTTGTTTTTCAGTTCGGAAGACATTTTGTAGTATGCCGTTGCACCTTTTCCAGTTTATTTATGTGATTCTTGAAATATGGGCACCATAACACTGCTGCATATTCCAATTTTGGTCTCGCAAAAGTCATAATCATTTTCTCTAGTATTTCACCATCTAGATAATTAAAAGCAAGTCTGAAGTTGGAATGCGATGTATACGCTCCTCTCACAATGTTCTTTGTGTTTCTCTGGCAACGGCTTTCTATCCAAAACCACCCCTAGGTCTCGATAACAGAACAAGTGCTTCTTCATGGTGTATTGTAGGATAAAAGCTGCTTCATGGTATATTGTAGGATAAAAACTGCTTCATGGTGTATTGTAGGATTAATGCTGCTTCATGGTGTATTGTAGGATAAAAGCTGCTTCATGGTATATTGTAGGATAAAAACTGCTTCATGGTGTATTGTAGGATTAATGCTGCTTCATGGTGTATTGTAGGATAAAAGCTGCTTCATGGTGTATTGTAGGATAAAAGCTGCTTCATGGTATATTGTAGGATAAAAACTGCTTCATGGTGTATTGTAGGATTAATGCTGCTTCATGGTGTATTGTAGGATAAAAGCTGCTTCATGGGTATTGTAGGATAAAAGCTGCTTCATGGTGTATTGTAGGATAAAAGCTGCTTCATGGTGTATTGTAGGATAAAAGCTGCTTCATGGTGTATTCTAGGATAAAAGCCGCTTCATGGTGTATTGTAGGATAAAAACTGCTTCATGGTGTATTGTAGGATTAATGCTGCTTCACAGAGTATTGCAGGATAAATGCGGCTTCACGGAGTATTGTACGATAAATGCTGCTTCGTGGATTATTGTCGAACAAATGTGGGTTCATGAATTATTACAGTATTCATACTGTTTCATAGAGTATTACAGGATAAATGCTACTCCATGGTGTATTGTAGGATAAATGCTGCATCATGAAGTTTTACAGGATAAATGCCATTTCATGATGTATAGTATTACTGGATAAATACTGCTCATGGTGTATAGCAGGATAAATGCTGCTTCAATGGTACATTGCAGGCAAATGCTGCTCCATAGTGTTTTGCCGGATAATTGTAATTTTTCGATTAAAAAAGTTTATTACTCTTGTTATTTTTTTGGTTTTAATTGCACTTAATTTTCAAGATTTCCTTATTATTTTTTAAGAAAGATAAGTGAATTAACAGTCATAAATAGCTATTTCTAATGTAGCAGAAATGTTAGTCCAATATCTTAAGTGTGCTTACTGTGAGTTGTTCATGCTTTTGATGTGACCTCGCCACTGTAGCCTGCTGCATGGGTGTAGGGTGCAGGGTAGACAAATGGAAGCTGTGTGCCCCTAGTTCACCTCAGATGTAAACTGCTGTGAACATTGTAAAGAACATTGGGAGGTTCAGCTCCTGGGGCCGGATTCACGAAGTAGTTACGCAAACACTTTATGAACCTGTACATCTTTTCTTAATCTTCGGCGACTTTGTTTACAATTATTAAACTGTTAAGGAGCTTCGAAGCACCAGGAGGCTGTTTATAACAATAACAACCGTTGATTGGGAAGTTTTCATGCTTGTAAACTGTTTAATAAATATAAACAAAGCCATCAAAGATTGAGGAAAGATGTACCCGTTCGTAAGTACTTGCGTAACTGCTTCGTGAATCTGGCCCCTGAACTCTTCCTGTGATATTGTAACCTTTCTGCCCCCACCCACAGGATGGGGTATGGGATCCATGATAAAGTAGTTCAGATAAACAGCATTTATTATTATTCACTGCTGACTTGAAGAGAAGACAGTACTGTACATGAAAGATGTCTCACTAATGCTTTTGTTAATATTTCCAGTACCACTCTTGGCAGTGTTTCCAACTCTCCTTCGGCATGCTTTGTTGCCTCTGATGGAGAGTGCTTGCGTGTTTATCAAGCTGTGATTGATGGCCGAGCACTTTTGGCAGAAATATCTACAGCCGAGCGAAAGAAACGTATGATGGAGTCTACCTTAAGTCTCTCGACTGATAGCTCACTACAAGAACAGGCAGGACAAGTGGTCAGTGGCTTTTTATCATATGCTTTAAAAAAAATTTAATTGGATATCTCTGTTTTCATGTTATCTGCACACTTATTCTCATGTGAAGTAAGAATTTTAAGTTAACTAGAATACATTGGAACTTCGATTCAGTGAACAAGTTTCGGCAAATATCTGTTTACTACACAAACCTTCCAGGCTGTATTTACTAAGCTGATTAGATGAATAATAATTCAGCAACGTGGGGGATGTGCAGATTTGCCTAGGGTGTTGGGCCAAAGTTCACAGACTGGAGGGAAAGTTGCTAATCACATGATAGGTTGAAATTAAAATTCCTCTCGGTGAAACTAGAAAATAGAACATGGGAAATATTAGGGCACGAGTGGTAAATTTTTTAATATGGCTCCAATCACACTTTCAAAAAATTTTCAAAGATGGACAGAACATCACAGAAAGAGTTGGAATCTTGGGAAAGCTATTGAGAATATTTAAAACCAAATCCTACTGTACATTTTCATTTCCAGTTGCAGTGGTTTTTGTTCACTATAATATGGGACGTTCTTACTTTAAAAATGAATCTTCAAAGCTGGGGCATGGGAAATATGCTGAATGTGGTGAAATCTCTTTACATACAGGTTCTCATGGTAGATATCCTTCATATGATGGGTTGAAATGAAAATTTTACTTATTGAAATTAACCCATAGAGTACAGGAAATATTTGGGTATGAATAGTAACTCTTAATATAGCTCCAAATTACATTTTTAATAATTTTTGTAGATAGGTGCAATATTAGAATAAAGTAACATCTAAAACAATGTATTTTTATTGGCTTAAAAAGATAATTGCATATCACAAATGGCTCCACAAAGCATCTCCGGTTGCAACAAATCCCTCGCTCCAATGAATCGAGGTTGGTCCCATATGGTTTGCCGAATCGAGGTTGCCCTTGTGTACTGCATTTTATTTATAGTTTCACTGGGTGGAGGTGCTCTGAAAGGTTGCATGGTGGCTGTGTGAGACTTCTGTCAACATCCAGTGCCTGACTTTGCTGACACTTCCTGTGGTATCCTCACATGTTTTACTAATTGATTATCACTTTTTCTCTTCATTTACAAGTGTGTGTGTGTTTGTTGAATAGCTTGATAAATCACATAATTCACATAACACAATAATGTTTCAAATGATGACTGGTTTACCTGGTATACTTCATTACAGCCAGTATAGAGTGGTGAAAAAGATATGAATATAATATACAGGGGTACCTAGGTTTAGGAGTTAAATCCGTTCCTGAAGATATCTCATAATAAGAAAACTCGTAAACCGAAGTTAATTTCCCCATAAGAAATAATGGAAAATGAATTAATCCGTTCCTAACTACCCAAAAACCTCACTTCAAACTAAATTTTATACCCAATTTATCTAAATCTACACTACAAAAGTATGTTCAAGTTATTACTTACCCCTTGCTGATGACTGCTGTTGGTGTATGGAAGATGGTGAGGAAGGGGGGAGAAGGAGAGGTGTTACTGTTTGGAAGGGGAGTCCCCTTCCATTATAACATCATGCAGTGAGGATCTCTCTTTAAAGTGCATTTTCTGGCACGTTATGTCTGCATACCACTAGGTCCTGGTTGTGGCTCACTGCTCGATTTTCTCACAACAAAGCGGTCCATTGAAGATTGTTTTCCCCTTCTTCACAAGATTTCTCTGTAGTGAGGCATCACATTGTCATTAAAAAGATTTATGCACCGGCCTACTACAGCTTTCTCTGGGTGAGTCGTTTCAATAAAAGTTTGCATTTCTTCCCACATCTGATACCACTTCTTAATGGTTGCAGAAGGGACATTCGCTGCTGCCTCATCCTCCTCCACTAGAGAAACGTCCTCAGTTGTGTCTTCTTGCTGTTCCTTTTGAAGGGCTTGGAGTTCTTTGGTGGTCAGTTCTTCGTTGTGTTCTTCCACCAACTCCTCCACATCAGCACCATCTAATTCCAAGCCCATTTGCAGGCCCAGAATAACAATTTCCTCAACAATAGGCACATCATTTACCGGCTCAAACCCCTCAAAGTCGTTCTGTCACACATTCAGGCCACAATTTTCTCCAGCCAGAGATCAGGGTTCTTTGAGTCACTTCTTGCCAGGCTTTGTCAACAAGTTTTAAAGCACTACAAATGTTAAAATGGTGTTTCCAGAACTCCTTGAGGGTGAGGTTTGTGGCTTCAGTCACTTTAAAACATTTCCGGAAAAGTACCCTTTCATAAAGTTTCTTAAAATTCGCTATGATTTTCTGGTCCATAGGCTGAATTAGAGGAGTGGTGTTAGGAGGAAGGAACTTTACTGTGAGAAAATTACTGTATCTGTGCAACAATTCATCTTCCAAGCCTGGAGGATGAGCAGAAGCATTGTTGAGGAGAAGCAGGGTTTTGAGTGGCAAATGTTTCCTCCTGCAGATATTTTTCTATGGCAGGGCACACCACTTTGTTCACCCACTCCGAAAAAAATCCTAGTCATCCATGCCTTACTATTAGCCCTCCACATCACACAGATTTGGGATTTCTGCACTTTATACTGTTTGAAAACTCTTGGATTTTCAGAATGATACACAAGCAAGAGTTTAATTTTCAAATTGCCACTCGCATTTGAACACAGCACAAACGTAAACCTATCTTTCATAGGCTTGTGTCCGGGCAATGATTTTTCCTCCTTGGTAATGTATGTCCTCTTAGGCAATCTTTTCCAGAACAGTCCTGTCTCATCACAATTAAACACCTGTTGCAGTAGGTATCCATCAGCCTCTGCAAACTCTTTAAATTCTTCAATAAATCTTTCAGCCACTGGTTTGTCTGAGCTGGTAGCCTCCCCATGCCTCACAACACTATGAATACTGCTTCTTTTTCTAAATTTCTCAAACCACCCCCTGCTTGCCTTAAAGTTTATCATATCTGCACTCGTTCCAGGGGTTTTCTTACATGGTCTTCGTGCAATACCCTGGCTTTCTCACAAATGATGGCCTCTGAAACACTACCACCCTTTAACTCCTTGTCGTATATCCAAATTAATAATTGCCGGAACAACCGTGGACATCTTCAAGAGGAAACTAGATTGTTTCCTCCAAGGAGTGCCGGACCAACCGGGCTGTGGTGGGTATGTGGGCCTGCGGGCCGCTCCAAGCAACAGCCTGGTGGACCAAACTCTCACAAGTCAACCTGGCCTCGGGCCGGGCTTGGGGAGTAGAAGAACTCCCAGAACCCCATCAACCAGGTATCAACCAGGTTACCGTGAAATGATAGCAGGATTTCTGTTCATGGGTCAAGATAAACTCCATACATCCACATAGAGCTATAATATACTTATTTGCATCATACATGTAAAACCCAGACAATAATTGTTCAAATCGTCATATGACAATAACTGCATTACTCCCATGAATCAACATACAGTATGATGATAACCGCTGTCTAGGGGTTAAATTATGTTCATCTTATATGGCGAAAAATGTGGTACGTAATTCATTTATGTTAAAACGAATCGGATTTCTTCACCACTGAATTATCCTGATTCATTAGGTTAATTCACAGTAGAATAATCTTGTTCATCACAGTTAATTCACCCTCTATAAGCTTGCATATCTTTCCAAAAGAAGCTTTCTTTGTCATGTACAGTAGCTACTATTTTCCTGACAGTACCTTTTCCATCCCATCTTCAATATTTTGCTGTTTTCTTCTCAGAGTGTGTGACTTTCCATTGATGATTTCTAGAGTGATTTAAAAGACATTTTAAACAAATATTCACGTAAGACTGGTTGGTTTTCTGCCACATCAAGATGCATTCTCATGGAACAGGCAGAACAAATCCATCTCTTGCCATAAAAGGCCAGATTGTTGTGGTCTACTCTTGCCTTGACCACTTGAACAATATTCCATGTACTGACTAAAATGGGCAACATTGCTAATAATCTAAACAAAATTGCCTGTCATTATATATATCTCAATGAAAAAGGAAATAAAATTTATTAATGGTTTTGAGCATGATCTACAGGCTCCTCTCTTCTTTGAACAGGAGTGTGCCAATATTGTTGCATTGATCTGGGAGTCAAATGTTTGAGATAGGAAAGGTTCTGCATATTTTACCTCACTGGTCACTTTGCCTGTTAAGTTACTGACACCTAAATGACTATCCTCCTCTAATTGTGGGATCTAAGATACTGCAGTCTTGTTTTCAGTCCTGCATTGTGGCTTGTAGAGCTTGAAACCGTTGCTCCTTGTTTGTGTTACATCTGACCTTTTGAAGAATGTTGAAGGATCAGCATTCTCCAAATTGTTCAGTATTTTAAGTTTTGAGGAAATCAGCCCTGTCATGTCTAGTTTCCAGTAATGTTAGCCCTGTAACCCTCAATCGTTTCTGGTAAGAGTTGATCAGAGTTCTCTGCTTTCTCCTTTCTGTTGGCAGAACTCTCTTCTTCACGACCGGCCCGCGGAGACACTAAAAGCCCCGAAATCATTCTCAGATAACCTCAAGATAACCTTCATTGCAGATGAGTCATCTGAGCTCAACAGTAGATACTAAACTGCTAGCTTGCTCTCATAGCATCTTCAATGAAAACTGAAGAGTGAACCATAAAATTACAAAAATATCTTCTGGAATACCACCTTGAACAATATATCCCATTACATGATAGTTATCAAACAGTATGATGAACTCAGAAAGGGTCAAAAGTACTGTACAGTATTAATATCATTGGTTTTATTTAATGTAGCTTTTTCAACTTTCATTAGATGTTTTACACAGTTCGAGAAGGGGTTCAGTGTGACACAGATATGATCATCAATGCTGGGAACACCAGTACACTATGTCCTAACATTTATTGGTGACCCTGTACACTCGTGCAAGGATGTTGAGTCCCGAGACGGTGCTTTAAACATAACCACATGTCTGCCTGATGTCATGTGCAAGAGGTTTATAACTTGTAAAAGCAGCTCATTACAAATATTTTTGAAAATGGGATCTGTACTGTATTAAGTATATCATGTCTTAGATTATAGCTGTTGTGTTATGCTATTTCCCTTTCATTATGGAAAAATATTATGTATGTGAGTTGGTAATTTGTGGGAGAAAGCTATAAATACTTTTTAATTTCATCTTCAGAACCTGGCTGATATCTTTGATATAGTGTCAGAGCAATCGACTGCTCGTCCTGGATGTGTTATTGAGCTGGATGCTATTGGAGATGCAACAAACGACTGGCAAAATACTCAGTTCCTCCATGTCTTCCAAGAGGGCCTTATCCGGGGAGAACGTGGATCGACTGTAGGTAAGGAAACGTGCGCTCTACTGCTGAGCAAACAGATTCTTTTGAATTTTGGTTTGTGTGTGTGTGTGTGTAATTACCTAAGTGTAGTTACAGGATGAGAGCTATGGTCGTGGTGTCCCGTCTACCCAGCACTCTTTGTCATATAATGTTTTAAAGCTACTGACGGTTTTGGCCTACACCACCTTCTCACTTAACTTGTTCCAACTGTCTACCACTCTGTTTGGGAAAGTGAATTTTCTTATACATGTATTTCTTTGGCATCTTTATTTAGTTTGTTTCAATCTATGACCTCTTGTTCTTGAAGTTCCAGGTCTCAAGAAATCTTCCCTATCGATTTTATCAATTCCTGTTACTATTTTGTACGTAGTGATCATAACACCTCTTTTTCTTCTGTCTTCTAGTTTTGGCATTTTTAATGCCTCTAACCTCTCCTCGTAGCTCTTGCCCTTCAGTTCTGGGAGCCACTTAGTATCATGTCTTTGCACCTTTTCCAGTTTGTTGATGTGCTTCTTAAGATATGGGCACCACACAACCACTGCATATTCGAGATTTGGCCTAACAAAAGTCGTGAACAGTTTCTTTAGTATTTTGCCATCCATGTATTTAAAAGCAATTCTGAAGTTAGTTTCAGGAGATAGTTTTCTATCTAGAACCACCCCTAGATCTCTTTCTTTATCAGAATTCCTTAATTATTTCTCACGTAATTTATAGGTTGTGTGGGGTCTATGTTCTCCTATTCCACATTCCATAACATGGCATTTATTCACATTAAATTCCATTTGCCAAGTGGTGCTCCATATACTTATTTTGTCCAGGTCTTCTTGAAGGGCATGACAATCATTTAAGTTTCTTATCCTTCCTATTATCTTAGCATCATCAGCAAACATGCTCATATAATTCTTCATTCCAACTGGTAGATCATTTATGTAGACAATGAATATTACCGGTGCAAGAACTGGACCCTGTGGTACTCCACTTGTGACATTTCTCCAGTCCGATACATTGCCTCTGATTACTGCCCTCATTTTTCTGTCAGAAAATTTTTCATCCATGTTAGAAGCTTACCTGTCACCCCTCCAATATTTTCCAGTTTCCAGAACAATGTCTTATGTGGAACTCTGTCAAAAGCCTTTTTTAGGTCCAGATAGATGCAGTCAACCCAACCATCTCTTTCCTGTAACATCTCTGTGGCTCTATCATAGAAACTGAGTAAATTCGATACACAGGATCTTCCAGATCAGAAACCATACTTTCTGTCTGATATTATATTATTTCTCTCCAGATGTTCTACCCATTTAGTTTTTATTATTTTTTCCAATATTTTGACTATTTGTGAATGATACAGGTCTATAATTGAGGGGGTCTTCCCTGCTGCCACTTTTTTAGATTGGAATCATGTTAGCATTTTTCCACACATCTGCTACGACTTCTGTACACAGGGATGTCTGAAAAATCAGCCGAAGTGGTATGCTGAGCTCAACTGCACATTCTCTCAGAACCCATGGTGAAACTCCATTTGAGCCAACTGCTTTGTTCTTACTTAGCTCCAAGAGCATTTGTTTCACTTCGTCTCTAGACACCTCCATGTGCTCTATGTTGTTCTCTGGAATTCTTATTGCGTCTGGTTCCCTGAAGATCTCATTTTGTACAAACACACTTTGGAACTTTTCGTTTTAATGTTTCACACATTTCCTTTTCCTTTTCCGTGTATCTGTCCCCCATTTTCAACCTCTGAATATTATCCTTTACCTGCTGCTTGCTTTTAATGAATTTATAGAAAAGGCCTGGATCTGATTTACATTTGTCTGCTATACCATTCTCAAAGTTCCTCTCAGCCTCTCTCCTTACTGACATGTAGTTGTTTCTTGCATCTTTGTATCGTTGATATGATACATCGCTGATATGATGTGTGTGTGTGTGTGTAGTTTTGCTTTTATCTGACTGCAAGTGCATGCAACATCACCACTTTACATTGGTTAACAACTTTAACAAATGCCAATTGAAGTCTTGCAACTGCAAGAGCAAGCATACAGATCAAGAGTGCGCTTAGATGAGCCAGGGTCCACTCAGTGTGGAGGTCTTCGTCAACAGGCTTTACCTGGTTCCAATTCACTTCGGTTGCGAGAGTCGGCTTCAGTGCAACAAGAGCACGTTAATGGACTTCTCAATGGGTCCTCATCAAAAGTTGTAATTTATGTCTGTAGGCTTTTAGTGTGTTAGAACTTTAGAGCAAGTACTAGTGCTGAAGGCAGCTATGTGAGTGACAGTATGTAATGAGGGGTTTTCAAAAATAAGATCGTAACCTTAACATTTATCCACCAACCTTATGTGCTACTACATAGGGTGTTTACATTCCTATAGATTGGTGGTGTCAAAGCTAATATCGCATCAGAGACACTGGGACACCTCAACTGACCCAATCATGTGGCTCATCCATGGACAATTCTATGTTAACACTTTCTTAGACAACCAGTCACTAACATAGCCATCCTAACATTGCTGATTACAAGGGAAATGCAAGAGTTCCAAGCTGGATAATTGGGTAATCAATATAATGGTATGCACAAGCAACATGATAATATCCTGTCAAGTGGTGAATAAAATATGCAAATATATCCAATTGTGTCGTGTGTGTTAGATACACTGTCATTCTGGCAAGCGGAACAGTTGTGAATAATATGCTTGATGATGATGAGAGTAGTGAGAGGAGAAGAAAGGCAGAATTGGAAAGGATTGGGTGATAGTATGAAGGAGTGTGTGGAGTGCCTGGATATATGTACACTTTCTAACCTGCTATTGGGGTGTGGATTATTATTACATAAACTGTTTATTTAGGTGGTCAGGAGTCACCGAGCACATTTCCAACGCACGCCCCGATGGTGGACCTTCACTCGACTGCCAAGTTTGAAGAGCCCTTCTACATCACTCTCCTGGAGAAAACTACTCATGGCTCGGTGTGTTAAGGATACGTATTTTATTCATAATTGTTTGGTGAATGAACATTTTTAAGGTTCATACTAGTATATTGTAAAGTAAATTGATCGAATTTAATCAGTTGAGAATGAACTTAAGACATTCATGGTAAAATATTGTATTTGTGTACGTAGGTAATGCATGTGTGGCGGCTGGTTATTGCGTCGGAGCATCACGCTCACGAGGTCTGTGAGGATGATGAAGGCCACGCGTCTGGCCGTAGTACTCCAGTGATTGATAATTTAGCAGGAGGCATTGACGCCTCTCCTATTGTCATCACCACCACAAAGGTCAGTATATACCATATACAGATTTTGTCTGTGTAATGAGAAGCAACCAATTTCAGTATCATATTGTAACATCATGCAGTTTACATATTCCTTATTACAGGATATTTTGTTGTGGGGAAAGCAATAGGATACTAAAATGGCTCGACCAATTCTATTCGTCGGCATTCTTATATCCATCGCTGTAGCACATAATCTATTATAAATATACTTTTGTTTTTGCATCTGTTCTCTAGAGAATTCAAATTTATAGTTATACAGTATTCGACAATAATTTAGAAAACATAAAATGAAGGTAAACATTTTTCACATCACTGAGTTGACTATGCTTGGCCTGGTAGCCAGACTGCCAAAGTGTCAATAACCCAATAAAAATGTTAATAACACATAAAAAGAAAAGAATGTGGCAATCTTTCGGCCAATTCTGGACCCTTATCATGTCATGTGGTTTCATAACACGACTTGATCAGGGTCCAGGATGGATTGAAACGTTGTCGCTTGAAACAGGAAGCTAGAGACGTTTTACTTAGATTTTCATGCTTCCTGGGTGCTAATTAAAAAATCAAAAGAGAAACAATGTTTTTGGAACAATATATTTTTGGCTGTACTACAGGTAATGTCATTTTAAAAAGGTGTGCAGTGAAGGGGTTAACCTTTAATTTTCATGTATGGGAGTTGAATTATTAACTTTCAGCCAAGATGTTGTAACTTATTCTGTATATCTATTTTATATTATTGTGTTTCAGATTTGTGCAAATCCTCTGCCACTTCCTCCTGGAGTACAAGTGATCCATGCAGCTCCAGCTGCCGGCCACTTGAGCTCTGCGTCTATATATCCGGCGTGCTATGCTCCTTATGTACTGGTGACGGCATGCTCTGATAACACTGTCCGCTTTTGGAGGTGCCGCATGTCTGGAGAGGGGGAAGACTTCCAAATCCAATGGCAAGAGTGGCATATGATTAGTAAAGATGGAAAGAGTGCCATTAAGGTGCCAGGTAAGAGAGAAAAAATGTAATGGAATATTGAATATACAGATAAAAATATTTCTATATGAACAAACCAGCATTGTCCAAATATTTTACAGCACTGTATAGTAATTTTTCATAATTTTGATAATATTGATGACACCTGTCCATTCAACAAGTCTTCTCCACACCCCCAGCATCATGAACGATAAGCATCACCATACTATAACAACTCGCAGCTAGCAGTTCCTCAGCATTTCATAAGATTAAATATGTAGTAATCATTATGAGCCAACAATAATTTTTGACCGGTTCCCTTACTTCTTAAGGACTGTTTATACACTGTGCAAATTTCCTGATACACATTTTCTTCACATTTCTCCTCCATGCACTTCCTTTCCTCCTTGACATTGATTTCCTTTTGTCCTGATATTCATATGAATCTTCTCTCTGCTAGTTTATTATCATATTTCATTCATCTTGGCTCCGCTAAATTAATGTATAGAGTATGACACACTACATCTTTCAATTAAATTTTGATTCCTTCTTTACTCTCCACATACCACATATGCCTCTGACACTGTCCATTTTTATTGTATAATGTAGAGAACAATTATTACGTATTTTAGAAAGATGTCCTCCACTGAAAAATCCGTAATCTTTTTTGTTTTGGGAAGGGCCCCCAGGTGGCTCTGTGATACTTGCAGCTGGTATTACGGAGCCACCAAGAGCCACCACCCAGTGCTCAGTGTCATCCAGTGTTTAGTTTTACCCAGTGCTCAGTGTCATCCAGTGTTTAGTTTTACCCAGTGCTCAGTGTCATCCAGTGTTTAGTTTTACCCAGTGCTCAGTGTCATCCAGTGTTTAGTTTTACCCAGTGCTCAGTGTCATCCAGTGTTTAGTTTTACCCAGTGCTCAGTGTCACCGAGTGTTTAGTTTTACCCAGTGCTCAATGCCACCTAGTGTTCAATGCTCTCAACATTTGGTACCCTTAAGTGCTCAGTTTTACTAGCACAAAGTATGGTGGTATGAGGTCCCCAGGAATCACCACCACCTCAATCTCTGTAGGGATTTACATATTTTTCCACGAACATTAAGGAATAAAAAAAAAGTGGAAAAAATTAATTGCATTTTATTTTAGGATTTCTATTTGAGTGAATATGTAATATTATTTAACATATCTTTCCTAGGTCAACCACTTCATGTGAGTGCAGCGTACAGTGGCAGGATTGCCTGTGCTTACCAGACTCCAAGAAAACAGGCTGTATTTTCTGCTGGAATGGATGGCAGCATCCAGTTCTCATGCTCATTAGCTATCTATGAATGTGAATCCACAGGAGGTAAGAACGGGCCCCTTTGTTGCCCGCATACTATCACCATCATACTATGGAACTCTTAAATACTGTAGCTTGGTTAATGAAAAGTCAGACATTGTGGTGCGCATAACAAAAAGTTGTTCATAAAACTAATGTACAAAAAAATGCATACGGGTTATTCAAGCACAGAAGGTAATCACAGATAGCAATTGGAGCCATTTAAAGGTTTAACCCTTGCATTGTGCAAGGTTTGCCTTTAATATTATCTGTATTAAACCCAAATGTCTTAGGGTTTCGTGGTCACGGTGGGGTTTTGCTCGGGTGGCTTCGGGGGCTGCCCCTTCCGATTCGGGCGCAGAGGTAGTCGAGTCCGATTTTTCCACCGAGGCTTCTGGGTCAACCCAGCAGGCTTCCTTCTTGGAAGCCTTTCCTCTGGATACCACCTTTTCTTCGGGTGGTGGGCATGGAAGTGGGTTCTGCCCCGGGGCCATTGGTCGGGGGGGTTCCCAGGGCTCAGGTGGGAGTCCGCTTGGAGTGCTTGGGCTCCTTTTGCATTCTGGGCAGGTATTGTTGTTGCAGAGGAGGTGGTTTTTGTCCCCTCCTTCTCTTTCTGAATTCATATTACTGTATTTGCCGACATGATTTATGCACCCCTCGTGTTGGGTGCATCCATCTTTTGCTTGGATGTTTTATCCTGGGGGGGGGGGAATATATTTTTATATAATGTACTGTATATTAATATAATGACTTTTTCGTTTGGTTCATCATACATTTATTGCAAGTTATTTTCTAGTGCTTTTAGGTGCCCCTGCTTTTCCCTCCTCTCAGATCAGGAATTTTGTAGTTTATATTTTCGGCAAGAATTTTGCTATACAGTATGAGTTGCTGCGACTGGCTGCCAGGGTCGTGGTGCACCATCCCATCAGCTGTGGTTTGTTGTTACCCACTCTTTGCACATGGCGGCTGGGCAGTTGAAAGTTTATCATTCTTTTCCCGCTTTTTGGGGAGTTTTTTTATTTACTTAATGTGCTGTCGGTGACTCAGTTGTTCGCCTTTGTGTGACATGTGTCAGGTGTGGATTATGTTTGCTATGGAGGTACGTGAATTGGTGTGTGCTTCCCTCTTCCCTTCCGATTCCCTCATCCCATTCCTACTCTTCTAGTTGTGCTTGCGGGACTTTCACTTCAGCTCTTTGGGACTGCCTTTCACCCGTCATTCTACTGGTGTGCCCATTCCTGAGTTTCTTGATCTCCAGCATTTCTATGTTTGCAGCCTCCATCTCATCACTGCCTCCTGCATCCTCTTTCCTAACTATTGTACTCTGCCTCTGGACAAATTCTTTTTAATGTCTGTAGATCTTTTGGGTACTCGGTTACCATCTGTGTCCCATTATGGGCGTATCAATCATATTGATTTATCCATCTTTTTCTATGCTGTCCATTCCCCTGCGGACTTGTGGGTGGTGGCCAGATCTGCTGGTCTTGTGTTCCCAGGGCTGTCTTGTCTTGTGTACGAGACTGGTATTTCTGTGTATTATCATCTCAGTCTTGTGTTCACAGACTATGGGCAATGGCATGTTTTCATTCTTTTATTATAGGCACTGATTTTGTGCCTAGCTACCTTGCCCTGTATACTCGTCCGGCTCCCAAGTCTACTGCCCTTGGTGTCCTGTCTGTATTACAGCCGTTTTTAGCTGTGGGGCTCATTTTAATAAAAAAAATTTTTTTAACATCGTGCATCTTATCCGCCGGCAAATGCAGTAGTAGAGTTTGGTTCCTCTTACTCTGATTGGGATGCAGTTTGAGGTTCAGGTGTCTTCCTGGCTTGCAGCCTGCCTCAATGATTGGTTGGTGTGGGCTCCCTGCCGGTCTTCTTGTCAGCTTGCCGGGGTTCTGGTTCCTGGTAACGTGGTGGAAGTCCCAGTTGGTACCGTCCTGGGTTGAGGCTTGGCTGGGCCCTGTGTGGAGTTCTCGGACTGGGTCCGTTTCTCTCCCTCTTTTGGCTTTGCTTTGGTTGCGGTAATGCCTTCAGCTGTTTTTGAGGGAAGGACCTGGGTCCCTCGGCGGTTACACAAGCAGCTGTGTGGGAGCCTGAACTCTGTCCTGCTGGTTTATACATTCTGGGTGGAAAAATTTACAACTTTTGGAATATTTACCTGCAAAATGAATATTTTTACACTTTGGCGATTACATTTGCATGTTTCATTCATTATTCCTGATATTCCATATTTACATATACCCTGTTTATAATATCGACAAGTTTTGGGTGTGTGTTTTCTCATGGCCCGTCAGTACTAGACCCGTCTGAATTTGGCCCGTCTGTACTGGGCCCATCTCTACTGGGCCCCATCTGTACTGGGCCCCATCTGTACTGGGTCAAACTATGTTGAGCCACAGATTCACCATGTGCAGCACTGTGACACAGTGCTTCATCACGACACAGCACTGAAGGCACAGTTACTGCTCTAAAGGGCAGAGCAGATCAATTGAAGGAGAGATTATCACTTTACTGACAGACTATTTTACATCTTGAGTTACCGTAAATAATGATGTATCTTATGGTACATTTGTGAGTGTTCAATAGAATTGTCAGTATATACAGTAAATGAATTGGTAGAGTTTGTGATGCTATATATAAGGTTAGAGCAGTATGTTGCTGAGCAATATGCTGCTGAACCATATGTTGTTGAGCCATATGCTGCTGAGCAATATGTTGCTGAGCCATATGTTGTTGAGCCATATATTGTTGAGCAATATGCTGCTGAGCAATATGTTGCTGAGCCATATGTTGTTGAGCCATATGTTGTTGAGCAATATGCTGCTGAGCCATATGTTGCTGAGTAATATGTTGTTGAGCATTATGCTGCTGTTGGCTCGGCATCATATGGCAATATGTTGCCGAGGAATGTAATTAGTAGTGACTTAGTTAGGTAAGTAAAGATTGGGTTATCTAAATAAATGATTTACGTGTCAAGCATCACAAGATATTAGATGCATGCAAAACTACATAGACATGTTATATTTTCAGGGTCACTGTGGGTGCTAGAAGATAAATTTGACCTCCAAGATGTGGTCACCAACCCTGGAGAATCTAGCATGGCTGACCTTGATCTTGCTTACCTCTCCAAAGTTGCTCAGGGACGATCAACAACCAGGCTGACATCCGCTCTGAGTACTGAGGACCTGTCGGAGCCCTGCCCATCTTCACCCGTGTTCTCGGTTGACGCGATACATTCTGTGTCTAGTAAGCATTGGTATGCCTGGAGTGTGTTTCGGGAGTTCTTCTACTCCCCCGAACCCGGCCAGGTGCTATTGTTTACAATGTCTACTGTAAACTAGCAGTTATGCTTGTATTTACAAATACTGTAGGTGTTATATAATTATAGTATTGGTCTTGAACAGAAGTGGCTTGTATAATATGGGATCCTGTAGTATAGTGGTTACATTTTCAACTCATATTTGGGGATCCCTGGTCAGAACAGAAATAGTTGTGCACCATTTCTTTTTTCCTAATGCCTCTGTTCACCCCTAGCTGTAAATAGGTGCCCGGGAGTTAGGTAACTGTTGGTGGGTTGCATCCTGGGAAAGGTCAGTAGTTTGACCTTGGGCAGGGGGGGGGGACCTCGATATAAGCCTAATGTATAAACATGCGCTGGCTGCATGTCCTTGCTAAAATGAATTATTATATACACAGATAAACCCATACATATATTATATACATGGGTTTCTGTTCAAATGTCAAGATTTATTTTTTTCTTTGATATAAATCACTTTAAGTGTTCAAAGCTTGTGTAATGTAAAAGTATTGTACTGTATTTACTGTCATATAAGATGCACCTTATGTATGAGAATATTTTGAAGAAAACCAGGTTTTAGTACGTTTCATCATCAATTAAAAATTATTCAAATGGTTTTGTAGGAGGAAAATGATTTTGTGCATGTAAATACAATACCAGTATATATATATTTGATTGGTGGTGGACCAAAAACATGTGTTCTATCCACTGGCAAATACATTACTGAAGACTATGAACAAAAGAAAACTGTAAATACTTGTGCTATGTGGAAAGATCTGCCTTAATTTTGTTACTCTTGAAATATATTATTGATAAAAAAATCTATACAGGATAGGTAATTTTGTAATTGATAAGGTGATGGAAATGTTCATTTTTGTATAAGTCTCAAGTTCTATGTATTTTATAAACATGAGTTATTAGGAAAGGAAATACTCCATGATATAACAAAAACACAATGAGATTGTGAAGTAATATTGAGGCTATACGGCAGAAATAGAAATATTGATTAGTGATACAATGTCCACTGCATCAGGTCAACTGTTGGTGCCAAGTCCCAGCACGCTGCACTCAATTCGTAACCAACGTTTTGACAAGAGAGGTGTTAGTGTGAAGCAGAAGCATCCCGTCCAGATTGACTGGGTCTCTCAAGAGGACGGCTCTCACCTTTTGACAGTTGCAATTGGCAGTAAGGTAGGTAGATGTGGTTCTCTTTTCTAAGCAAACTACATTGGTGCAGTATCTCCTCTAGTCTGTGGCGTGTATCACTCTCAAACACAGTGGTTGCATTAGGTGTTGGATGACTTCATGCCCTTCAGAAACTAGGGCTTGTGGAGTTCTTTTCACCACAACAGGGCATGAACTTGCAAGGATCAAAGATCCATCACATAACAAAGACAAACTACTCTAGCACATAGAAATGTCTCAAAGCACACAAGCTATCCCCAAAAGAAGTTTGGCATCACTAGGATGCCCTAGTGCTCTTGTGCCCTAGCACACACACCTCACCTCCCTCCCTGCTTTCATCCTGGAATGGCTCTGTTCTTAATCACTATCCATCTTGGAGTAAGTGAAGAGTGTTTATAAAGGCTGTAACAAATACTGGTATTGCTGATGAAAAATAACCAGAACGGGTACACGTGTTGGACATGAAGGGAGGCCACAGTGGTCATGAAGAGTAGACACGACAACAATGGGCCTACCGCATAGGAGAAGGTGCCATGATGCCACATAGGCCATCACAGAAAATGGGATGACATTGGCGCACATTTTAAAACATGTCCCATAATGATCGGAAACAAAATTGGAATTTTAACAAATATTTAAATTTTGGACACAAAATGCGTTGCTGCCGGACATCCGTAAAGTTATTTATAGATGCATTATCTGTCCCCAATGACTGAAAGTGTTAATGACTCTACCACGATCAATAGTAATTCAGAATCATAGTCACTACACAGGAACTTGAGAGTAACACGGCTGACTGCCTCTAGAAATTTCACAACGTATAATTCAAGAACCACAGAATACACCACCTTTATAATTAAACTCATCAAGGTGTCTGAGTATTAAGTTAGTAGAGAGGATGGGGGTTGTGGCTGACAGTTGAGACCCCCCCCTGGCCTAGGGGGGGGGTAATTACACCTAGGTAATTACTTCTGAAGGTGTAACTTCGCTACTGTCGAGGGCTGACAACCTGGCGCCACCAACATCCTGTGTGAACTAATTCTACTTGTACTAGTGAAATATTAAATATAACCATTTATGGTGTTACATCTCCCCCACTTCCCTTAATAAAGTATTTTTTACAACACTGCTAATTAATAGATTGAGCAGTGTGCAAAAACTTTATTCCTAAAAAAAAAAACACATCCTAGCTAAACAAGTATACATCATCCAACTCTAGTAATCGTAGGACCTCCTCAACCTTGGAAGTGTACATTGCCTAATAAAGGTTTGGCTAGGTGGTGCAACATACCTTGACCCTCAAACCGCTAGGGGCCCAAATGGAATTCACTACCCACAGGCGCAACAAAAAAAAAAATTGCAAAAAATTCTTTCGTCTTATAGAAGTGTTCATTTTTGTTCCCTGATCACGGAAAAAATAACAAAAAAATCGTAGGTGGCATATTTTAGTCGCAATAGGGTAGGGAAGTGTGGCAAAAAAGGGGCGTTGGCAGAGCCTTCGCCAGACGAGGTCTACTCCGCCCGAGCTGTCAGACGGCAGTTGCCACAAATATATTATTACCTAATTATTTCAATGTCTCTGATTGATTTTTTCTTAGTTTTTTTGCAGTAATATTATTCCATACAGTGAATTGTGGTATATTTATATTATAAAATGTGTGAACCATCGCTGTACTCAAAATTATGGTGTGCATATTAGTGATTCAATTATTATGTTCATAAAACAATAAACAAATAGTTTTGCTGTTGTTACACTATATACACAGGTTATATATAAGTATTTGCATGTTTTGTACACCATAACGAACTACTAAGTTGGTCTTGTGAGTCAAAAAGCAATGAGGAGTGACCGCCAAACACCAGCGAGCCACTCACTGCCACTCCCTCCCTCAACACGTCCTCACTCACCTCCTACAATTCTCTTTCTGTATTTATTCACTATACACGGACGTTATATATACGTATTTACATGTTTTGTTCACCATAACTGTACATCTAAGCTTGTATGGTGAGTAAAGGCCACAAAGACGTAGCTACTCACACAGTCAGCTGATCGGCGGCCGCCCTCAAGGCCAGACGCATTAATATTTGTCCTTCAACAATATTGTTTGTGGTGTTATTACGCTATATACACATATTATATATAAGTATCTACCTGTTTTATTCACCATACCTGAACAAATAAGCTGGTATGGTGCCCAAAGACCATAGTGGCCATCAGTAAACACCATGCCAAGACGTGCAGACGACGCTCTTCCCTCACCAAAATGGCGGCTCCCAACCTACTCCTCTCGCTGTTATCACACTCTATACACACGTTATATATAAGTATCTACATTTGTGTTCACCATATCGAACCACTAAGCTGGTATGGCGAGTGCAGTCAATAAATGGTGGCCACACACAGTCAGAAGGCGACGCCACAACCCTCCCTCGCACAGCCTTACGCCTCCCTCCATGGAGCACAGCGCTAAATATCACCACAATCCTGCTATTATCAGAATCCTGGTCAGTTTTATCACAGTCAGGGGGCTTCAGTAATACTATCACTGCTAAATAATAGCTGTATCATATATATTATGGTATTTGTAGGCGATGCTGTGGTCACAAGCTGAACAGCGGTGCTGTGAGCTCGTGCTGTGTGCGCCAGCCTTGGTGGCTTGCTCAATACTGATGCTGTAACACCCAAGAATGTTGGCCTGGATTTTTTTTCTAGGTGGCATCTGGCAACTATCAGTCGTGGCTGTACTATAGCTGCCCCTATCCCAGGCGGGGAGTTTAAATTATAGCGCTAGACACGAAATCATATATAAATGATGTGCGCGGTTTCGTTTTGTCACTGATATCATTTATATATGATATGCGCGGTTTGAGGGTTAAGGTCTGAGTATAAAACCACTCTTACATAGATACAATCAAATTAGTAAAGTCCTAATGTATGTACATAGACATGGATACATGTTTCAAAGGTCTTAATACAATATGTAAACGAGATAAATCATACACAGGGTCATATAAGTGGGTATTAAATACATCAACCTCGATATTTTACATACCTAATGGTCCAAGTATAAAAGCAGTTACCTAATAAAGGTCCTAATACATTTTCTCTAAACCCGTACATAGACATGGATATATTTTACCCCGGACACAGGTACCTAGGCTTTCAGATTGTTTTGTCGTATCAAAAATGTCCAACTGACACCCCCTTTCAACTGGTAGGAGTGTGGATGGAAGGTGTGTTGATGTTACACAAAACTCGCTTTAACCAGCTTATTCCTTAGAAATTTCTCTTTGACCCATGCCGACATAAGAGGTAAAGGTGGGAAGTTTTGCCATGCCGAATGTTCTCCCCAGGTGGCGTTAAGCCAATCCCATGACTTGGTCAGTTCTCGGCGTAAAGGTCCCACTATTCCCGGAAAATAGAGGAGTGAGAGGATTAACCTCTCATTAGCGTTTCAGGATCTCACTGTATGTAATCATTCTTGCCTGTTCTTACAATCTATTTTTATTTTGGCATCTTGTAGTATATTCTCCAGGTAACCTTTATTTCTGAAATGATTCCATAAAGATTCTTCTGCCTCTTGTAGTTTATCTTCATGTACCAATAGCACTTCCATCCCCCGAGAGCTTAAACTTTTTACCTATGCCTGGTCTCAAGAATTTTACTGCCTATCAGAAATAAATTTAAATATTTTATAAAAATATATATGCAGTATAATCAAGTCATTAATGTCAACATAAGTTTTATAAGTAGTAAACAATTATAAAATGCACAGTAAGATTACAAAAACATGATGTATCTATGAGAAAATATTGAGGCTCTTCGATGGGATCAAACCTGTGTCTCTGGACATCCCCCAGGCTTATCATGGTTCATCTGGTAATGCATGTGCCTGAGGAGTCCAGATATGTAGGTTTGATCCTATCATATGCTCTCAGTATTTCTTGAATTCCAAAATAATGCTGGTTTGTGATTGTTGTCATAAATTTTGGTATAAGAGTGAGAGCATTTCTCTCCATGAGTGGCAGCTCATGTGACCATGGAAGCTAATTTGATAGTAGAATAAACTTAAAAAAAAAATCACAGCTTGTGATACTCATCTTTTCCATAGTAGTGTAAAATTCCATTCCAGATACTTGCCTACACAAGTGTTGCGGATGAAATAGCCATGATGAGCTGCCAGGAACGGAACAAGGACAAGGAGTCTCGACCGCGTCCTGTGCTCCAGAAATCCCTTTCATTGCATGCTCTTTCGGACACCAATTTGCCAAGGCAAGAGTCTTTGCATTGTTATAAACTTTGTGTCAGAATTTCTTTGTAGATCAATGTTTTCATGTTTTTATTATTGATCGGACATATAACAATAAATTTTAACGTCTTACATTGTTAAGTTTTAGAATTTTCAAGCAGTTTCTCAATGGATCTTAAAAGTTGTTAGGGGTTCATTGAAGATAAGCTTTATCCAACTCATAGTAACCAACACAAGATCCTTTCCTGTAAATCCAAATTAATATTAGAGCTCTTCTTTGGAATCAAGCAAAACCACCATATGAGGTTTCTATACAACTATCTACTCATAAATCTAGTACCACAAGCTGGCCATATTTGCAGCACCTCATTCTTAACATACTCCCTGAGCCTGGACTGGTCGAGGGGGCGGTGCATCTACCTTTTCCCCTGATTCAGTTGTTTCTCCGGGTTTTCTCCGGGTTTTTTGAGAGCTGGTCGGCCGAGCGGACAGCACGCCGGACTTGTGATCCTGTGGTCCTGGGTTCGATCCCAGGCGCCGGCGAGAAACAATGGGCAGAGTTTCTTTCACTCTATGCCTCTGTTACCTAGCAGTAAAATAGGTACCTGGGTGGTAGTCAGCTGTCACGGGCTGCTTCCTGGGGGTGGAGGCCTGGTCGAGGACCGGGCCACGGGGACACTAAAGCCCCGAAATCATCTCAAGATAACCTCAAGAAATTGTCCATTCTGAAGTAGTATTTGGGGAGGGTTATTCTTCTGGCTCCTTGGTGACAAGCCTAGCCTTAGTTTGTCACTTCTAGCTCTGTGTTTGAACCAGCCATTTTTCCACGGCTCTGTCTCTTTCAGTAGATCGGTGCGACGCTGTACAGTATTTAACTGGTTTGACCTACTCCTCTGCTCTGCACATCAGGAGTTTTTGATGGGCATCTACTGCCATTTGTATGGTGAGTCGTTTTCTTCGGTTTTGGTTAGGGCTGTCCTGTACTTTTTGGCTTGGTTGATTCTCAATCAGCATCTCATTCCGAAAAATGTCTCCCTTTATCATTTGGCATCAACTCTTCTAGGCACCGTTCTGCATGTTGTATGTTTTCTGTGGGAAGCTCCTTCGACTTCCTGGAGCTATCCGAACTGATATGTACTATATTAGTTTGGGGGTCATAGTCACAGGAATCCTTATGCCTACCAGGGACTACGAGCCAGAATCTGGTCCCCTCAGAAAGGCACAGGGAGCAATGGCCTATGAGCACTTTACATTTAAATTGTCATAATTTGCCATTGACCGGGGAGGGCTCCCAGAAAGGTAGGTGAAACAAAACAGACAACTATCTGGTGAAAATTGCAACCTTCGTCTGAACATAGAAAAAGACCCCCCTCCCCCCCGGAAAGAAAATAAACAAGCATCACTTCATCCAACTAGCACTTTTGCTCGTTAGTGCTATCCACCCGCCTCCAGAAGGGAGGAGGGAAAAGCCGGCAGCCCACCACTCCAGTTCTTGAGCTGATGTGCTTGGGTTAACTCAGTCACCTCTGGCCTCAAGTTCCTGTTCTGGATTTGCTCTGTGCGGCTGCATCAGCCGTGTGTGTGGTGTGGTAGCCAGGTGTCTTATTGTACGTAGAGCAGCATATGCCTAGTGTGATCTTCGCCAGGTACAGTACTAGCGTAGTCCATAAGTACTACTCTTGTGTTTCAGGGTTATCTTCCCTGGGGCATTCGGGACTAACTCCCATTTGAGGACTTTGTTACTTGGCATTGTCTTTTCCTTTAGGGTACGTTGGAGGTGTTGGGCTTTTTGTCTTGTCCTGGGGAGGGGGGTGTTATTGGCTGGGCGCAGCTTGCAAACACAGCAGCAGATTATTCTCTCTACCAGTTTGTTTGCTGTGTGTCTTCTGTGGTTTTGTTTTTGTTTTGTTCTTATTTGGCAAGCGTAGGTTGTGTTGGTGGTCCTCCTCTGTTGCCCTCGAGGCTGTTACTGGTGGTCAGTTTGCCTCCTGACAGACAGCGTTCTACCGGCTTAGCTAGCCCAGTGCCTGGACTTCCCGTAGGACTTACTAACCCTACGGGCCCTGGAAAACCCGATTGGGCTCGGGGGTACCATGGATGCATCTTCCGAGTCCTCTCACCTTGTGCGAAGTTGCAGGTTGTTCGTCTCCCCTTTCTCAGGGAGACGATCTTCCGTACTGCCTCCGTCATGCTGCCTGTTGGGTCGATGACACCTTCGATCCGGAGTCTTGTGGGACTTGTTTCCCTCTTGTACTTCATATTCTCCATTTCTTGTCTGTTGATTGTGGGGATCAGGCAGTGGCTGCATTGCATACTTGATTCCTCTTCTTGCAATGGGGCTGGTTGGTTGCCTAGTTGGAGACCCCAGAGCTGGCCCGCTTGGGTTTCCCAGTCTCCTAGGGCTCCAGGGTTTCCTAGTCTCCTAGTTTCCTAGTTATGGTTTAGTCTCTTTATGGGGCTCTACCATAAAGGGACGTTTCATTATATTCAATGTTGGGTTGTATATTTTTAAAGGTATGTTCAGTAGTCACCAAAGTGTTTAAACAAGATTATACTGTATGCATATAATAGCGAATTGAATTTATGATTTTGGTTAATTGTGTAAAAAAGAAAAATCCTTATAAAATCAAATACAGTACCTCATTCCACATCCTGTTTATCAGTGTCGGCTGATTTCCGGCTATTATCTTAGAAGGTAAAGTTTGTTTTACATTTTTAATTATTAAATTGAGCACCCTATTTACAAGATTTGTAAATCCATTTATATACTGTTTGCTAGATGGATGAGGCTAGAGAAGCTGTGCCTGGCCACAGCTGACGGGTTGGCGCCGCTGCCAATGCAATTGTCGTGGGTGCGGGACGGCATCTTAGTCGTCGGAATGGATAATGAGATGCACGTTTATTCTCAGTGGCACTTGCCAGGTAAATGAATCGGTCTCTACATTTCTCCATTTTGTATATTTGAATAGTTTTCTCCATTGAAACATTCCTGAAAAGTCACTTCAAGTCCTAATAGGTTATTATAGATTAGAAAACACTTTCAAGCAGGCAAGAGGACTTTCAATAGTTTATATTTACTGATAATTATCGTAGGTAATCATTATAGTAATCATTTAGAGTGCTTACCAATCAATAACTACAGTGGAGTGAGATGTAGCGCTTTATGCCCTCTCTTACCTGTTTATACTTGACATGCTAACTCTTGGTACTACTATATTAAACATGTGCTGATATTTCATCATTTCAGAGAATCATTATAAAGATTATTGATATTGGCGTGAATATCGCTGATAACAAAATACAGGTGCAGATAATGATTTACGATATGAAATATTGAAATTGTACGATGGGATTGAACCTGCCTCCTTGGACTCCCCAAGTACATGCGCTACCAACTAAACCATGATGAGCTTAAAATATCTCAACCAGGATTACTACTTGACTTACTGGGAGTCTGGAAGGCACCATCCAGTATCACGATTCAGTTCGCTCTCCATCATACAGCCTCAGTACAGTACTTTCTCATACATATATCATGATCTTGAGATTTCATTGTGAATAATTTATAATGTTTATTTATACCTTATTAGTAGATAATCATATATGCCATGATTGGGTAAAGGATGCCACAGTGCCAACACCAGTGCCTTTGTACAGAAGTTGGCTCTGGGTTCGAGTCCTACAGCACGCTTAACCCCTGAGGCTGGATCCATAATATGATGATTTATTTATGGCAATTCGTTTTGTTTACTCATTACCAGTTGTCTGTTAGGATCTTTGTCATTCCAGTCTTCCTTTACAATCTTTCCTTTATCAAATAACTTTCATTTTGTATTTTCTTTTTCAATGTATCTTGTTTGGTATTGCACCTTATTGAGTGAACTCTTAAATATGTTGAAGGATATTTAATGTAACTTTAACATAAACTGCTCCATTTTAGAATCATGTTTATTTTAATTTATTGGTCCTATTTTTGTGATGGTGTCGAGCAGCCACAGACCAAAAGAAGTGCTCACCACATGCAAGAAAGAGCAGATAGCAGAGATGAAGGTCGTGCTCTGACTGAGGCAAATTTGAAAACGTATTTACAGGAGTCGTCGCATTATACCAAGTCTGCAACATCAATGTCCCGTGTTGCATCGTTCTCTGTCTTGTCGGCACTTGATAATAAGATGAAAAAGAGTGAGTACAATGCTAAAGATATACTTGCATATTGTATATTTTGTCATTGCTCTGCTTATAAAGTCAAAATCAGGCTCATTAGCTTTCAAGATTCAAAATTTGTTAAAACGGTCAAATTCCCTTCAATATTGAACACTGAACACTACTCAAATTTTTTTTTTAAATATGGAAAGGTAAATGAAAAATGGTGGGCATTAAAAAATATTTTAAAATATGAATTATTACATAATATGCTGTCTGCCTGTTGATAATTAAAAAGTTAAGATCCTTGTGACCTGGGTTCTGACCAGGCCTCCTGTTGCTGGTCTGACCAACTAGGCCTCCTAATTGCTGGTCTGACCAACTAGGCCTCCTAATTGCTGGTCTGACCAACTAGGCCTCCTAATTGCTGGTCTGACCAACTAGGCCTCCTAATTGCTGGTCTGACCAACTAGGCCTCCTAATTGCTGGTCTGACCAACCAGGCCTCCTAATTGCTGGTCTGACCAACCAGGCTGTTTGATGTAGCTGCTTGCAGCCTGACATATGAGTCACAGCTTGGTTGATCTGTGATGTCATTGTCTGTATGGCTAGGTACTGTATTTCATGATACGTTCATTTGTTATGGGAAGGAACTTACAGATAAAATGCAGTACACTATGAATATTTTGTCCACAAAATAAACAAATGTATTATAGGTAATAGGTATATTCATTGACCTTATATTACAGTGCTTAATTAGTTGGTACAAAATTGTATTTTATATAAAGCTACAGATATGCATAGTGTATCAGGCATTAAATATATTGTACCGTATATTTTCTATTCAAAGGATTAGAACACTTATAGCTATTCTTTTCTATCAGAGCTCAAATTTAACTTTCTTTTAGGTCTAGGAGAAGTGATGACCACTCAAGTAGAAGATATAGGTGAAGCTGCAGTCTCGGGGATATTTGAGGCAAGCCACATTGCATCTCCGGTACTGCCTCAGTATCACCCGCGTCAGCTGATGGAGCTTCTCAACTGTGGCAAGATACGTCGTGTCAAGGCAATTCTTGCCCACCTAGTCAGGTAATGTCATGAATTGCTAAGTTGGCTCAGTTACGTGTGTGCAATTGATTACTCAAATATTTTGGCCTAATTTATTATGAACTGTTTATATTTGTTATGATTGGGTAAGGATTTCTGACCTCATCGGGTAATCTTGGGGTCTGTCATAAAAGCTTATAGTACAGTGCAGACAGACAACCGTGGACATCTTCAAGAGGAAACTAGATTTATTCCTCCAAGGAGTGCCGGACCAACTGGGATGTGGTGGGTATGTGGGCCTGCGAGCCGCTCCAAGCAACAGCCTAGTAGACCAAACTCTCACAAGTCAGGTTCAGAATAGAACCAGTGAAGAGCAGAGGTGCCATAGACACAATCAGAGAACAAACTCCCGCAAACTCCCGCACCATACTGTGAGCCCTATGGAAGGACGCTCACCAGACCGCCCCTGGCCGGTCTGGTGAGCACTGGTCACAAAGCCCCAGCCGAGAGAGAGGAAACATCCGTGAATACATCGAGGCAGGCGCTCCTGAAGATGCCAAGGCACTGAACCCCAGAAAGCTCGAAGAGGAACCTGGTGAAGCAGCAGCTGGCACAAGGCCCCTGGGGGATGAACCCAGAGATTTCGAGAGCAGCGGAAGGGACAGCCCCGAAGGAACCAGAACAGACTCCGCAATCAAACCTGACCCAGCAGGTAAACAATAAGAAGCAACGCAGTGATGGTGGTGTGACGTTTGCTTGTTTCCTTGAGAGTTGGGGGAGTTCTGCCTCCCTGTTTGGCTTTTGGTTGCAATTTTCTAACCAAGTAAGGTTTGTTTAGTTATGCTTACCCAGTCGATGTCAAACAAGGAATAGTCCCAACCACAGGGGAAGTTTCCGGAGGCCATTGCTCCCATGCCTCTGAGGGGGCCAGGTTCTGGCTCGTGGTCCCTGGTAGCCTGAACTCCATTGACTAATTCCCTAGACTAATATATCGCATATCAGTCCGACAGCTCCAGACAGCCTCCGGGTCTTGCCCAGAAAATGGGGTTTCATTACATTCAATGTTGGTTTTTTGGCGGGACACGAAGCTTGTATTTATACATACTGTACGTAAAGATTGTATCAAGGTTTTCCCGTGAGCGAACTATTGACCCTCCCCAGGATGCATCCCCACAACAGTTCCCTAACTCCTGGGGTATCTTTTATTGTTATGTAAACAGAGGCATTACATGAAAGAAAACATGCTCAACCATTTCTGTCCCATCTGGGAATTGATCCCAGGATCCCTGATTGTGAGTCGAGAACGAAGCCACGTGTACTACGAGACCGTAGTGGAATGTTAACATTCCACTATCCCAGAGTGAGATTAAGCCACTAAATTTTCAATGAAAATTAGATGCACTACATGTCAGCTATGACAGCACAAATGATATGAACAGATTGCATAAATTTGCACCTCTCTCCAGCACAGCTATTCTAGAATTAGTGTAGATTCATATAACAAAAATGTGAAACCGAAGCCCATGCTTTATACATTGATGCCATTAAAAGCTAATCAACATACAGTAAATTAGTGATTAAAGATAGATTACAGTACTTAGTAGTAGTCAAGATTTTGTATTGGTATATAACCAACCTATTCTCTTGCCTAGTATGGAGTCAAACAATTTGTTAAAAATGCGTTATATTGATAAAAATTAAAGCGCTTAAATAGTGATGCTTTATAAGCATAGACCTCGATATGTTAGATGGGTTGCTTTGGTTTGTATGTTCCTGGTTAAGCAAAAAGAGTTTTATTTTTACATACTGACAAATTGTGAGAACAGGCCAAAATATAAATGTTTTCTCCCAACAGATGTCTCTCACAACTAGGCCAAAGAAACGCTGAAGGTGCTTACCGTGTGAGTCTCTCTGATGCCGATGATACCCACAACCGTAGCTGGTCACGGTCTCGCACTCTCTCGGTATCGGGCAACCAAGGAGGCTCTGTAAGTTAGGAAAGAGTTATGTTAATCTTTGACATCACCATAACCAACACCATAACCATTGCCACAACCATCATATAATTCTCCGTGGCACAGTGGTAACACACTCGCCCCACTCTTCGTGGGTGATTTAGCCTAGGTTTGTATCCTGGCTGGGGAGAATTTACTGGGTGCCAATCCTAGCTGTATGTCTCTGTTCACCCAGCAGTGAATGGGTACCTGGTTGTTAAACGATTTGAAAGGTCATATTCCTGGGAAAACTAGTGCGTAAGACTTACCATAAGGTTTATGTGAAGGGAAAGCTCTTAGCCTGCCAACTGGAGTCAGTAGTCATCTGTTCCTGTACCCACATGTGTGTAAAACTATTAGGGCAAGGCTGACCACCGTAACCATCACCATTACAATAACGATCATTAACCACTATAACCGTCATCATAACTCATCACTACAATAACCATCACCACCACCCAAGAACAAATGGAAGGAGTTCATGAAAGTTAAAGATATTAATAAATCACATAAGTTTATTTACCTTATCTCATTTTTACAAGCTGAGTGGTAGACAATCGGAATTATTTAGTAGGTGATGGATGCCAAAACCATCAGTAGTTTCAAAGTGTCATATGACAAAGATTATAAGAAAGATTGGAGACTATGAGGATAGCTCTTCCTGTAACTACCCATAGGTAATTACTGCATAGCACCACCACATTTCTGCAAATTATCTACAGGACTAAGTGAAATGTCTTTTACAGTGAAAACTCTTGCTCCCTCCTCACACACTACTGCCTCATAAACTTATTGCTCATCCTGTGTACTGTTCATAGTTAATCCTCACAACCTCACACACATTGCCTTGTCATATGTATTTGTCTCTTCTTTGGTATTCCTCTCTGCCTATTCTCAAATTTACTCCACTGCTTTCTCTTCACCATTCTCCTATCATCCATTTGTCCATAGTTGCCAAACCATGTGTCATATTGGTACATTCAGGGCAATCTTGCAGTTTATTGATTTGCAATTCTCATCTTTGCATGACATTTCCATTCCCTACTCCATCTATTCTTCTTACGACACACAAGCTCTAAAAAATTTTATTTTTGTTGCTGGCATTATAACTTGTTGACATTCACGTGAAAGCTGCCTTGCATGACTCATGATGGTTGGCACTAGCCCTCCTTCATGTAGACACCGGCTGCCTCTCGTCCTCTCGTGTTCATTCCGCCCAGGGCTTTCATTACACCACCCACTTCCATTCCCTCCCTCACTCACTTCCCAACTTTGCTGGCTGAAATTATTGATTGTAAATCGCACAACCCAAGTATTTAATTAAATTCGTCAACCTCTTTGTCATTTCAGATAAACCATTCTCTTCTTTGCTCCACCATAACCTCACTTTTATTCACATTCACCCAAGGCTTCATCAGAATACATGGGCCAATTTTGTTTTTTGTTTTTTGAGTAGTATAATTTATATTAAAAAAATAGATTTTTGAAATGATTTACGGATCAAAATATGGGCCAATTTTGTTTTTTGTTTTTGAGTAGTATAATTTATATTAAAAAATTAGATTTTTGAAATGATTTATGGATCAAAATATATACAAAGAGTTTTCTATTTTTGCTATAGTAATAAAAACAGTAATTAAGGCCCAAAAGTATTTGAGGTTGGATGCACTGAAAGAAATATTGAAATGCATCATTGTGTTTGAGTAGGTATTTGCATTCATCAACTTGAATGAGATTGGCCGCCTAAGTGCCTTCATTGTCACTTACGGTCTTATACATGATTTTCACCAGGATGATGATGTGTCTCACGTGTCTCTCTAAACTGAAATGCACATATTCAGACTGATGATAATTTTTGTTGTGAATAGATTAAAATGGGTTTGTGTATTGACAGACTAGCCGAGAGGGACGAGGCTCCGTATCCCTACTGCCTGAGGAACTGACACTTGACTACATTGAGGTGACGGCCATTCCTCCTCTTCCACTCTGGCTGCTACTGGAAGCTGACAAGGATACACAGAGCCAGCAAACAAAGACAACTGATAATAAAGAAGAGGTTAGTGAAACTGTCTTCATCTTCCATGTTTTTACTCTCTTAGTTTATTTTGCTTTCCAACAGGTTTCCATTCAGTGCCTTGAAGACAACTTATATCGACTTAAAAGTTAAGATACTTAATCTTGAGCAAGCAAAATTTGACTGGTATTGAAATTGAGCAATGTGATCCAGTAGCCCGTACCTGAATCCCTATCACTCCTCCTCCTATTCTGCCACACCCATATATACCTCCCTGATGAGCCTACTTACCTCTTGAAGATTCAGAGGATTAGTATCCCTGCAGACTGCAGGGTTGCTGGTCTGATCAACCGGGCTGTTCAATGCAGCTGCTCACAGACTGAGGGCCTGCTTGATCAGGTATCCTATGAAGGTGCTTGCCGCATTCTCTTTTGAACACCGTGAGAGGTTACCCAGTTATGCCACACGTGTGTAAGGGAAGTGTGTTGAAAAGTCTTGGGCCTTTGATATTTATCGAGGTCTCTCGGCATGCCTATTGCACCTCTGCTTTTCAATGGGGCTACTCCCCATGAACTCCGTGGAAAATGCACACTGCACACAACTTCCCCCCAGCATTTAAGTGTTGTGATGGCTGATCATTTTTAATATAGTATTTAAAGTAATTTAATCAATTTAATTCAGGCCAGGCTTCGGAACTATGGGATTCACTTCCTGAACCAATTATGTGCCTCTATAACCCATTCCACCACTGCCCTCAGGATAGGTATGGGGTGCATAATAAAGAAATGAAATGAAAAAATGGGGAGTAGAACTCCCAGAGCCCCATTAAGGCACAATAAAGGTACAATATTTTTATCAGTTAATTGATATGGTTCACATTATATTTTCCCATATTTGTTATGGGTTACTTTAAAAGGTTTCTGGCCATTATTAATATAAAGCTGCCATATACTGTATTCTTAACCATTGTGTTTCTGTGCTGATGTTTTTTGTGCTTTAAAAAGTAATTTGCATTTACTGGTACGTACTGTACATTTTAAATGTGGTGTTTGCTCATTATCTAGCTTAGCTCATTACCTACTTGTGGAGAACAAGTCATAGTAACATAGCAGAGACAGAGAAATCACATTAACGTGATATATCAGTGAGAAAATCGGTAGGAGCGGTGATGGGGATTCGATGCTCTGGGTACTCCCAAGCACCCGGAGCATAGGTTCGAATCCTCATTACGTCTCCTGATTTTCTCATGACAGACACACACACAACCCAACCCACACATATGAAATGAAAATGATGTTTTGGTCTGTCACTTTCATGACCTATTTATTAAATGTAACTGTGTTACAGACATACATGGAGTTGTTTGGGGCTCCAACATTGTCTGTTGATGAAGAAGATCTTACTCTGGATGAAGAGGATGATATGGGTAATCGCCGCAAGTCGTTGTCACATGAGGTCAAGAGCATAGCTTTCTTTGGACCGCGTCAGGTGAGTCCACATCATGCTTAGCACAAACTAACTAGTTTATTCTGTTAATATTAAACTGAGGTTTAATCTTAATATTGAGAAACAAAATTACATGTAAAGAAGTGCCAGAACATGAGCCTCAGTGGTATTACAATTCTGGTACTCATTTTGTATTTTCCAGGCGCAAATTTTAGCTGCTCTTTTGACGCACACTCACCTACCTGGGCTGTCAAGTCTTGACCAAATGCATCTTTTGGCCTTAGGTGACACTGTGGCCTCGTGCAATGTGGATTTTGCCGATCGTTTTGATATTAATAAGGCCAAGGAAGCCTTGGCAAAGGAGACCTTCTCAAGAACAAGCACAGATGAACCATCAATGGGTAGGTCCAGTGATAGATCATTTTGTCCCAGATACCACAGTGGATTTTTTATTTGCATGCTTAAATTATTTTTTTCAGTTTATTGAAAAAATTAGTTTTTAACTGTACATTTGAATAAGTCAGCCATGTGCTATCTGAACCCCTCGGGACCGAGACTGAATGGATAACATGTTGTTTTCGGATAAGTGGTTCATCATTCTGAAAAGCTAGGGGGGGGGGGGGAAATTTACAATTTTGTTGCAAAAAGTCAACAGTGTTTTGTTTGTACAGTACTCACCAATATATGTTCTGATCTGCTTGTTAACAATGCTCTAACTATAATCTTCAAGTTATTTAGATAAAAAAGGTGGTGGTGGGTAATTATAGTGTTGACTGAGGTGGAGATTAATGGTGATGAGGTATTCACAGCAGACTTCCTTTTACCATGTACTCTAATGTACCTAATGCCATGGCAGAGTTGAAAGCTTCTGAGCCCTCCATTAGTGTATGAACACTGCTGCAGTGGTGCTGTGTACAGTCACTGGGCGAAGTAGTTCCATCTTTATCGCACATTTTTATTCAGACTGCCTGTCCCACCAGTTATTTTGACTTTTTTTCCGAACAAACCCCAATCTGATAACAGGCATTTGTAAAGCACGTGACTGACTGTATTAGAAATCTAAGGTCAAGTAATTAAATCTGGTAATTCATGCAAATATTTTCAGAGACACTGGATGACTGTGGGTTACGTTTCCTGCTGGCCATTCGTCACCACACGTACCTTCTGAGATGCATACCGATTGCCCAGCGCGCAGCTCTGCAAAAAGTAGGAATTGGTAGCCATAACTTTGTATGGGCCTTCCACTCTGAGAGCCAAGAAGAGTTACTTGATTTTATCCCATCAATGAGACAAGTAAGGGCTCTTGTTTTGTATACAACATATTGATCAAGTTGTGCAACATCAGAAAATGGTACTTATTGTTATAGAGAGCGAGAGAAGCAGGAATGCAAGAGTTCTTGTGTGCACATGTCTCTGATAGTGTCTGCAGAGAAATCTAGCTCTGGAACCCTGTCTTATAACTGTTTTGTTTAATTATCTAAGTGTCATTGTAGCATGAGAACTATGCTCGTGGTGTTCTGCCCTTCATGTATTCTTTGTTGTATAAATTGGTGTAGGTTATATCATGTCATTTTGATGACATGACATAAAAGTTTAGGGCTTTTATTCTTCACAGTAGTTTAATATCAACACACATGTTCTTGTGTGTGTGTATTGCTTCTGAGCGTTGTGGGGCTCCACTATTGACAGTCCTCCAGTCTGATTCATTGCTTCTTGCTATTGCCTTAATTTTTTTCTCTCTAAGGACATTTTTCATCCATGCAAGTAATCTTCTCATCACCATTTCTGTGTGTTCTGTCTTAAGAAAACAATTTCTTAAGTGGGACTTGATCTAATGCCATTTTTAAGTCAAGATTAATACAGTCTCCACACCATCTCTTTCCCATAAAACCTCAGTGAGGCTGTTGTTATGCCTTAGTAAGTGGGGTACGCCTGAGTAATGGTTGAATAATGGGTGTGATTAAATGATTAACATAGCAACACATCAATTCACCCAAACATAGTGGAACAGGCTTCCCCAAAGGTAACCGTTTGGAGTATGAGCCCAGCTTGACAGGTGCACAGCCTGGCCCCCAGGAAAAATTCCCAGTTTTAAGCCTTAAGATATAATGGTACCTCACCAAGCCCCCATGGTTAATGGTCAATGCTTAAACAATCAACATTTATTGATAACAAACCCCACTTATAACAAAGTTCTTGCCTTTTGACAGTTACTTTACTATCCACTACTTTCTTTGGATAGGATGGTGGACTTGCATAAGAAAATAGTAACCTAGCAATAAAGCACTACTGAAACTGTTTTGGACTTGCCAGAAAACCGGTACACACACACTTACTAGATCCTCTCATAGAGCGTATTATATGAACATTGACGAGTAGCATTGTAAAATATAATAATGAAGATATATAAACATGGTGGCAACAATCTTAATGGAACAAACTTACTGACAGTTAATGAGATGGTTAAACTACATGCTTCCCCTCTGGCTGTCGTAGACCCATTGCCTCTCCCCTGCCTCCTCAGGCAGCATATTGAAAAAACTTTTCTACTGTAACCATTCCTTCCTTTAAGTTAACTTGCCAATTATTACACACAACAATTTATAATTGTTATATATATGGCAACAATTTATGTTGCCAGTTATTACACAACAATTTATAAAATTACATTTCTACTGTTCCAACACTTTACTGCACCAACATTCCAATAATTTATAATTGTTATAATTATGGCAACAATTTATGTTACCAATTATTACACACAACAGTTTTATAAATTTACATTCCTACTGGCTATTCAGTATTTAGTTAACTTCTCTAAGTGCAAGGCCATGGCCAGTAGTTCACATAATCTCAGCTAATCATGCCACCGGTGGCGCTGCCAAAACCCGGTAAGCCACAACAGTCACATAATATGTTCTTGTCTCTATAATAACCATTTTCCACATTAACCACGCTGGTCGTAACGTCTATCATAAAACGTTAATGGTTCAAAAGAATGCTTAGTTTCTTGAACCTGTCCTTTTCCCTTGTTCATGTAGCCTCATTCCAGGTAGTTTGGTTTGTTTATGTTCCTGGGAATTTTTGTATGGGGTGATGTAATTTCTTCCCTGACTTATCTCCCTTCTAGTGATGCAGGGGTCTTATTCCTGTAGTCTTTTCTCATGACTCATTCCTCTCGTCTCTGGTACAGGTCTGATTGAATGTACAGTATACTTCTTGACCTTCTCCAGCTTCATTTTCTGTTTAATGAGGTATGGACTTGATACGTATGACCATACTCCATATTTCTCTGAGAATTTTGTATGTGGAAATTATGTATGGATGTATTACTGTATATGTATAATGTATGCATGAAATATATAATGTATGGAATGTAACATAATGTACGGTATGTAATATGCATGTATGTATGTACAGTACGTATGTCTAAGTTAATATTTTAAGTATGATACCTGTACTCAGTATCACATACAGTACTATACCATAAAATGCTTCTCTAAATGATCCAGAGTGATTCTTCTGGCAAGTTAATAATATAAGGGGTAAGTATGCTCTTACACAGTTATAACCTTTCCCCTTGCTACATTACCTTTGATCAATTGCTCAATCAAACATTACCTCATGCATTGTATTATACTTCAGAGGAAAAAATATTTGTAGTAAGTATCTCAGTGTAGTTACAGGATGAGAGCTGCACTTGTGGTGTCTTGTCTTCCTCGTACTCTTTGTCGTATGACGCTTTGAAACTACTGAGGGGTTTTGGCCACAACCTTCTCACTTTACTTGTTACAAACGTATACCACTGTTTGCTAAAGTTAATTTTCTAATGCATTTTTTGGCAGATTTGTTTCCTTAGTTTCAAACTGTGACCGCTTGTTTTTGAAGTTGCAGTTTTCAAGAATTCTTCTTTGTCAAGTTTATCAATTCCTGTTACTATTTTGTAAGTGGTGATCATATCACCTCTTTTTCTTCTATCTTCTAGCTTTGGTGTATTTAACCCTTCTAGCCTGTCCTTGTTGCTCTTGTTTTCTGTGGGGAGCCCTGACGGCTCCCTGGAGCTATTGCACTAATGTGTGATATATTAGACCGGGGTATAAGTCTATGGAGTTCAGCCTACCACGGGACCACGAGCCAGAACCTAGCCCCCTCAGAGAGGTTGCAGGGAGCAATGGCCCTGCTCCTTCTGAACTTTAAGCCAGTTAAGGAACAATGTTTCTTAACTGTTTAAAAACAATACTTCTGTCTGTTATTATATCATTTCTCTTCTGGTGTTCTTCCCATTTGGTTTTAATTATTATATCTAGTGTTTTGACTAACACTCTTGTCAATAATAAAAATCTATAAGGGGGGTTTCCCTGTTACCATTTTTATAGTTTGGAACTGTTTGCCTCTTTCCATGCTAGATTATAATGCATGGCATATTTTATTCCTAAAAGGACTTGGTCACTCTTACCCTAGGGAGGAAGCTACTGAATGTCAAATATCTCTTCTTCTTTCCTGGTGAATATCAAATCTATCATTGATGGAACATCTGCCCTGATTCTCGTGGCTGCTTAGCATGTTGGATGTTTCCAGGATAAGGTTTATGTATCTGCCAGCCCAGATGTTCTCTGTTCTTGCTTCATAGTCCTCTCAGTCTATTGCTTTCAAGTTGAAGTCACCAGGTACCAAATATTGTACTTTATCTGTTCTTGCTATAATATCTCTCGAGATAATTTTGAGGCCCTCTTGTTTGTTATTCAGGTCTTCTTTTACCCATGTGTTGCTTGCTGGTGGCGTGTAGGCCTTGATAATTACCAGTTCATCATCCTGATTACAAATCTCCAATGCCGTTGTGTCAACTTGCATGTTGTCAACTATTAACTCTTACCTTCAGGAGTTCTTTCACCAGCACAGCAGGTCCTCCACCTTTTCTAATTTTTCTATCCCATATCCAAATTGAAGGTGGGGCATTTATGTAATTCTGATATATTTACAGGGTAACCCGCGCTGGTCTGAGTTACGTGAATTGGGATTCGGGTGGTGGGTCAGGAACAACACACTTCTAATCCGCTGCTTCAATAAGGTAAGTTATATCTACGATATATTAATCCTGAGTAAAATGATAGTCTCGGGCAGTATTTTACTTCTATGCCAAAAGAAACTATCCACATTTAAGAATTTCAATGTGATAATTCAAGGCTAGAAGTACTGTATACAAATAATTTGTATATCTCATATTTGCTTCAGATTGCAAAAGCTGCATTCCTTGTGAGGAATGATCCCATGGATGCAGCTATATACTACCTGGCCATGAAAAAAAAGAATCTAGTGTGGGGTCTCTTCCGCTCGGTTGACGATAAACGCATGACCGGCTTTTTTGCAAACAACTTCTCAGAGGAACGGTGGCGCAAAGCAGCATTAAAGAATGCCTTTGCCCTGTTGGGGAAGCAGCGGTTTGAACATGCTGCTGCATTCTTCCTCTTAGCAGGATCACTGAAGGATGCTCTGGAGGTAACGTATATTTTCATCACTTTTCTCTGTGCAGATATTATTGTTTCCCAGTGCTGGGGACAGGCACTTTCTCTTCTTATTGTTGACATATTGAGGTTCTCTCAATATGGGAATTCCCTCAAATTCCCTCAGTGTTGAGGATACAACCCACAACAGTTGCCTAACTCCCAGGTGCCTCCTTACTTCTAGATGAAGAAAGGTCTCAGGTGTATAGTCCCCATAGGCTAATGACCTTCCCTAGAATGTAACCCACAATAATCTGTGAACTCTTGGGTACCTATTTACTCCCAGGTGAACACTGGCACCAGGTGTAAGGTCCCCATTAGCCAATGACTAACCTTCCTCAGGATGTAGTCCACAACTGTTGTCTAACTCCCAGCTAGTTATTTACACTTAGGAGAACAACAATATCAGATGTAAAGAAATCTAGGCAGAGATCTTGCCCTGCCTAGCAACTGAACATGGGGTCTACTCTGTTGTGAGCCATCTGGACAAACCCCTGTACTTCAGGCTCAACCCCAACACTAACATTGTTTCTTTTTTCTCTACACTCACACATGCTTTGCTATTAATATTAATGATTTTAGTTATACTTTTAAACTATCTGAATGCTTATAGATCTTGTATAACTCCCACAATGCTTCACAATTAATCCAATCATATGTTTTTTCTAAATCCATTAGCCATCAAACTGTGCTCTGTTTTTTAGATCCATTTCTAGATGCACATAAAAAAATTATTAAAAGTTCTCTCTCCTATCATATTGTAAAACATTTACTTCTGATGTTGGGGGAAAATATGATTATTTTATTGTGGCCGTAATGAGATAAAAATATTGTTGGCATCATATATTGAAAATAAATTTTCAAGTACTCTATTTGTAATAGATTTTTCCTTATCACAGATGATCTCTAGAAATTTTGCAGTGTCAATATTTCCAAGTATAGGTGTCGGTAAGTGGATAGTGATGCACCTGAAATGGTGCCAGTTTTGTAATAAGGTCCAGAAAGGTAGCTAAGGCTTACCTTGAGGTTACCTTGAGGTGCTTCCGGGGCTTAGCGTCCCCGCGGCCCGGTCGTCGACCAGGCCTCCTGGTTGCCGGACTGATCAACCAGGCTGTTGGACGCGGCTGCTCGCAGCCTGGCGTATGAGTCACAGCCTGGTTGATCAGGCTTTCAGGATTTTTTCCCAATATAGCAAATGGTTGTCAGAGGTCTTTAGTGTAGAATGGCAATCACAGATCTGTTACAGGTCTGTCATTTGAGAATGACAGAAGCAGTTTGTGGGTTAAGAAACCGTTCAACTTCCTCACCTTTACTAGAAACTTTTTAACAATCATTTTTTCATTACAAATCTGATCTGCACAGACTCCTCCTTCCTACTAAACCCCCCTTTTCCTTCCCTATCCTATCTTCTGTTCTCTCTCTTACTCTTAATTTGCACCCTTGCTTGCAACTTTTCCTGGGCTACTATGTACACTAGTTCCCCCTGGTCCCAGGCTGGGCTTGGAGAGTCAAACTCATAGACCCAACTGTGAATATAGTTTCTTCATTCTTTCCTACAACACTTTTTGTTATACCTATACTGTACTGTATGTATTTATACCACAATGTTCCTTAAACTAATCATCTGTCACCTCACTCTCCTGCCATGCACTCTGATGTATATATAATATGTAACCATCTTGTGAAATTTTACTGTGACTTTGATATCTCGTACACAAGGCACCATTGTACTTATTGTCAGGCTGCTTGTGCATTTTCCTGAATTTTGCTGTGAGATATCTTTTCTGCAAAGTCAGTTTTTCATTATTTATGTCCAACAAATCTTTGCAGTAAAAAAAAATATTGTTTGTGAATTTAATGTTTTTTTCTCAGGTGGTTTTGAATAAGCTTCAAGATGAACAGCTGGCCATCGTGATAATATGTCTGTATGAAGGAGAGTTTGAGGCAGTCCCTCCAACACTGTGCAAACTTCTCTATACTGTGAGTTAATTATAATATTGTACTTGTAGATATAGTAACTGTATGTATCCTGCATCTAGCAACTATTTGGTGTACACACAAGCACACACACACAAGCGGGAATATGCAGCTCCAACTTGGAGCCCATACCTAGTTAAACACAAGACAAAGTTAGAAAAGATTCAGCGGTATACCACCAGACTGGTCCCGGAACTAAGAGGTATGAGCTACGAGAAAAGGCTAAAGGAGCTGAAACTCATGTCCCTGGAAGACAGAAGAGTAAGGGGAGACATGATAACCACCTACAAAATTCTCAGGAAAATTGACAGAGTGGACAAAGACAGACTCTTTAGCATGGGTGGAACACGAACAAGGGAATACAGGTGGAAGCTGAGTACCCAAATGAGCCACAGATACATTAGAAAGAACTTTTTCAGTGTCAGAGTAGTTAACAAAAAGAATGCATTAGGCAGTGATGTGGTGGAGGCTGACTCCATACACAGTTAAAGTGTAGATATGATAGAGCCCAGTAGGCTCAGGAATCTGTACACCAGTTGATTGACAGTTGAGAAGCGGGACCAAAGAGCCAAAGCTCAACCCCCTCAAGCACAACCAGGTGAGTACACATGTTATTATGCCAACATACACACACATACATTGACAAGGATGACCAGAATATATTGGGGCTTGAGGCAGGAAACCAGGGCCAGTGTTCAAGCATTTGTATGTCCACTTGTGAGACTTGTATATCTTTCCTCAATCATGACCATTGAGGAAATTATTATTAATGAAACTATTAATAAGGATAGTTTATTGTTAATGAATTATAGAAGGACATTTTTCATGCAACACTTTACAAACTTCAAAACCTCATAGCCCAAGAATTATTATTGTTGCAGACCACCTCATAGTGCTTCAAAACTCTTGAATTGCTCAATAAATACAAACTAAGCCAGCATGATTGAAGTGCAGAGTTCGTATGTGGACACGCAAGTGGTTGATTGATGAGCAGAGTTCGTAAGTGGACATGCAAGTGGTTGATTGATGAGCAGAGTTCGTAAGTGGACATGCAAGTGGTTGATTGATGTGCAGAGTTCGTAAGTGGTCACGCAAGTGGTTGATTGATGTACTGTACAGAGTTCGTAAGTGGACAAGCATTATAGTGGATTACATCAAATGTGCCCATAGTATGAAAGCAGCATGTAAAGGATTTGGGAATAATGATGTCTGACGACCTAAAGTTTAGGGAGCATAACCAAGCAAACATTGCATCAGCCAGAAAATGATCGGATGAATTACGAGAACTTTCAAATCCAAGGATCCCATCACAATGGTTGTACTATACAAATCATTTGTACTGTCCCGTCTTGAGTACTGCTCATTACTCACTTTCTCCTTCAGAGCAGGAGAGATTGCTGAAATAGAGGGAGTACAGAGAACATATACGGCATACATAGACACAATGAAGCACCTAAATTATTGGGATCGTCTCAAAGCTCTCTAAATGTACTCATTACAAAAGGAGACGGGAGAGATATCAAATAATATACACGTGGAAGATATTGGAGGACCAGGTCCCAAATCTACAGTGCATTTGGGACAACAACATACTGGAGTGAACAATATGGAAGAAAATGCAAAATAGAACCAGTGCAGAGCAGGGGTGCCATAGGCACAATCAGAGAACACTGTATAAACATCAGAGGTCCACGGTTGTTCAACACCCTCCCAGCGAGCATAAGAAATATTGCCAGAACAACCGTGGACATCTTCAAGATAAAACTAGATCATTTTCTCCAAGGAGTGCTGGACCAACCAGGCTGTGGTGGGTATATGGCAAGACTGCTGCACATTCTCCAGTTTACCCATTTACCCATTCTGATAACATTGATGGGGGGGGGGAGGCTCACGCTGTTTGCTCACACTTAGTCCCACAATTTGTGGGCATTTCGGGTCGTATCCACCGGCCTATGGTGGTGGTGTTGTTGGGCAGCTCTTCGGGGCTGGCGGGGCAGATTTCCTTCCCAGCACTCTGTCAGGTCATCTCGGAGTGGGTACGCTTGGGCATGGTTGAAACGATCCCATCCTTCAGGTGGGTTTCCCACCTGTTTCCAGTGCTGAAACGGGACTGTGCTGATCTGAAGTTCATTCTGGACTTGTCACATCTGAACCCCTGGATTCCTTGCCCGTCCTTTGGATGACTACTCTGTCTCAGTTCCGACATCTTTTGGAGCCGGGTGCCTGGATTGTGTCCCTGGACCTCCGGTACACATATTGGCACATTCCCATTCATCCGGGGTTCAGGGACTGGTTAGGTTTTGTGGTGGGGGGTCAGTCTTACTGATTTTGTTGCCTAGCTTTTGGCTTGAATCTGGCACTTCTCGTTTTCATGCGTCTTACCTGGGTCGTGGTGACGTGTCTGCATCAGCTAGGGGTCCGGGTTCTGGCCTACCTCGACGACTGGCTGGTGTGGGCTCTCAGCTGGTCAGCTTGTCCGCTCGCCAGGGGCGTGGTTCTTTCCCACCTTGCCGGGTTCAGGTTCCTGGTGAACTGTAGGAAATCCCATGTGGTTCCGTCTCTGGTTCGGACTTGGCTGGATTTTGTTTGGGATTCTCTGACCGCTTCCATGTCTCTCTCTCCGGAGGTATTGCTGCAACTGCGATCCCGCCATCAGCTATTTCTGGGAGGATCATGGGGTCACTCGGTGGCTGCTCAAGCAGTTATGCAGGAGTCTGACATTTGCCGTACTGGTTTACCCGTTGGGTCGGGTTTAGCTCCAGTGTCTGTTCTGGTTCCTTTGGGGATGCCCCTTCCACCTCTCTCTTGCGATCGCTGGGTTCCTCCTCCGGGGGCCATGCATCGATTGCTGCATCTCCGACTTTCTCGAAGGGTTTTTCAGGGTTCAGTGCCTTGGTACCTATCCGAACCCCTTGCTTGATGTGTTCACGGATGCTCTGTGTCTGGGCTGGGTCTTTGTGGCCAATGCTTGCCAGGCCGGCCAGGGGACGGTGGGATCTGGCCTTCCGTCGGGCTTACAGCAGGGTGTGGGAGTTCACGTCGGTCTGACTGTTGTTTCAAAGGGTTCGGGTCACACGGGGTTCGACCATTTGGCTCCATTCGGACTGTTCTCTGGTGGTTCATTGCCTGTACTGCGGGGGTTCTCTTCGGTCCTTGCTTCTTTGGGGCTGGTCACTTTGAGTCGCTTGTCTGCTGAATTCTCGGGGTTTGGCTTTCCATGCAGTTTATATCCGGGGAGTGTCCAACGTCCTAGTGGATGGCCTGTCTCAGTTTATTCCCCTGTCCACGGAATGAACGGACAACATCGACTCGTTCAGTTGGCTCTGCTGGACTTACGGGCTCCCGACGGTGGACCTCTTTGCATCAGCTTAGTCACAGCATCTCCCGATATATGTACTGCCCTTCCCCGACCACAGAGCATTTGTGGTGAACGCCTTTCAGCAGGACTGGTCAAGGTGGGGTTACCTGTACCTCTTACCCCCGGTCCAGCTGTTGCTTTGGGTTCTGGCTCAATTGGAGTCTTGCCACAGGAGAGTAGTCCTCTTGGCTCCTTGGTGGCTGACCCAGCTTTGGTTTCAGGTGCTGCTTGCTCAGTGTCCGAACCAGGGTTATTTTCCGCGGCTCTGCCTCTTCCAGCAGATCGGTCCTGTTCAGTACATGGCTGGTTCAGTCTTCTCCTCTGCTCTTCGCATCTAGTCTTTTTGATGTGGTTTTATCACAATTTGTACGGTGATCAGGTGACATCGTTGATGGTGAGAGCTTTGTCTCGGCAGCAGTATGAAATTTCCTCGCGTTCTTTCCGCCATTTTCTCTGTCTTCGTAAGTTGTCTTCTATTTCTGATAGGGTTGTCTTGTCCTTTCTGTCTTGACGTTTTCAGGACCGTCATTTAATGCCTAATACTGTCATCTTGTATCGTGCGACTCTGGCGGAGTTACTTCAGCTTGCGTTCTGGGTGGATGTCACTTCTGCCCTGTTCCGTAAGCTTTCTCATGTCTTGTTTCACCTCCGGCCTGCTCATGCGCTTCCTGAGCCGTCCTGGTCCTTGGACCGGGTGCTCTCCTATCTCACTTCTCCTCAGTTCATGGTGGCCCCCTCAGTTCAAGGTTGTTTTTCCAGGGCTCTATTTCTGTTGGCATTAGCCTCTGGGGTTTGGGTCGGGGAGCTTCATGCTCTTCTCCAGCGCAGGGGTTTCTGCTCCTTTGGTCCTAGTAGTCGGTTTGATCAGTTGCAGCCTTCTCCTTCATTTTTGGCGAAGAACGAGACTGGTGCTTTTCAGAGGGGTCCATGGGTCATTGACGATTGGTTGGTCAGGCCAGCAGTGCATCATGTGTTGCATCCGGTTGCAACTCTTCACCATTACCTGCTCGCCTAAGCTTCTGTGGCCGGGGATGTGCTGTGGTTTGATCCAGGTTTCCTCATTCCCTGTTCCAGGGCTCGAGTCTCCTGGGGTCGTCTACAGGGTTATTAGGTCTAGCCAGCCTGCGGTCTATCTTCGTGCCCATAACGCTCGGAAGTTTGCTGCTTTGGCTGCCATCTTCGGCAACATGGGATTTTGGAGGTCGAACAGGGTCCTGGCCGCCCATTATTTGGTCATCATTCATTCCCGGTCCTGGGCATTCGTGTGTGGCTATGGGTCACAGGTTTCAGCCAGTTGTCTCGCCTTCGAGTTGAGGAGCTTGTGGCGGCTGCCTCCTGGGTAAGCCCTTCTTTTCCTTCTCTTTGGTAATGTAGCTCTGGGGAGCCGAAGGAGCTCCCCACAGAAAACCAGTGTTGAATGTAATGAAACACCATTTTCTGGGTGGGCCCCAGAGGCTCCCTGGCACCCTCCCTCCCTCCGGTCGGGAGTTTTCACGTTGTTTTGATACTTGGCCACCGAAAGGGAATGGCTGGGTTGCCGGCGTGGGGGGTCCGGGATCAAACACTGAAACCCCTGCAACATATACAATCACGAGGACCTATCGGAGGGCCATCAAATTATATAAGTGGTCCAATATCCACACCAGGCAGACCCCCACCAGGCAAACCAAACAAAAAGAAAATAAAAACCCTGCAAATGTACAACGTCTGCAGAGGAAACAGAAACCAGCCACTGCGTAGGTAGCTGGCTGCGCAGCACCTTGACATCCCAACCAGCAACAATACCACTCCCTACCCAAGGCCAAATAAGGGCCACAAAACCCCAGCTGGCCCCCAAGGGCGAGATAAATCCTAAGCAGCAAGAACCCCTTAAAAAATGGCTTCCTGAATGCACCAGGGAAAGAAAACCCTGACATGCAAGGATAGTACTCACTGGGCACTTAGGGAAGGCTGGCCTAAGTGCATGCAGCCCCGGTACACTTCAGGTACACCTGGCCATCATACCACGAACAGCAGAGGACACCACGAAGGCAAAACACTGCGTAAGAAATCAAGGCCAGAGATGACAACCGCCCTGGATTGTATTAGGCGACGAACTGGAATGGCTAGGTCGCCAGTGCAGGTGGTCCAGGGCTCCCACCTTTTCCTACCTGGTGGAGGGGGCTGCACGGACGAGTGACACAGCAGTGGAGTGTGACGTTTGCTTGTTTCCTTGGGATTGGAGGGAGTTCTGCCTCTCTGTTCAGTTTTTGGTTGCAATTTGCTTATCATGTGGGGTCTGTTTTGTTATGCCTACCTTTCTGGGTGCCTAACGACAGTTGATGGCAGATTGGGAAAACCCCCAACAACAGGGGGAAAGTTTTCCAGGGCCATTGCTCCCTGTGCCTCTCTGAGAGGGCCAGGTTTTGGCTTGTGGTCCCCAGTAGACTGAACTCAAATGACTAATACCCTGGTCTAATGATTTGCATATTAGCCCGATAGCTCCAGGAAGCCTCCGGGTCCCACCCAGAAAATGGCGTTTCATTACATTCAACGCTGGTTTTTTTTTTACATTTCAGAGAATTTTGGGAAAGGATGAAGATGGTGAAAACATAGATTTGAGAAAAGTTCATCCTGATCCGTTCTTCCGATCGGTAGCATACTGGATGTTAAAGGATTACAGCAATTCACTCAACACCCTACTGCAAACTGACCCTTCCCTGGGAATACACCACCCGGACTATGTGGCCACCAAGTCGTCGACGACCAGCAGCGTCAGTGCGGGTTAGTCTCCTCCGTCCTATAATATAAACAAAGACTCAATTCTAATTTATGCTCCAGTAGAATAATAAAGGAAACTATTGAAGGCCTATTGGCTCATAACAGGCAGCTCCTATTTATACCATAAGAACATGAAGTAATTTAATGTATTGCTATAAAAAATTTAAATGCAAATGATTTATATTGTTATACAGTAATTGTTTTAACTTTACCAAAGAAAATGAAAAAAATCAATACCTTTGATTATTATATTAATATATTTTATAAATTTGTTTTCAGCCGATCCAAGTGTATTCAACTTCTACATTTACCTGAGGACTCATCCACTACTGATTCGTCAGTGTATTGCCAACACAGCAAAGGGAGGCGGCGGCTCACTCATGGCCTCACGGTGAGTATGGTGTAGGGAGGCGGTGGTCACTCATGGCCTCACGGTCAGTATGGTGTAGGGAGGTGGTGGTCACTCATGGCCTCACGGTCAGTATGGTGTAGGGAGGTGGTGGTCACTCATGGCCTCACAGTCAGTATGGTGTAGGGAGGCGGTGGTCACTCATGGCCTCACGGTCAGTATGGTGTAGGGAGGTGGTGGTCACTCATGGCCTCACGGTCAGTATGGTGTAGGGAGGCGGTGGTCACTCATGGCCTCACGGTCAGTATGGTGTAGGGAGGCGGCGGCTCACTCATGGCCTCACGGTCAGTATGGTGTAGGGAGGCGGTGGTCACTCATGGCCTCACGGTCAGTATGGTGTAGGGAGGTGGTGGTCACTCATGGCCTCACGGTCAGTATGGTGTAGGGAGGTGGTGGTCACTCATGGCCTCATGGTCAGTATGGTGTATTGAGGTGGTGGTCACTCATGGCCTCATGGTCAGTATGGTGTAGGGAGGTGGTGGCCACTCATGGCCTCACGGTCAGTATGGTGTAGGGAGGTGGTGGCCACTCATGGCCTCACGGTCAGTATGGTGTAGGGAGGTGGTGGTCACTCATGGCCTCACGGTCAGTATGGTGTAGGGAGGTGGTGGCCACTCATGGCCTCACGGTCAGTATGGTGTAGGGAGGTGGTGGCCACTCATGGCCTCACGGTCAGTATGGTGTAGGGAGGTGGTGGTCACTCATGGCCTCACGGTCAGTATGGTGTAGGGAGGCGGTGGCCACTCATGGCCTCACGGTCAGTATGGTGTAGGGAGGCGGTGGCCACTCATGGCCTCACGGTCAGTATGGTGTAGGGAGGTGGTGGTCACTCATGGCCTCACGGTCAGTATGGTGTAGGGAGGCGGTGGCCACTCATGGCCTCACAGTCAGTATGGTGTAGGGAGGCGGTGGTCACTCATGGCCTTACGGTCAGTTCCAAGTACCAACACTGGCAGTACAAAGCATCAATACTAGCAGTACAAAGCACCAACACTGGCAGTACAAAGCATCAATACTGGCAGTACATAGCACCAACACTGGCAGTACAGAGCACCAATACTGGCAGTACAAAGCATCAATACTGGCAGTAGAAAGCATCAATACTGGCAGTACAAAGCACCAACACTGGCAGTACAAAGCATCAATACTGGCAGTACATAGCACCAACACTGGCAGTACAAAGCACCAACACTGGCAGTACAAAGCATCAATACTGGCAGTACATAGCACCAACACTGGCAGTACAAAGCACCAACACTGGCAGTACAAAGCATCAATACTGGCAGTACATAGCACCAACACTGGCAGTACAAAGCACCAACACTGGCAGTACAAAGCATCAATACTGGCAGTACATAGCACAAGTACTGGCAGTACAAAGCACCAGTACTGGGAGTACAAAGGATCGACATTACTGGGAGTACTGTACCAAGAATGGATTTATCTTGTAAGTTGGCAATAATTGCAGTACTGAGAATAATTTGTATTATTTGATTATGTTACAGCCTTGGAACAGGTCAGGATATGCTTGACAAGAAGAGTGTTTATGAGAGCAGTATGACCCCTCTGGAAAGGCAGCTGTACTTCACCACCGCCCACGCTCACCTCCGCTCTGGCTGCCCAACCCTCGCACTTGAGGTCTTGTCCAAGTTACCCGATAACGTGATTGATCTAGAGAATCCCGACACTGGAGGTAGGTACTCTGTGTTTTGTAATTAAGTACTGTATATATATATTGGTTAATTGTAGCGATTTGTGTAAGTTGTTACTCGTGAACTTTCTGATTGCCGTTCTTTATATAGCTATAGCATTAAATTTGTTACTTATGCTGTTTGAAATGTTTGTCAGAGTAAAATGTTCTAGTACAAGAAAATTAAAGAGGGAAAAAATCTTTTTGCAGTAAATGTGTCTGTTTATAATATATGTCTGTCATGTTTCCAGCATCTAGCAAGAGGTCTTTTGTAGTCTTTTCCATACATATCTCTCTTCATTTCAGCGACAAATTTATCATCAGTCTCACGACTGTTTCACTCCATATATCAACTTCTACTTCAGTCTCCTACTTTAAATTATTTGTTATTATTATCAGGGGATTATTTTTTGTTCCCGAACACGGTCCCCTTAGTTGCTCCTTTGAGCCAGGCTCGTGGGTCCATGCTGGTCACTGCTGGCATGCCATACACTCATCTTCGTTGAACCCCATCAAGAAATTTTTCAAGGGGTTTTGTCTTATTGTATAGGGTTTGGGAGCACTGGAGATCATATCTTGATCCACCACAGTAGAAACCACTTATTGTAACAAGAAAACCTTTCAGATCAGTCAGTGTCTCCTAGTAGCACTGGTGGTGGTCTAAGGTTCATTATTTGCCCACATTGAAAAGGTTAAGTACATCATACACTAATAAAATTAATTTTGGGAAGATAACAATGCTGTTATTGAAATATGTAAATTTATAATTAGAATTTGACTATTGCATAATTCTCTAATCTTTCTCATGATGTCTCCTTTCTAATATAGATCTTTTGGGAAGTCCATCAAAGGAGCACAAACCGGCCATTGAGTTAATACACAGTGGAACCCTTGAGAGTGATGACTCGTTTGAACAGAGTAACCGTGACCGAGCTGCTGATCTCTTTGCTCCCAGCTCACGTTCAGGTATGGTACCGATAACGGCAAGTCTTGCATCTCAACAATCTTACATTACAACGAGAGCATTTGAAAATGTTGCTAGCAAGGTAGTTCATATTATAATCATTCTTAACATGTGTTCACCAGTGTGTTTTCTATGGCTTATGTTTATTATTTTTAAGATTACTTTTTATTAGTGTTGTGTTACTGTTATTGGATATAATAGGTTTTTGGCTGATCTCAGTCTAGAGTTGTCTAGAAAGCATGTAGCTGTCTGTTATTAGCTTTACCGTATACAGTATTGAGGTATCTTTTCTGTGGGGAGCCCCTTTGGCTCCCTGGAGCTATAGGACTGATATGTACTATATTAGTTTGGGGCTTCAGTCAATGGAGTTCTGCCTGCCAGGGACCAGAGTCAGAACCTGGCCCCCTCAGAGAGGCACAAGGAGCAATGACCTAAGGAGACCCCCTCACCCCTTGTATTTGGGAGAATTCCTTGTTTGCCATCGACTGGGGTTAGGCATCCAGAAAGGTAGGGATCTCAAAACAAACCCCACATGGTAAAAAATTGCAAAAAAACCCAAGACCGAACAGAGAAACAGAACTCCCCAAAGGAAACAAGCTAACAAGCAATCATCATTCACCGCCGCTGTGCCGCTTGTCTGTGCAGCTCTCCCCCTCCAAGCGAGGGGAAGGAACGAGCCCCAGACCTATGCGCTGGCTACCCCCACCTCAGTACTTAGGCAGAAGCACTCTGGGGCGGTTGTCGATTCTGGCCTCGGAGTCAAGCTGGATTTTGTGCCCTTGTGGTGTTTCTTGCTGTTTGTCGCACGATGGCCAGGAGTAGCATAGTGTACTGAGGGCTGCATGCGCTTAGGGCTGCCTTCCCTAAGCGCCCTGTGAGTACTACCCTTGGGTTCTAGGCTCTTTTCCCCTAGGGCTTTCGGGCTTCACTTCCATGGGAGTTCCTGCTGCTCGGCAGTTGCCTCACCCTTGAGGCCAGCTGGGGCTTAGTGGCCTTTGTTTCTCCTTGGGTAGCAAGTGTTGCTATTGCTGGTTTGGGGCTCATGGAGCTGTGCAGCACGCCTACCAACGTGGTGGCCGTATTCCATGTTCCTCCTGTGGTGGTTGTGTTTTTTTTTTTTTTTTGTATATTGCTTGGAGGAGGTCTGCCTGATTTGACTATTAGTCCCCTAAAGTACTCTGGTGGCCCTACACTTGTGCCCTGTGCTTGTATACCTCTCAGAAGTCCAGTTATAGCCCTATTACCTCTTGTTGACATTCTCATACAATGGCTCAACAGGCTTTGCAGCACTGTTGCATGGGCTTCCCATTGGCTGAACCCCTTACGGGCTGTGGAAAACCCTTGTTAGGGCATGGATGCGTCTTCCATCTCGCCTTGTGTATGGTTAAAGGTTGTTCTTTGCCCTTGTCTCAGGGTGACGGTCACCTGTTTTGCCTCCGTCATGCTGCCTGCTTGGGTTGGCGACCTACGACCGGAGTCTTGCGAGACGTGTTCCTTGCTCGTACTCCAATTTACCCGTTCTTCTTTGGATGTTCTTCGGGGTCAGGCAGCGTCTGTGTTGCATCATTGGTTTTGATTGTTGCAATGCGCTTGGTTGGTTGCCCGCTTGAATGGCCCCGGGCTGTCCTGTATTGGTTGGGTCAGACTTGGGGGCGTTGGTCACTTCAGCCTTGGATCAGTCCATGCCTACGGGTCCTTTCCCTGCTGTTGTGGTTCCTCAGCTTTCCCCCCTCCCCCCCTCACTCTCTTCCCCCCCTCTGCTGCCGACTCCCTACTGCCTGAGGGTTTCGGGGTCTGGGCGGGTTTTAGTTTGGGATGAAACTTAGGGCGACTCCAGGGGCTACATTGAGATTACCTTGAGATGATTTCGGGGCCTAGCGACCTCGCAGCCTGGTCTTCGACTAAGCCTCCTCATTGTTGGACTGGTCAACCAGGCTACCCCATTCATTGCGGGGGACAGAGGCCTTTGAGTCTGCTTCTTCCGCCGAGGCTTCTAGGACTTACCAGCAGGCCTCCTTCTAGTTGCCGTTCCCTTGGACATTGCCTTTCTTCTAGGATGGTGGGCGTGGAGGGTGGCTTTGCCCCTCAGGGCCTCTGTTGGGGGTTCCTGGTGCTGTGGGGGGAGCCCACTCACAGTTCTGGGACTGTTTGCCCTGCTTGTGCCTTCTGGGTGGGAGGGGAGGGATTTCGTCCCCCCTTTCCATCTGCTTTGTTTCCTCATTTGCTGTCGTGATTTCCACTTTTCATTGGACATTTCTTTTGTTTTACTGGCCATCTTGCTTTTCAGTGGGTGCTTTCCCTCCTAGCCACCAGGCAGCGCTGCTGTTCGTTTACATGTGACTGCTGGGCGTGTGAGCTTGCATTTTCGATGAGCTTCATGCTCTCCTCCGATGCAGAGGTTTCTGCTCTTTTGGTCCTGGTGGACATTTTGTTTGGTTGCAGTTTCCTTCTTTTCTGGTGAAGGACGAGACAGCAGGCTTCCGGAGGGGTCTGTGGGTTATTGATGCTTGATTGGTCAGGCCGGGGGTGCATCATGTTTTGTGTTCGGTTGCGGCTCTGTGCCTTTATCCGTGCACCTCAGACTCTGTGGCCGTGGACACGCTTTGGATTGATCCGATTTTCTTTCCCTGTTCCAGGGTTCGGGTCTCACAGGTCGTTCGCAAGATTATAAAGTCTAGCCAGCCTGCGGTCTACCCTCGTGCCCATGACATTCGTAAGTATGCTGCTTAGACTGCCGTGTTTGGCAACATGTTCTGGGCTGATGTTCGGGCGGGGCGGTTTCTGAAATCGAACAGGGTTCTGGCTGCCTGTTATTTGGTAAATGTTCCTGTTTCCAGTCGTTTGTGTGTAGCTTTGGGTCGCAGTTTGCAGCCAGTTGTCTCGTTTTCGAATTGAACCAAGCGATGCTGCCGCGTCCCAAGTAAATCCCTCTTTTTACTTATCATTGGTTATGTAGCTCCAGGGAGCCGAAGCGGCTCCTCACAGAAAACCAGCATTATCAGGGTGAGCCCCAGAGGCTTCCTGGCACCCTCTCTCCCTCCAGTCTGCAGTTTCATTTTTGGTGCTCAGTCTCCGAACTGAGGTGGGAGTAGCTGGCACACAGGTCCAGGACTCCTCCCTCTCCCTCCCTGGGAGGGCTGCGCAGTCAAGCGGCACGGAGGTAGTGAATAATGATTGCTTGTTTGCTTGTTTCTTTTGTTTTCATTTGGGGAGTCATTTGGAGAGTTCTGTTTCCTCTGTTCTGTTATGGGTTTTTTGCAATTTCCTACCATGTGGGGGTTTGTTTTGAGATGCCTACCTCTCTGGGTGCCTAACCTCGATCAATGGCAGACAAGGAGTACCACCCAAATTCAAGGGGGGATCTCCTTAGGCCATTGCTCCCTCCCTCTGAGGGGACCAGGTTCCAGCTCTGGTTCCCGGTAGGCAGAACAACATAGAAGCCTCAGACTAATATAGCGCATATCAGTTCTATAGCTCCATGGAATCTCCGGGGCTCACCCAGAAAATGGTGTTTCATTACATTCAAAGCTGTTTTTTTTTCAGTATTTTTAAGTTACTCATATTTCATAGTTTGTTCTTATTATCATTATTTTATCTCATTTCAATTTTTTGTCATTCAGGTTTTGGTTCATCCTCAGCAGAGTACGACTGGTCATCATCAGGCTTATTCCATAAAAAGAAGGAAGACGATGGACTTGACCTGGACTTCTCCATGGGCGATGAAGAAGAGGAGGAGGAGGAGGAAAGTAAACCTCCGGATAATCACTCTGTAGCCAGTGATGACCAAGGTAAGCTACTTTACCAAGTTTCTCGCAGCATCTGAGGATGCTTGTATTTTTGGGGTCTTTTCCCCAGTAGCTGTGGCAGCTCTGAATGTTAGTGGTAAGATGTCAATAATGTCAGGTATACATGGACACACTCACTTGCTACCAGGGCCAACTGCTCTTACAAACTTTCCCTTGCTCCCCATCCCCCTTCCCCTCCCCTCTGTGAGGCAGGGAGCTCATGGTATTCAGAGATGTAAACCAATACTGAGGCAGTATCTGCAAATCAATGAAGCATCACAAAATGCTCAAATTCCTGAGAAATGTTATAAAAAATAGATATCCAATAAACTAAGACCTGCTTAAGTTGTCCCTTTGGAAGCACTAGCCATGTGGTTCTCATGTATTTTATAAACCCCTTACTGGTAAAGCATTATTTACTGTTAAAATCTCTCATCTTGGTTTTCTATATACAGTACTATAGAGTGAAGTACCATAACACACCATGAAGATGATGTGTTACATTTACCTTAAACATTTGTGTTTACATACTTCAGTTAAAAAAGTTTGATCTCAAATTGTTTTCTCTATAGGAGCTCGAAAAGCAAGCAAAAAACATTTGGACATAATGGCTCAACAGCTGAAGTTTGTGTCATGCCTCAAGATGATGATGGAGGAGCTGGCAACCCTGGCGACTGGATGTGAGGTGGACGGTGGGCAGCTGAGGTACCAGCTGTATGTGTGGCTCGAGAGAGAGGTGGAGGCTCTCAAGGAGGTTTGCAACTACTGCAGCACCCTCCAAGTGGGCGGTGAGTCTGGTCTCCTTCCTTTTGTGTTCTCTCATTCTTGTTCTGTAGAAAAATTGAGTTATAAGTTTGTTAAACTGTAATTATTAATTATGATTTAAGGAGGTATTCACGTGAGAAATTTGATCACCACAGTGTACTGCGAGTTGTGGCGGGACGTTTGGTGGGGTGAGTACGTCCGGGTGATTTAGCACCTTGTTTGGTGGGGGACAAACTTGGCTGATCTGACTATCTTTCTTAATAATATGTATGGATACCAACAGCAGAGTTGTATGTGAGGATGAATGTGCATTGTTATTGTTGATTATTTAATCTCAAAACTTTATTGTTGTGATGGTAAATGGTCATTTATGCTTTTCTTGTATCATTTTAATTATACATTTGTTGTGTTAAGTATAATTATGAAAATTGAAGGTACTATAATTGTACTGTACTTTCATATTTTATACAAACTTTACCAGTTGAGAGATTTTTCTTTAAACAATGCAATTCATGGATTAATAAGACCTCTGATAAATTCTTTGGGGCTTCTTATAGAAATTATTCACACTATGTTCTGTAGTAATACTGTAGCAGTATACTAAATTAATATGGTAGACATTGGTCAATTCATTATATCCAAAGTTTGAAAATTGCTTTTTTAAAGAGATATTGAATTTTGTCCATGTATGGTAATTTTAATACACTTCAGTGAATTGTTAATGTTGCTTCAGTGAACAGGAGCTGGTTTTTCACCCATAGGGTTATACACACATGGAACTGCCTATGCATCGAAACCATAAATGCTGGACATTACTTCAGTTTAAAATCCAATTGGAAACAATTCTCAGGAACATTGGGGGGAAACGACGATGTTTTGGTCTGTTCTGGACCATTCTCAAGTCACTATCGACTTGAGAATGGTCCAGGACGGACCGAAAACGTCATCGTCCCTTCACTTTCTAGTGTATGGTTTGGTCAACATATTTCAGCCATGTTATTGTGACTCCTCGTCTGCATTGGGGGGAACCTTTGACAAGCCTCCAGCTTTCTGTCCCTGTTGAGGCCATTTGAGATATTATATCCCTTAGGTAATTTCAGGAAACTTGCCTAGCAGATGTGTTGGCAGTAAGGTTGTCAGTCACTCCACACATCTGGAAACATTGGTATACCTCACGTTTCACTGCTCACAATTTGCTTCGCACAGAGTGTCATGTACACACACCAGTCATGTACCTTAGTCCTGGCTTTGTTGCTGTTGACTTCTCTCTTTCACAGTACATATAGTACTTAAATACTCTAACCGTCTTACCATACATGACCTGACCTAAGCCTTTCCTCTTTTCTTTTTCTTACTCTCTTATTCTTACCTCATCCCATTCCTTTTTCATCCCATTATTACTCTCATGCCATTCGCACCTTTCACCTTATTCTTACCATCTTCTCTTGATGACCAAACCACACATCAAAGGATGAAGGAATGACAACGTTTCGGTCCGTCCTGGACCATTATCAAGTCGTATGTCCAGGATGGACCTAAACATCGTCGTTTCTTCATCATCTTGTGTGTGGTTTGGTCATTGTATCTTTAGCCACGGTATTGTGACTCATCGTCTGCACCTCCTTCTCTTACCTTCTTCTCACCTTACACCTTACCTTCTCTTACCTACTCCTGACCTCACTCTTTCCTTATTTATTGACCCGTTCCTTCCCCTCTCCACTCACACAACTTGATAATGGTCCAGGATGGACCATTATCATTATTGTTTTTTCATCTTCTGATGTGGGGTTTGGTCATCGTATCTTCAGCCACGTTATTGTGACTCGTCTTCATTCATTCATATATACACATACATTCACTCATTCATTGATACATTCATTCATGAGTTTAGAAGGCTATCAATACGAGGTAGCTCCTATTTATATACATCCAAACAGATTTATATATATCTAACCTAAGTTTGAACATGTTGCAAACCTTTTTGAAAAAAAATACACTCACATACAGTGCAAAGTTCATCAGCAACTTTGACCAAATATTTATTGTAGACCAGCTATTGATAAAATCCTAAAATGAGTGAAAGTTTTTTTCCGGAAGTGTGTGTGTGTGAAGGTTTGAAATGTGATGTGTGACACACCTCTGCTGGAGTGGGTCCATGCTGGTGAAGGGCATATGCTTGGGTAAATAGCCGTTTTATTATCATGTAATAATTTCTAGCATAATGCAGAGGGATTTCTGCTTGGATTTAACACTGCAAAAATGCTTTATTGTATTGTACATATACAACTAATTTAAATCAATGTCTCCATTATTATCATTAGTATATTAACAATTTGGCTGGCCCGGCGGGCAGCCCGCCGTGTCCTACAAGGTAGGCTTAGCGTTGCCCGTGAGCTCACCACCATACTCTAATGTTTAAACAGGACTCTTTCTGGGGAGAGCCCCATTGGCTCCCTGGAGCTATCCAGGCTGAAGGGATATGTATAACTTTCTGGCATCAGTCAATGTGCACGAAGTTCTTGCCTACCAGGGACCATGAGCCAGAACCTGGCCCCCCTTCAAGAGAGGCACGAGGAGCAACCCCCCATGTGATTGAGAGCATTCTATGTCTGCCATCGACCAGATCTCCATTCTGGTGAAACCTCCATTCTGGTGAAACTATTTCTACCGAAAGCCGAACGAGTGGACAGAGCTCCCCAAACGAAAATTAGCAAATGAACATGACCTCATCATGTCACCGTGCCGCTGTCTGCGCAACCCCCCCCCCCTTCCCGGTATGGGGAAGGGGGAGCCCCAGACCTCCACACCAGCGATCCACCCTTCAGTTCTCAGGCTGATGTGCTACTGGCGTAGTCTTGTGCCTCTGGCTCCATCGATTTGTCTCAGATTCTGTGCCTTGTAGCGTGGATTGTCTCTACTGGTGGTAGAGACAGATAAATAATATTCTTTGGTACTTGGGCTGCATGCGCCTAGGGCGACCTTCCCTAGGTGCCCTGTAAGTACTACATTAGGACTTGGGGCAACCTTCCACAAGTCACCTCGGGATCTACCCCAGCTGTGTCTTTTATTGCTCGGTACTTGGCCGCCCTTGGAGTCGACTGGGGTCTTTGTTGCCTGTGTTTCCCTCTGGGTAGGGGCTAGTTTTCATCACTGGTAGGAGCACGGGGTACTGCACAGCTAGTTTTCACCTTTTACAGAGACTGGGTCTGTTCCACCTGGGTACGTTGTCCTCTTGCAGGGTTTTGCTTTTGTTTTTGTTTTTCTGCCTGGTGAGGGAGGTCTGCCTGGGTGGTTGCTCCTTCTGTGTTGGGGTGTATATATCTATCATTATATTTATTCTTAGTTTTTGTGTGGTTGGTGGTAACCCTTGCTTAGGCTCTCGCGAGTGGACACGTCCCAGGGGTTCAGCTATTAGCAGTTTGTTTGATAGTCTTGGGCGCCGGTTCGCAGTACCCTGCCTGGACTTCCCTTAGCATGTTAATAACGCTAAGGGCCCTGGGAAACCCCACAAGGGCTCCGTGGTCTGATGGATGTGACCCTCGAGTCCCCTCTCACTTCGTGCAAGTCGGAAGGTTGCTCTGTCCCCTTGTATCTGGGGGACAATCATTGGTTGTGCCTCCGCCATGCTGCCTGTTGGGTCGGTGATTCTTTTGACCTGGAGTCGTGCGACATTTGTTGCCTGTACGAGTTCCAGTTCACCCAAGCTACTGATCATGATATGAGAGTGCAGGCAGCAGCTACATTGCATGCTAGGTCTAGGTTGCTGCAATGCACTAGGTTAGTTGCTTCCCCGGATGCCCTGTTTTGGTTGTAGGCACTCGGACTTTGGGGTAGGAGTCGCTTCGGCTTTGGTCCCATTCTCCCTCCCTTGTCCTTTCCCTTCTGTAGTCCGTTGTCCATCCGGTTCCTCCCCCTTTGCTTCCGGCCCCGAAGCGTTCAAGGGTTTCGGAGTCTGGGCAGGGTGGTAGTTGGTGTTGAGAATCGGGCAGTCTCAGGGGAGTCCCCTTCCGGAGTGGCAGGTGAGGCATTCGAGCCGTGTTTGGCAACACGTCATGGGTTGACATTCGGTTTTTGGAGGTTGAACAGGATCCTGGCTGCTCACTACCTTGTCAATGTTCCTGGTCCTCGTAGGGCCTGCGTTTTTTGCACTGGGTCGGCGGTTGCAGCCAGTTGTCTCGGCTTTGCGTTGAGGAGTAAGGACTGACCGCCGCCCTGGTAAGTCCTTGTTTTTCCTTGTCTTCGGGTAGTTAGCTCCGAGGGAGCCAACAAGGCTCCCCCAGAAAACCAGTGTTGAATGTAATGAAATGCCATTTTCTGGGTGAGTCCTGGAGGTCTCCCGGCATTCCTCTCTCCCTCCCTCCGGTCAGTGGCGTTTTTTTTCATATTTTGACATCCAGCCTAAGAACTGAAGGGTGGATCACCGGCGTAGGGGGGTTGTGCAGACAGCGGCGTGGCGACATGATGACGTCATGTTCGTTTGGGGAGTTCTGCTCACTCGTTTGGCTTTCGGTAGCAATAGTTTCACCAGAATAGGGGTTTGTTTTGGGGCGCCTACCTCTCTGGGTGCCAGATCTGGTTGATGGCAGGCATAGAATGCTTCCAACCACAGGGTGGGGGGGGGGGGGTTCTATAGGCCATTGCTCCTTGTGCCTCTCTTGAGGGGGGCCAGGTTCTGGCTTGTGATCCCCGGTAGGCAAGAACTCCGTGCACATTGATTGATGCCAGAAAGTTATACATAGCCATTCAGCCTGGATAGCTCCTGGGAGCCTCCGAGACTCACCCAGAAAATGGCAGTTTCATTACATTCAGCACTGGTTTTTTCAGCTTTCTCACCTCAATTTTTGTGCTATGTCGTTCAATTTGGTATCAAATTGTTTGCAATTTGCATATAAGAACAAATGTAAGAACATCATTACCAATACCATCTTATTGAGGTTATCTTGAGATGATTTCGGGGCTTAGTGTCCCCACGGCCCGGTCCTCGACCAGGCCTCCACCCCCAGGAAGCAGCCCGTAGCAGCTGTCTAACTCCCAGGTACCTATTTACTGCTAGGTAACAGTGGCATCAGGGTGAAAGAAACATTTTGCCCATTTGTCTCTGCCTCCACCGGAGTTTGAACCCGGAACCTCAGGACTACGAATCCAAAGCGCTGTCCACCCAACTGTCAGGCACCCTTACCATAAGATAAAAACATCGTCATGTGTATAAAACCCGCTTTTCTTTATTGTTTACAGTTGTTATTTATTCCCGACATTGTTTATGACACCATATCATTCGTTTTTGTGCTGTTTCCTTCATAAGTGGTTGTACCACAATATCATATGTATAAAAAAATTAATAAACATATACTAGTATGTACAGTACTTACATCTGTACTTGTGTTTCTTTCAATGCTTTCGTCTTGGATTGGCTCTGTTCTTGATCTCCATCCATCTTGAAGTCAATTGGCAGTGACTTCAAAGTAAAACGTCAATTTAATGAAAGTCAATAAAGCGTGTAACAACAAATAGCTGAGATAAAACAACTGCAAAGGGAAAACTTTTCGTCTCGAGGGGACGCCGCTGCGGTGACAAGCGTGGTCACGAGAACAACGGGTGTCCAGCATGGGTGGGTGCCCATGTGGCAGAGTTGGGATGCCACGTAGGGTATACAGAGAATTGGAAGACGTTAGGGCGCATTTTAAAACAAATCCCATATTATTCGGGCAATAATTTTTACAAATTTTTAAATTTGCATCATTTATATGATGATGCATGATAATGGTATGATGATGCATCATTTATAATGATGCATAATTTGCATTTGCATCATTACCAACTCCGCGTATTTTGGTTTTATGCCACATATATGCATCATCATGGCACAAAAGTATTAGGCAGCCTCAAAACTCATTAATTGTTGTTAATTGTCATGTGTGGATGAAGATGTATGAAATGTAGCGCCCGATGGTCTCTCTCACAATCCCAACACGTGTGCTTTTTTAGTGTTGGGGGAAGAAGTGATTTTGCCAGTGTTGTACGTGTCTTAGGTGTGCCTTGAACCTATAGTTGGACTGCCAGTTTGATCTTTACACCCACAACCTGTATTCATCTAGCACTTAAATGTCCACTTAGAGACCTGTACATCTTACCTACTTATTTACTAAACAGTTTACAAGCTCCAAAGTGCTACAAGGTCATCTATAACAACAACAACAACTTTGTGTGGAGAACGACCTCGCAGTTTCAAAGTCATAAAGTGTTTAATGAATATAGACGCAGCTGACCTCATGACTGAAGTATGATGTACAGGTCTTGTACATAGACATCTGAATTTAACTCTTGATAAATCTTGGCCAAGGTCTGTGTTACATCTCATGAATACATTCTTTTTCTGCGTCTGGGAATTTTTATACAAGGACACATTCATTTGAAGTTAGGGTTCGATGGTCCCTCGGAAATAGTATATAATTTTCATAACCCATTGTATGTTAATAAATAAATAAATAAATTAAATAAATAAATAAATAAATAAATAAATAAATAAATAGTCTAACTAGCATTTGGGAAAGACTACATCTTGAGATGCAGTGTTTTAAATTAGTACCCTGGTGTTTTGAAACACCCCAAACAAACCATTCACCCATGGTCAAACTGCTGATTCAGAAAATCATAAAATAACTGAATACCAGAATGTTAAATTACATAAATGACAGTAAAGTTATTGTTTGGTAATTTGTTAATTGGTGTGATAAAACACCCCAGGAGTGTTAATGAGGTTTGATTCCCTAAGGATACTAGCATAGAGTTAAGGTCATTCAGCCTTTTTGTTATCAAAACACTTTTCATCTCCTGTTTTTGCTCATTTAAAAGTTAATGAGAACTTAATGTTTTCTGGGGGGAGCCCCTTCGGCTCCCCGGAGCTTACTAGGCTGATATGCTAATGTCAGACTTTGGCATCAGTCATGTATATGGTGTTCTATGGGCCTACCGGGGACCATGAGCCAGAACCTGGCCCCCTCCGAGAGGCAAGGAGAGCAATGGCCTATAGAAACCCCCGTGTGGTTCGAAGCATACTATGTCTGCCATCAACCGGATCAGGCACCCAGAAAGGTATGCATCCCAAAACAAACCTCATTTTGGGTGAATGCTTTGGGTTAATATTGCTACCAAAAGCCAAACAAGTGGATAGAACTCCCCTAAAAGAGACGAGCAAACGATCATGACGTCACACGTCGCCACGCAGCTGTCTGCACAGCTCCCCCCTCCCCGGGAGGGGGAAGGGGGAGCCCTAGACCTCTCATGCCGGCTATCCACCCTTTAGTTCTCAGGCTGATGCTAGAGGTGGAAGTCGTGTGCTTGACTCCAGCATTTTCAGCACTGTGCTTAGAGTGTGGTGGCTGTCTTCTAGGGGTGTGAGAGTCAGGAGTTATTCTATGGTACTCGGGCTGCATGCGCCTAGGGTTATCGTCCCTAGGTGCCCTATAAGTACTGCCCTTGGAGTTTGGGGCCACCTTCCACAAGCTCCTGGAGGCCTGCCTCTGCTAGGCCGTATTACTGCTTGGTTTTTCGGCCGCTCTTTGGGTGCTTGCTTGGGGTTTTGTTTTCCTTGTTTACCTTAAGGTAAGAGGCAGTTTGCACTGGTGGGGTACAGGGTGCTGCGTAGCTTGTTTTCACTACTCACAGCGGCCGGTTCTGTTCCTTGGGGTATGTTGTCCTCTTGCGGGATTTTTTTTTGTTCTTTTTGCCTTGTGGGGGGTGAGGGGGGGGGTCCGCCTTGCTTCCCTAATTGTGCCTGACATGTGCACTGTTCTTTTCTGGTGGAGCCCCCTGCTAGGTCTCCAGTGAGTGTACACAGTCCCTGGGGTTCAGCTTTTAGATAGTTGTTTGGTAGTTGTGGGCGCTAGGTTAGTAGTACCCTGCCTGGGATTACCTGGGCATGAGTCCCTGTTGGTAAACGCTCAGGACCCTGGGAATCCCCAAGGGGGCATGTGTGTCCGATGGATGTGTCCCCGGATTCCCTGCCCCCTCACTCCATGCGAGTTTGAGGGTTGCTCGGTCCCCCTTGACTCAGGGTGACCCTCACGGTTTTTGCCTCCGTCACGCTGCCTCTTGGGTCGGTGACACTTTCGACCCTGAGTTCTGCGAGTTCTGTTGCTTGCTGGTGACTCAATTTATCCAGTCTAATGATGATCTTCTACGGGTACAGACGGTGCAGGCGTTGCATGTACGCTTTCGGCTGTTGCAATGCGCTAGGTTGGTTGCTCACCCGGATGCCCCGAGGCTGCCCTGTTTTGCCTATAGGGACCTGGACTTGGGGGTGGGGGTCACTTCGACCCTGGTTCAGTCCACGCCCCCTCATCCTTCCCTTCGGTGGTTTTTTCTGGTCCCCTTCCCCCCCCCTTCCCCCTTTCTCTGCTTCCGGCTCCGAAGAATCAGAGAGTTTCAGGAGTCGGGGCGGGGTTTAGATGGTCTTGAGTCTCGGGCGGTCTCGGGGATGTCCCTTCCAGTGTGGTGACGGAGGCCTTCGAGTCTGATCTCCCTGTCGAAGCCTCTGGGTTTGACCAGTGGGCCCCCTTTTGTTCGACTTACTTGGCTGCGCCAGCCTATTCTTTAGGGGCCGGTGCTCTGGGGATGACTCAGCCCCGGGTCCCGAGGAGGGGGCTCCTGGGGCTGGGGAGGGGCTGACTTGGGGGCCTTGGGCCCTGCTGGACCCCGCCTGGATTTTTCTACCCTCGGAGCTGGGCTTATTGTTACAAGGAGCGGGGTTCTCTCCCCCCCCCCCCCACTGCATACGACTTGGATTTGGTGTCTGCCCCTCCTCGTGTTCCCTTGGGTGCGGCGGTTCCGTCTTTCCGGAGGTTTTCGGCTTCCCGCATCCAACTGTCTGCGGTGCTGGCGGCCCTAGCGGCTTACCTCCTGCGTGACCCAGATTATGCCACAGTGATGAATCCGTCATCTTTCAGGTTTGAGACTTCGTTCTCTTTCTGGGTCCGTTATGAGGTTCTGGAGTTGCCCTGGCTGGCGGACTTGTCCTATCTTTGCCTTGGAGGCCTGGCATTCTTTCTGCCAATCCCGCACATTTTAGTGGCGCAAGGTTTCGACTGTGGTTCAGGTTTTCCTGGGGGGGGGGGGTTGACCTTGAGCACCTCAATGAGAGCTTATTTGCTCCTGCCCTTTCAGGCTGTGCTGGTGACCGAGGATTTGTGCACCAGGGGCCCTCTTGGCTTCGGCCTTGCGCTTCTTTTCCCTCCTGGAGCTGTCTTCGGACTAGCTTGGGGAAGATGTGGGGGCGCTCGGGGCCGTTCCGGGGTCCGATGCCTTGGGCTCAGGCTGCTCGCGCCTTGGGCTGCCTTGTTAAAACTGTTTGCACAGATCTTGCGGGATGCGGTTGCCCAGTTTTACGCTTCCCGGCTCGCGTGTCGACAGGCGGTGCTTGCCTCCTCTCTGGAATTGGTCTGGACCTTGGCTCCTAAGATGTCTTTGCCCTTTTGTCCTAAACGTAGGGACTTTCGCGGTTTCGTCCTTTCGCGGTTCGCCCCATTGACGGGGCGATGGGGGGGAGGCTTGCGCTGTTCGCTCACACCTGGTTCTACGATTTGTGGGCGTTTCAGGGCGTTTCCTTCGGCCTACGGTGGCATTCGGTGGCCCCTCCTCCTTTGGGGGGTTCAGAGCTGGCGGGACAGGTTTCTTCTCCTGCGCTCCGTCGAGTCGTCTTGGAGTGGGTTTGCTTGAGCGTTGTCGAAACGACGTCGTCCCTCAGATGGGTTTCCCATCTGTTTCCAGTGCTGAAACTGGACTGTGCGGACCTCAGCTTCATTCTGGACTTGTTCTGTTTGAACCCCTGGGTTCATTGCCCCTCCTTTCGGATGACTACGCTGTCTCAGGTTCAGCTCCTGTTGGAGCCGGGTTCTTGGATGGTGTCCCTGGACCTCCAGGATGCTTATTGGCACGTCCCGATTCATCCAGGGTTCAGGAACTGGCTCGATTTTGTTCTGGGGCATCAAAGTTACCGCTTTCGTTGTCTCCCGTTCGGGTTGAATCTGGCGCCTCGCAGTGTTCACATGCCTTACGCGGGTTGTCGTGGCCCGTCTGCGTCTTTTAGGTGTTCGGGTGTTGGCCTACCTTGAGCGTAGGTAGAATGGGCTACATTCGGGCATGGGGCTTTTGGCGGTCAAACAGGGTCTTGGCTGCTCGTTACCTTGTGAACATCCCTGGGCCTAGTCGGGCCTGTGTCGCTTTGGGTTGGCGGTTGCAGCCAGTTGTCTCGACTTCGAGTTGAGTAGTAGAGCAGCGACCGCCTCCCGAGTAAGTCCCTACGTTTTTCCTCTGTGGGTAGTTAACTCAGGGGAGCTGAAGGGGCTCCCCCCCCCCCAGAAAACCAGTGTTGAATGTAATGAAATGCCATTTTCTGGGTGAGACCCGGAGGCTCCCCGGCATCCCTCCCTCTCTTCCTCCCTCCGGTCGGTGGTTTTTCGCGTATTTTGACATTCAGCCTAAGCATTAAAGGGTGCATAGCTGGTATGAGGGGTTTGGGGCTCCCCCTTCCCCCTCCCAGGGAGGGGTGAGCTATGCAGACAGCGGCGCGGCTGACGTGTGACGTCATGATCGTTTTCTTGTCTCTTTTAGGGGAGTTCTATCCACTTGTTTGGATTTGGTAGCAATATTTTCACCAGAATAAAAGTTTGTTTTGGGATGCTTACCTCTCTGGGTACCTAACCCAGTCGATGGCAAACATGGAATGCTCCCATCTACACTGGGGGTTTCTATAGGCCATTGCTTCCCTTGCCTCTTCTGATGGGGCCAGGTTCTGTCTCGTGGTCTCCGGTAGGCCCATAGAACTCCATACACATGACTGATGCTAAAGTCTGACATTAGCATATCAGCCTAGTAAGCTCTGGGGAGCCTCCGGGTCTCACCCAGAAAATGGCGTTTCATTAGTATTCAACGCTGGTTTTTTGGCTTCTGTTTATGAGCAGCACAGACAATGGGTAGGATAGATAGTGCTTTAAGGAAACAAATGTATGTATTTATTTACTAAATGTGAAGTGTTGTAAATATAGACCTTTAAAATAGTATTATATATTTTAAACTAACATTTCTCCTTACTATTAACAATATAATATTGTACAAATATTGGAATAGAATGCATGTACTGCACTGTAATGAAAATTTGTCATTCAACTGCATGTTATGATAAATGCATGTGCTGCTCAATTGCAGTACAGTAATTATTTTCATTTGGCTGTGTGTAATTAATTGTACTCTGACCCTAACATGTTTAACTCACTACTTTTTCTTGTTATCCTGTAATTAAGAATGAAATATGTGGTGTTGTACTTTGTAATGTCTTTGTTATTTAAACACTGTAATTGGTTCTATGTTATTACTGTTATTCAATGTGGTTGTAAGGATGAATGGGCATTCTTAAATGATTCTCTGGTATCACAAGCAATGTAACTATATCCTTATAATACATATTGTTATGCTAAACTTCTTCAATCTGCAAAAATGGTAAACTATAATTTAAATTGCTATGGAAAGGGCTGACTATAAACTTTGTTGATGTGTTGAATGGAGGAGATGAATTTCAGTCATTGATATCTTTTCCTTATGTACATATATATTTTATGTTAATTACTACATTATGAGACTCAGTTCATTATAAAGATGATGATATCTCAAGCATAACAGAATATTTATGAACTGTTTGTACATATTTATACAATGTCTTCTTCAACAGACAGCGACCTTATAGAATCCATTCCTGCTGATGAAATTGGTGACCCAATGCCCCTGCCCTCGGTGCCTGCGACTGAGCCCGCAACTCTACACGAGATCCTCCAGCAGGAGAAGCTTGAGTTTGAGGATAAAATGGAGAGGGCTGCAAGGAGAAAGCGATGGCTTTTGGGTAATATTATATGTGTATAATACCGTGTGTGATTATGTAGTGTTAAAGAGATGAATCATTCCTACACCATAATCTTTGTTAAACTGAAACACCTTTCGTCCAAAGCATTTTGAATTAGACATACTGGACTGTATATGTATGTATGATTTTATATATATGTATGGAATGATTCATCTTTTTCCCTGTAGGATTCTGGCAAGAATCATTAACATCTGCTATGAGAAGAAATAGAACATTAAAAATCAGAAAGGTTAACATGCCCATTCTGGATGGTGGAACCAGAGTAAACTGGAGAGAACAAGGAGCACAGTAGTGCTGAAGTAGTAGACATCTAGGGCTTACCTTCATGTCATAGAGTAAATGAAAAGAAGCAGAGATGATCCAGTGCCACAGGGCCATCTCTGCCCTGGGTTGCTGGGGAGCAATTGGTCCACCAACAGTCCCGGACATCAACGTCTGCACTGGCTAAGGTGGGGAAGAATGCCTCAACAGTGATCAACTGGCTTAGAGCATGGGTCTGTGGATGCTCCCACTGCCAATAGAGAACTGTCAGTCGCCATAGGAGCCCCAGAACAGGTATGTATAGTCCATGATTAGAGGAACAAAGCATCAGACTCTAAGAACTGCGACACCCAAAGACATCAGTTGCAAGCAGTCTCTGGGCTTATAAGATAACGAAAAGAGGACTGCACAAATCATGCCAACTCCTGATTAGGGCCTTGCCACAAGGACTTATATCTTCCACTTGGAAAGAAGGGAGCAAACCAGAGTTGAACCAAAGGCATCACAATACCATATGAGTAAGTAAAGCCTGAAGTTAACAGATGTGGAAGCCAGACACTTTCGAGGAGGATATCGAACCATATTTGAAGGTGGAACAGGAGATTATCTATACAGTACCAGAAACTGGGCATGAGTGTACAAAAACCACTAATGAAAAGGTCGACACATTCAAAGTTGGTAAACCAAATCCTTGGAAGGTGAAAGTGGAAACAAACTCAACTCCTCATCTAACTCCTCAGATGTGATAACCTCATCAACCAGAGAAGAGAAGGTGCCTGCCAAGGAGCAAAAGCAATGCCAGGAGCAAGAAAAGGAGGCAGAATAGTAGAAGTCCCCTGATGACAAACTGAGGCAGGATGAACCTGAAGTTTCTGGAATTCACAGAAGCCCCTCGCATTCTCCGACAGACAAACACAACACTGAATCTGCATCCCCTATACATGGGGGTTCTGTGTGAAGTCTCTTGTGGCTCCACATCTAGAGGAGGAGGAGGAGGATAACAAAAAAAAGAGAGAATTCTACTTCAGAATAAATATGAAACTGAAGCAAGTTACCAAGAGCTTGAAACTTAAGTGCGTCAGCACATCGATTAAGCCCTAAGCCCTAAGACTCACAGATGATGTGTACACACACACATGTTCATGTACATTAATATATACAGTACACACTTATATAAATATTAACTTCATTGTTTTATATTTCATTATGCCTAAAATCTAAAACTAAAGCACATATATATATATTTTACTATTTTTAAGCTTTGGTACCAGGTTCTTTGTATTGTGTTTTAAAATACTGTACTTCTAAATACAAAACTACCATAGTTTGCTTAACAGCTGAAACCAAAAGGAAAGTCCTAACAAATTCTGAGACTTGTATTAAATTCTATTTTAGCTCATCCAGATACAGAGTTGTCGGTAACGAAGGCGTACGGTATTAAGAGGATAATGTGCACTGAGTGGTAAGCCTGACATCTCATTATTGATTTGTTACTCTGCAGCTAATCAACAATTGCTGAGGACTCTGTTGAGTTACTGCTCACTGCACGGGTCCAGCGGCGGTGGCCTGGCCTCGGTTAGAATGGAGTTGATATTACTGCTACAGGAACTACAGCAGGAGAACAGCAAGCAACAACTACTGTCTCCACTGCCATTCCCTACCACCCTGCCATTATTGTCTGCATCTATTGCTTCCAACAAGACTGTAGTGTCTGATCCTGTTCGCCATTTACAGGTAGCTATGTTATCCAGTTTTCTCTGGGATGGTACAATAGTATTGTGTGTTTAAAGATATTCTTTCCAGACACAACATTTGATCTTAATGGTACTCACTTTAAGAGTTTAAAACTATATTGTTTTTATAGTGATGAAAAGCAAACTGGATATCAAACCTGGTTAAGTGATCTAAGGGACCAAAATTCAATTCTTAACTAAAAAATGTCTTGGTGTTTTTAATTTTATTATTTGAATTTGAGTCAGCCAGCTTATTATTTCTTGTCTCATTTTTTCAGTCATGGTGGTTGCCTCTTTTTTAATTTCAAATCCATTTCTTAAAAGTTCTGATTTCACTTCCTTCTCTGCGAGGGGCCTGTCAGTAGCTTCCTGAAGCTCGGTTACGTGGAGCTACCGAGTGATCCGCCAAAATTGGGCATTTCATTAATCATTTGATTTATTCTGGGATTTAACCTAGTAAAAAATCTAGAGCTACTGTATCTAATAATTTTAGTTGTTCTAACATATTTTTATTCGCACAGGCTGGCACTCATGACCTGCTACAGTCCCTGGTGGAAATAACAGAGGTTGCTCAGTCTAACACTGCGACTTATGCACCATGCCACTGTCCTGCGCAACTTGGCAGCTGCATTATCTGCCTGTATATACCAGTCACTTTGTGACTCTGAGACTTTCACCGTCAAGACTCACCATAGGTACTGTATACGTGCATTTATGATTTCTCAACTTGATTATTAAGGTTACAAATTCCTGTGACTGAATAGGAATTTATTGGCAAAATTTAGCTTTAACAGAAAGAGAGAATGGGTGAGAGAGAAGGAGCAAGTGGGCAAGAAAGGGAGGGAATGGATGAGAGAAAGGAGGAGTGGTCGAGAGAGGGAGGGATTGGGCGAGAGTGGGAGGGATTGGGCGAGAGTGGGAGGGAAGGGAGGGGGCGAAAGAGGGAGCAAACAAGCAAGAGAGAGGGAGAGAACAGGCAAGAGAGGGAACAAGCAGGCAAGAGAGGGAGCGATCAGTCAAGAGAGAGGGAGCAAGCAGGCGAGAAAAGGAGCAGGCAGGCGAGAGGGGGAGCGGGCAGGCGAGTGAGGGAGCGAGCGAGCGGGAGAGGGGAGCGAGTGGGCAAGAGAGGGAGCAAGCAGGCGAGATAGGGAGCGGGCCCCACACAACCTATAAATTATGTTAGAAATCTTTAAAGAATTCTGATAAAGAAAAAGATCTAGGGGGTGGTTCTAGATAGAAAACTATCACCTGAGGACCACATAAAGAATATTGTGCGAGGAGCTTATGTTACGCTTTCTAACTTCAGAATTGCTTTTAAAAACATGGATGGCGATATACTAAAGAAATTGTTCACGACTTTTGTTAGGCCAAAGCTGGAATATGCAGCGGTTGTGTGGTGCCCATATCTTAATAAGCACATCAACAAACTGGAAAAGGTGCAAAGACATGCTACTAAGTGGCTCCCAGAACTGAAGGACAAGAGCTACGAGGAGAGGTTAGAGGCATTAAATATGCCAAAACTAGAAGACAGAAGAAAAAGAGGTGATATGATCACTACGTACAAAATAGTAACAGGAATTGACAAAATCGATAGGGTAGATTTCCTGAGACCTGGAACTTAAAGAACAAGAGGTCATAAATTTAAACTAACTAAACAAAGATGCCGAAGAAATATAAGAAAATTCACTTTCGCAAACAGAGTGGTAAACGGTTGGAACAAGTTAGGTGAGAAGGTGGTGGCGGCCAAGACCGTCAGTAGTTTCAAAGCGTTATATGACAAAGAGTGCTGGGAAGACGGGACACCACGAGCGTAGCTCTCATCCTGTAACTACACTTAGATAATTACACATAGGTAATTTACACATATAAGCATGAGCATAGCTAGGAACCCATGGGTAAAGGAGTGGAGAAATACGTAAAAATAATAATGATTTTTTATTATGGAAAATTAATTAGTGAATATTAAAGATAAGGTGCTAATTGGTTTCTTAATCCCCATTTTCCTATGAATTTCTCCCTCCGTTGCTAACAAGTGCCCCCCCTTCCCTCAGTGCACCCAGTAATTATAGGGGATTTAACCTCTAACCGGTGCAGCTATTTAAAGTACTACATCCAGGTGCATATTTCTGAAAATACTTAACAAAACAAATGAGGAAAATCACTCATGGCAATTGGAATACAGGAGAAAATCATTGATAGCTATTGGAGTAGTGAAGGAAATTGCAGATAGTGCTTGGCATACAGGAGGAAATTGCAGAAAGCATTTAGAATGGTGTGAGGGTTAAAGGAGCATTAATGTTACTAGAGCATACTTTTGTTAAACTACATTACGTACACCAGAGTGCATGGAGGTTATATGTAAAATTTGGATTGGCTTCAGTAGAAGCCTCCAGATTTACTGGATTCAGTGGAATCCCAGGTAGTATAACTCATGTGAAGTCGTGGTACCGGGGTATGGTGTGGGGTTGGGAGTTCCTTGATTGCTGGTTCAGGTCACATCATTGCTCGAATTGATATTCTCACTAATGTTACTACTGAATTGTGCTTCCTTATTGACAATTAGTGCAGCATGAAGTGTACTTGAATTCTCTAAGGTTGACACTCGAGTAACTCTTTCATTTACCCTACAGAGTAGCTGCCTTGGGAGTGGATATTCAGCATGTGACAGTAGCTCACCGTGAGTCTCATTTAGTAGGACGTGATCCGCGCACTGGAACCCCTCATGACGACGAGCCGCTCGCAGTGTGCACGGCTCCTGCCAAATGGCCCGGTAAATGATAATTGTATAATGTTATGTGCGAGCAGACTGTCATAAAGTTTAGCCATATAAAAATTCTTTTCCTAAACTCAAGCTAACAAGCTAATATTTTACTTTTGCTTCTCCAACATAATTTGGGTCTCGGTAGTACAGTCGGGTTTGTTTTTGATGCACAATTGAGAATTCCGGGTTCGAATCTCGGGCAAGACAGAAATGGTTGGGCACATTTCCTTTTACCTAATGCCTCTTGTTTACCTAACAGTGAGTAGGTACTCAGGAGGGAGGGAGTCAGCTTGTTGTGGGGCTGAATCCTAGGCGGGGTCAGTAATTCGGCCTTGGGGGGGGAGGGGGCCTCAATAAAAGCCAAAAGTGTTTGAACACACTCTGGCTTCCTGTCCCCCGACACAATGAATTATAATATTTCCCCTCAAGCCTCTCCAACAGAATATTTTCCCTCTGCCCTCTCCAACATATTTCCCCTCTCCAACATAATATTTCCCTTCTGGCCTCTCCAACTTAATATTTCCCTTCTGGCCTCTCCAGCTTAATATTTCCCTTCTGGCCTCTCCAGCTTAATATTTCCCTTCTGGCCTCTCCAACTTAATATTTCCCTTCTGGCCTCTCCAACATAATATTTCCCTTCTGGCCTCTCCAGCTTAATATTTCCCTTCTGGCCTCTCCAACTTAATATTTCCCTTCTGGCCTCTCCAGCTTAATATTTCCCTTCTGGCCTCTCCAACTTAATATTTCCCTTCTGGCCTCTCCAGCTTAATATTTCCCTTCTGGCCTCTCCAACATAATATTTCCCTTCTGGCCTCTCCAGCTTAATATTTCCCTTCTGGCCTCTCCAACTTAATATTTCCCTTCTGGCCTCTCCAACTTAATATTTCCCTTCTGGCCTCTCCAACATAATATTTCCCTTCTGGCCTCTCCAACATAATATTTCCCTTCTGGCCTCTCCAACTTAATATTTCCCTTCTGGCCTCTCCAGCTTAATATTTCCCTTCTGGCCTCTCCAACATAATATTTCCCTTCTGGCCTCTCCAACTTAATATTTCCCTTCTGGCCTCTCCAGCTTAATATTTCCCATCTGGCCTCTGCAACATAATATTTCCGTTCTGCCCTCTCCGACCTAATATTTCCTCCTCAAGCCTCTCTAACAAAATACAGGAATTTTCCCCCCATGCTCATTACCTGCCATCACACACCTAGTAACTTCTGCAGTGAGAGAAGACACCAATCAAGGACGAGCCCCTGTTGCATACATTTTGTTCGTTTCAGACTGAAAGACACTCGTCCATAAAGGAAAGGTTTCTCCCTGGTTAAGGCTTGTCTCAATGTTGTCTCTTTTGGCTCTTGTTAGCAGCCGCTCATTCCAATTGGACAAACTCTGAAGCATCACCTAATTCTTACAACTCATTCAACATGTGCATCCTTTCTAAACCATCATCTGTCCTTTACAGTATATGTAAATCAATTTATCCATCCCACTTTTCATCCATTCATTTTGTTATCCATTCATCCCACTATTTATTTATCGTGGCATCCATGTATCCCTTCATTCATCTATTCCATTGTTCATCCATGTACCATGGCATATATATCCATTCCTCTATTCATACATATATCGTGTTATCCATCTCCCTCCCCCAACATAATGTATCCATCCCATACATTATGGGATGGATACATTATGAATTATAATGTAATTCATCCATCCCACTGATTAACTATCTATATATCATGGCATCTATCCATCCCACTATTCATCCATATATTATATCATCCATACATCCTGCCCCAACATAATATATTTTGTCATCCATATATTGTGTCATCCATCTCCTTCCCCAGCATAATGTATTATGTCATCCATCCCTCTCTTCATTCATATATCATGGCATCCATCCATCCATCCCACTATGCATCCATGTATCATGTGATTCATCCATCTCTCTATCCATCTATGCATTCATTGCGGCATTTGTCCACCCACTATGAAAACATATTTGCATTCATTGCATGGATCCAACATCATTTACGACACTGTTTCATTGCAGGTGTGACGTCCCTGCTAGCTTTGGTGGCTCGAGAACGTGATGAAGACACCCCGAAACTAAATCTCCTCCTCTGTGAAGCCTTTGTTGCGGTGTATCTGAGTCTTCTAGTCCATGGCTTGGCAGCGAGCGATGCTTATGTTTTGCATCGTCTTGTCGCCAGACCGCTAACTGAAAAGGATTGGGCAACACTCTTTGGCGGTGGAGTTAAGAAACTTCTAAAAGTTATAACCAATGTCCTGCCTGTAAGTTGATAGCAATGGCATCAAATCACAGTATGTGAATTATATATAAACAGGTTATTGTTTTCTTTGCTGATATCATTTTGGTAGTCAAGTTGATTATTATGGTATGTGTTGAAGAAATCATTATTTTCCCATGAATATTAAGCTAATTTTATAATTGGTTATACATGCTTGACTGTAACAAATCTTCCTTACAGTTGGGCATGTTATGGTTCAATGCCCTAAATATCTTTCCTTTTAGAGATCTAATTCCTCTTTTTTCCTACTTTGTCCTAATAATATATTTGCCATGTACTCTTGTTTTATTTGGGTTTGGTATCAAATTGGTTGACACGGATTTTTTATTACAAGTATTTACCAGTTAGATATTTAATGTAAAAAATTGCTAATTTAGTCATTCCTGAAACGATTATCTTCGAGTAAAGTTGAACCTCAGCATTGGATGTCTCATAGTTTCAAGTTCAGGGGGCTGACTTTTGTAGGATGCTGAGATGATGGTCGGTTACAGAATCATTTCAGGAAAATTTGTTGGTGTTAGGTTTTTGGTTTAATTAGTATTTTTTTGCGTTAATCAATACGGTGATGGTATTTTTCTCAGAATCAAAGCTCTACAGAGAGGGAAGCTGGTGGCGGAGCTTCAGTGAGTGGAGAAAGAATTTTGTCAACAATATCAAACCTTCATAAGACTCGCATCAAGTTCAACATGAAACTTCTAGGTCAGCTGGGCTTCCAGGATCCACGTGGCTTCTCTAGTGATGGGGAGACAAAGCCAGCATACAGGGAACAGTTTCTGCCCCCAGAGATGTCCATTGTGTCGCTGCTTATGAAGAAAGTAAGTACTGTACTATATTAGTTTTGTGAAATTACGTATTATTCTTATATTATTATACATAATAATTATTATTTTTTATGCAACTGCGTAAGTGCAGTCGCAGGATGAGTGCTATGCTCCTGGTGTTCTGCCTTCCCAATAATCTTTGTCATGAATAAATCCACAAGGGTCGTGATGAGGGTTCGAACTTATGTCCAGGATGATCCCAGATGTGCCTTTCGACAGCGCCACAACGTGGTATAAGAATTGCAACCGAGATTGCTACTGCTCTCACACGGATCCCGCTGTCTCTCCCAGACACAAACCGGGGTTTTACACAATTCCCCCATGCACTCGGGCTCTGTCTACATATGCATGGGGCAATTGTGTAAAACCCTGGTTTGTGTCTCAGAGAGATTGTGGGATCCATGTGAGAGCAGTAACAATCCCGGTTGCGATTCTTTTACCATGTCGTGGTGCAGTCGATTAAGGCGTGTCTGGGATCATCGTGGACGTAAGTTCGAACCCTCTAAACGGCCCTTGTGGATTTATTCATTTGATAAGTCACGCTATTGTGATTTCTGTGTGTATCTTTGTCATCTGATGCCTTGAAACTGCTGATAGATTTGGCATCCACCACCTTCTTACTTAACTTATTCCAGACTTCTACAACTCTGCTTTTGCATAGAAAAAGTTTCATATATTTTGTGGGCACCTTTATTTCCTTAGCTTGAATCTATGGCATCTACTGTGTGAGCACATGTGTAAGTGATGCCATATATGGAGCACAGTACTTAAAGTTCACTGCTAATATCACATCAACTTGATTTCATTCCTAATTAATATCTGTTATATGTATTTTAAAAGTATTTCACTGCAGTCAGCCTTAATATTTTAGGTTTTGCTTCAGTTTTTACTGGAAACTAAAGGATATGCCTAATTTTTTGCAGTGTTCTTGTTGTTTACCATCCAGAGTTGTTTCTATATGAGTTTTGCACCACTGAAAACTAAGTGTAGTTACAGGATGAGAGCTACGCTCGTGGTGTCCCGTCTACCCAGTACTCTTTGTCATGTAATGCTTTGACAGTACTGTCATTACTGACAGTTTTGGCCTCTATAACTTTCTGACTTGTTCCAACCATCTGCCACTTCGGTTGCAAAAGTGAATTTTCTTATTTCTTCTGCAGCTTTGTTTAGTTAGCTTAAATCTATAACATCTTGTTCTTGACATTTCAGGTCACGAGAATTCATCCTTTTCAATTTTGTTGATTCCTGTTACTATTTTGAACGTACCATGTAGTGATTATATCTCTTATTTTTCTTTTATCTTCTGTCTTTGGCATATTTAATGCCTATAACCTCTCCTCGTATTACTGGCTATTCATGTCTGTGCACTTCTTGGGTGGCTTAATCTCTGTCAATCAATCTCTCCTCGTAGCTCCTGTCTTTCAGTTTGGAAGCCATTTAGTTATATGTCTTTGCAACTTTTTCAGTTTGTTGATGTGCTTCTTAAGGTACGGGCACCATACAACTACTACATATTCCTCCTTTGGTCTCACAAAGATTGTGAACAATTTCTCTATTTCATAATCCATGTATTTAAAAAAATATATGAAATTGAAAGGTGTATCATAGGCTCCTTACACAATGCAGCCTTCTTACATAGGCTTTTATGTAGTCCTCGGGTGATAGTTTTCTGTCTAGAACCATCCCTTGACCTCTTTCTGGAGGGAGCCCCTTCGGCTCCCCGGAGATATCCAGTCTGATATTAGACTTTGGCATTAGTCAATGTGAATGGAGTTCTAGGCCTACCAGGGACCATGAGCCAGAACCTGGCCCCCTCAGAGAGGCACGAGGAGCAATTGCCTGTCGAAACCCCTGTGTGGTTAGAAGCATGTCTGGATGTCTGCCATCGACTGGATCAGGCACCCAGAAAGGTGAGCATCCCGAAACAAATCACTGTACTGGTTAAAAAATTGCTACTGAAAGTCGAACTAGTGGACAGAACTCCACAAACAAAAATGAGTAAACGAGTATGACGTCACACGTCGCCGCGCCACCGTCTGCGCAGCTCCCACCCTCCCCGGAAGGGGTAAGGGGGAGCCCCAGACCCTCACACCGGGAATCCACACCTCAGTTCTTTGGCTGATGTGATTAGTCTTTCTGACTCGAGTCTATCACCACTTGTATGGTGAGGAGGTGGCCTCAATGATGGTGTCCCACCTGTGTGTTTCATCTCGGCTGGCAGTATGAAGTTTGCTGGCAGTCCTTCTGTTATTTCTTGTCTTTTCATAGCTGTACTTCTATCTCTGTTCCAGTTGTTTTGTAGTTGTTCTACAAAACAACCTTTCGCAGTTGTTCCAGAACCATCATCTTATGCTGAATACTGTCGTCTCGATCGTGCGGCGCTGGCAGAGCTGCTGCAGCTTGTGTTCAGCGTTGATGTTACTTCTGCACTGGTCCGCAAGCTGTCTTGTGCGTTGTTTCATCTCCGGCCTGCTCACGCGCCACCTGAGCCATCCTGGTCATTGGACCGGGTTCTCTCTTTTCTCTCTTCGCCTCAGTTTATGTTGGCCCCAGCGGTTCAGGATTGTTTTTCCAAGGCTCTTTTCCTGTTGGCATTGGCTTCTGGGGGTCAGGTCGGGCAGCTTCATGTTCTCCTCTGGCACAGGGGTTTCCTGCTCTTTTGGTCCTGGTGGTATGTTTATTCGTCTGTAGTCATCTCCTTTTCTGGCGAAGAATGGGACTGCTACTTTCTGGAAAGACCTTTGGGTTGTTGAAGCTTGGTTAGTTAAGCCGGGGGTGCATTATGTGTTGTGTCCAGTCGCGGCTCTCCGCTGTTACTTGCACGCCACGGCGTTGGTGACCAGGAATGCGCTTTGGGTTAACCCGGTTTCCCTTCTTCCCTGTTCCAGGGTTCAGGCCTCCCAGGTCATCCATAGGGTTATTCGATCTAGCCAGCCTACGGCCTATTCTCGTGCCCATGACGTTCATAAGTTTGCTGTGTTGGCTGCCATCTTTGGTAACATGTCTTGTTACCAAGATGTTACCAAAACCCCTTGGGCACGGGGTTTTTGGAGGTCAAACAGGGTCCTGACTGCTCGCTACCTAATTAGTGTTCCTGGCCCTTGTCAGGCATGTGTCAAACTGGGTCAGCGGTTGTAGCCAGTTGTCTCGACTTTGAGTTGAGAAGCTAGTGGTGACTGCCTCCCGGGTAAGTCCCTCTTGTTTTCTATTTGGTTAAGTAGCTCTGGGGAGCCAAAGGGGCTCCCCCCAGAAAACCAGCTTTGAATGTAATGAAACGCCATTTTCTGGGTGAGACCCTTGAGGCTCCCTGGCAACCCTTCCTCCCTCCCTCCAGTTGGTGGTTTTTGTGTGTGTTGACATCCAGCCTCAGAACTAGGGGTGTGAATAGCCTGTGCAAGTGTCTGGGACTCCCCCTTCCCAGGGGGAGGGGGGTGCACAGATGGCAGTGCAGTCATGGTCGTGATGTCATGCTCGTTTGCTCATTTTTCGTTTGGGGAGTTCTGTTCAACAGTTCGGCTTTTTGTAGCAATTTTGTTTACCAGATAGGGTTTGTTTTGGGGTGCCTACTTTTCTTGGTGCCTGACCCAGTCAGTGGCAGAAATTGAATGCTTCCTTCCAAACGGGCAGTTTCTATAGGCAATTGCTCTTCATGCCTCTCTGAGGGGGGCCAGGTTCTGGCTTGTGGTCCCCCGATAGGCCTAGAATTCTATTTGCTTTGACTGATGCCAGGGTATAATACATTCATATCAGCTCAGATAGCTCCGGGGAGCCTCTAAGGTCTCGCCAGAAAATGGCGTTTCATTATATTGAACTTTTTTTTTCAGCCCACACTACCACCTGAATATGAGAACATTGATTATGATTCTTCTGCAAGTGATACTGAAGATGTAGATATGGATTATGAGGAGGATGAAGATGTGTTCAAGGAACCCAAGGTAAGTATATAATTGTTCAAGTCTTATTCATTGAACTCAAAATTGTCATCCTGACTTATGAGGAAAAAAAAATATTTTTTTACTTTTTCTTTTAAAATAGTACATCTGTATTCAAAAGTATGGAAAGTACATAAACATTTATATATGTACGTATATATATACAGTAGAACCTCGGTTTTTGAATGCCCCTGTTTTCAAATTTTTCGGTTCTCGAGCTCAATTTCTTCAAAAAAATTTTACTCAGTCCTCGAGGTTTACCACAGTGCTCGAGTTTGTTGATACATGTGTGGGTTGATGAATGCGTGGGTCTGTTCTGCTGAGCAAGGGGTGGGGTGGCGTGCAGGACAAGGCACACACACTTTACCAGTGTCTCCTGCCTAGTGACGATCGCAGTTGAATATTGTATTTGGAAGGACAACAGGATGGACGGTGGGGTACTGGATGGATGGTGAGGGGATTAGATGGATGGATGGTGAGGGGACTAGATGGACGGATGAATGGTGAGGGGACTGGATGGATGGATGGTTGGGGGAACTGAATGGATGGATGGATGGATGGTTGGGGGAACTGGATGGATGGATGGTGGAGAGAACTGGATGGAAGGATGGTGAAGGCACTTGATGGATGGGGGAAACTGGATAGATAAATGGTGGGGGGAATTGGGTGGCTGGACAGATGGTGGAGGTCGACTGGATGGATGGATGGTAGAGGAGGGACTGGATTGATGGATGGTGGGGGAAACTGGATGGACAGTGGAGAGAGACTGGATGGATGGATGGTGGGGGGGGGGGGGGACTGGATGAATGGATGGTGGAGGGGCAGGTGGCAAAGTGGGTAGATAGGCGGACAGCAGTGGTCGTGCAGGTGTCAGTGTGTGCAGGCGAGCAGTAGTGAGGTGGTTGACAGAGCTGGTCACCCTCCCCCACTACCTACCTCCATTCCCCCCATCCCACACCCTTCCAGCTTTCTCCATCCCCTCATCTCCCACATCAGACCCCCCCCCCCCTCCCCCAGCTGTACCCCTCCCAGCCATATGGACGGACGGATGATGCCTGCCCATCCTCTCCATGATTCTTTCTTTTGTAATGCTTTGACTTATAATGTGTGCATCCGTTTCATTCTGCAACAGGTCATGGCCGAAAACACAGAGCACTGTGACGCAGATTCGTATTCCTGGTGCCTACTGAGGTTGGCCACCGTGCGTGCAGCAAAGATAGTGGTAGGACGGTTCTTGGAAGTTGCTGGGGTCGAGTTACTTGGTAAGGGACAAAAAGGTACACCCACACACGCTCTCTTGCTGCTCTAACATACGTGCATCTGCTCTCACTCCTGCTACAGTAGTCCATATTTAGTAACATATTTTAATACACATAATTGCACAATTTGTGTGTGTAAAATACACTAGTGATTTTAACTGAATGTCTTCAATATATTGGGCACAGCTTAATTTTTCTCTTGCATCGTACTTGAACCGTATTGATGATATCTGAACTGCACAAAACATAGCAAATTGATATACTAATGTTTTTTTGTTTCTGCACAAATTCATGTTGTATGTCAACATTTTTGTCTTAAAAGAACCTCAGAGCTTTGATATAAAATGCTGAGATAAATCAATAGCTTGATAGTTGCTAAACGTTCATTCACAATCTTCCTCAAACACCGAGACCAGAACCTATGTACCCCAATCACTCGGTGCTTGTGTGGTTTGGGCTTCTCTGGTCCCTCAGTTCCTCTTCCACACACAATCTTTCAATCTATAATATTGCCAGTATTAATTTATTTTGTGTATCAGTATTAGAGGAATTTGTAATCCTATTTGTGTTACCAATATTAACATTGATCTAGTGGGTTACAAGTGTCTTAGCTCTAATTATAGTGATGTCTTTCTCTTCTGTAGTGTACATCTTGGTCTTTAACTCACTACTTAATTTTCCTTCAAATGCAAGAGCTCTTTTAGTACAAAACACAGTAAACAACAAACATTGGTACATTTTACTCTGTTGTATAAATTGTACTATAATTTTGTTACTTTCCATGCATCATTGCTTTTATGTATCTTATGTCGCGGTATGCATCAACCAGCTCGTTCATCTAAGGTTTCCCAACGTCAAAAAATTGTCTTACTAAAGTTCCCTCTCCTAACCTACCAGAGGACACAAGACAGAAAACGGGATAGTATGTCAATTATGTGAGACACTACCATTTTCAAGTACAAAAATTTTTTGCCTTAGGTAGATTATACGTAAAAATTGTGACCGTTGTGGGTTGCGCCCACAGTAGGTACATCTCGTGTGTGTGTGTGTGTGTGTGTGTGCGGGGGGAAGGGGGGGGACACATTTCTACCAGTAGTGAATTGACTTGTGGGACCTTGATCAACCTAACTATAGGCTTCCTCTCCCTGACAATGGGAATTAAAAAACTAATATCTGCAGTCAATTGACACATAGTTAAAAAAAAAACAGGTAAAGCGATCTTAAATTTACTCTAATTCATTATACAGTACAAAGTTTTGAACTGCATAATATGAAATAAACATGATTAAAAATGTCAGTAATATGTTGAAGCACTTTCATTTGTCACTCGGCATCAGGCTGCTTGCATCATACTCATGGGATTTACAACAAATACAAGAGCCCAACAAATAAAAAACTAGGAAATCATTGGGAGCCGTCTGGTGATGTGAGTCATGCAAGACGGGCTCACGCGGCCTCGAAGGGTTCTTAACTCAGAGCAGACATTCTAATTGGTTGGCTACACACTAGTCTAAGCCATAGGTTTCATTTGCTAAAATCTTCTTTAGCATGCAGAACTTATGTGTTTTAAGCACTCTTATGATCTATGAGATTTGATATTTTAATGGTATATAATATATAAGTATGAAAGAAGAGCTTTGCTATATTATATATTGTATTTAGAATCTAGTTTTCTAATTCTTTGTTGATTTTTAATTTGTAGAAGAGTTTTGATATTCAGTTATATTTCATTCACTTGGATCATCGAAGACTCAAACTTACGCCTCAAAAATACGAGACATTTGTCCTATAAACTAGGCAGCGGTAGCACAACCATCTCATACTCTCTGTCTTTGAGTTTGACTCTCCAATAAATCATGACTGTAAAATATTATTACCCGTGATATTGTGGATTGCATCTTATATTCAGTAATATATTCCAAATTTTGCCTTGTTTCATCAATATGTTAAATATGAAGTTCAGATTTTAGTAGAATAGTGGAATCCAAACCCTTGGCTTTGCTTATCCTGACTGGCAAAGACACTAACACCAATAAACACAATCCAGATACTTTGCACATTTCCAGAATTAGTCCAAGCAATTTGTAAATTGATTCATATTTCACCAGTCTTTGTAATATGTAATATGAAAATACTGAAGCCATACAGTAGGATTGAACTCCCATCCCTGGACTCCGCAGCCACACACACTGTCCATTGAGGAGCCCATAGATGCAAGCTCAATCCCATTGTATGACCTCAATGTTTTCCCACAGATACATCAGGTTCTTGTCATTTCTTTGCATAATAATGGATAAATATGCTCTCAATTTTCTAAGTCATTTTCTTCAAAACATATATTGAAATAATTATTATTATTTTCTGTGGGGAGCTCCTTTGGCTCCCTGGAGCTATCAGATTGATATGCGATATATTAGTCTGGGGCATCAGTCAATTGGAATTCAGCCTACTGGGGACAACGACCGGAACCTGACCCCCTCAGGGAGGCAATGGGAGCAATGTCCTATGGAAAACCCCTTGTACTTGAGGGCATTCCATGTCTGCCATCAACCAGGTGTAGTACCCAGAAAGATAAACATAACAAAAGAGACCCCACTTGGTAAGAAAATTGCAACCAAAGACCGAACAGAGAGGTAGAATTCCCCCAGCCTAAAGAACAAGCAAACAAGTTAACGTCACACCCCGCCGCCATGTCGCTTGTCTGCGCAAACCTCCCCTCCCCAGACAACCTCCCCCCGCCGCCCTGGCTACTCAACAACACCAGTTTGTTGGACGATGCAATGTGAGGCGGTCGTCGACTCTGGCCTCAGTTTCTTGGCAGTTGCGTACTTTAGTGGTGTGTTTAGCTGTGTGTGATGCGGTGGCCAGGAAAAACTTGAGTACTTGGGCTGCATGTGCTTAGGGCTACCTTCCCTAAGTGCCCTGTGAGTATTACCCTTGAGTTCTATGGTTCTCTTCTATAGAGCTTTCAGGAACCACTTCCTTAGAGGGTCTTCACTACTCGGCAATTACCCCGCCTTTGAGGCTAACTGGGGTTTTTATGACATTTCTTTGGCCTTGGGTAGAAAGTGGAATTGTTTGATGATAGGGGCGCAAGGTACTGTGCTGCTTGCCTACCTACGCGGTGGCCAGTTTCTGTTCCTTCTCGGGACATTGTACTTTTGCGGGTTTTTATTTTCTATTTGTTTTCCTAGCCTGGAGGGGGTCTGCCATGTTTGGCTATTGGTCCACTTCTGTTATTTTGATGGCCCCCTTCTAGGCCCCCGCGATTGTACAAGTTGCAAGGGTTCAGCTTTAGCAGTTTTCCCTTGTTAGTTTGGACCTAACCGGTTTTGCAGTAATTGGCCTGGGCTTCTCGTTGCAGTCAGCCTGTGGGCCCTGGAAATCACCATTGGGGCTCATTTGACCAATGGATGCGTCTTTTGAGTTCTAGCTCCCCTTGTGCAAGTTTGAAGTTGCTCTGTGCCCTTGTCTCAGGGTGACAGTCACCTGTTGTGTCTCCATCATGCTGCCTGCTGGGTCAATAACTCCTTTGACCTGGAGTCTTACGAGTCATGTTCTCTGCTCGCACTCCAATTTACTCATTCTCTAGACACTGAGGTTCGGGTATAGGCAGCGTCGGCATTGCAGCTAGGTTTAGGTTGCTGCAACGTGTTAGGTTGGTTGCCCACCCGGATGCTCCGAGGCTGCCTCGTTTTGGTTATAGGAACCCGGACTTGGGAGTGTTAGTCGCTTCAACTTTGGTTCCATCCGCGCTTCCAAGTCTTTCCCTGGTTGGGGTGGTTCGCCCTGCAAAAGCCCCCCTCCCTGTGCTCCCGCCTCCCAAAGGTCTGAGGGTTTCGGCGTCGGGGTGGGGTTTATTTGGCTTCAGTCTTGAGCTTCTTTGCCCTTCTTAAGTTCTCCTTAGACTGGCTTAAGGAAGATGTGGAGGCATTGAGTGCTGGTTACATGTCTTGGGCTGATATTCAGGCGCAGGGATTTTGGAGGTCGAACTGGGTCCTGGCCCACCCATTATTTGGTCATCATTCCTGGTCCTGGTTGTTCGTGTGTCACTTTGGGTTGCAGGTTGCAGCCAGTTGTTTCAACCTGACTCGACTCGAATTGAGGAGCGAGTGGCGGCCACCTCCCAGTAAATCCCTCTTTTACTTGTCTTTGGTTAGGTAGCTCCAGGGAGCCAAAGGGGCTCCCTACAGAAAACCAGTGTTGAATGTAATGAAACCCCATTTTCTTGATGAGCCCCAGAGGCTTCCTGGTCGGTCAGCCTCCAAACTGGAGATGCTGAGTAGCTGATGCTAGGGGTCCGGGGCTCTCCCCTTCCCTGAAGAGGAAGGGGAGACAAGGACAAGGGCTGCGCAGACAAGCGGCAGTGTGTGACGTTTGCTTGTACTTTAGATTGGGGGGACTTCTACCTCTCTGTTTGGTCTTCGCTTGCAATTTTCTTACCAAGTGGGGTCTGTTTTGTTATGCTTATCTTTCTGGGTGCTAACCCCAGTTGATGGCAGACATGGAATGCCCTCAAGTACATGGGGTTTTCCATAGGCCATTGCTCCCATTGCCTCTCTGAGGGGGGCCAGGTTCTGGTCGTTGTCCCTAGTAGGATGAACTTCAATTGACTAGACTAAAATATCGCATATCAGTCCGATAGCTCCAGGGAGCCTCCGGGGCTCACCCAAAAAATGGTGTTTCATTACATTCAACGCTGGTTTATTTTATGTATTGTTTACGACTAAAATGCTGAGTATAAATTTGCTATTTGTATTTAGTCACATCAGCTTCATTGCTGTATTGCACAAATAGTTTAGATTTGCACATACAGTACTGTTTGCAGTATCTTTGTCTAATGTATCAAGGAATATTAACACTTTATTTCCTATTTGAAATCTAAATATCAGTTAATTAACATACTCTAGAAGTTTTACATATAATTATCTAAGAAGGCTTCCTCAATTCATTTTAAAATGGGTTATTAATGTCAGACCTGTCATAGTGGCCACACACAGCATTCACCTGTTGCTAGCAGCCACAAAATGTCCACCTGTTGCTATCAGCCACAGAATGTCCACCTGTTGCTATCAGCCACAGAATGTTCGCCTGTTGCTATCAGCCACAGAGTGTCCGCCTGTTGCTATCAGCCACAAAATGTCCACCTGTTGCTATCAGCCACAGAATGTCCACCTGTTGCTATCAGCCACAGAATGTCCACCTGTTGCTATCAGCCACAAAATGTCCACCTGTTGCTATCAGCCACAAAATGTCCACCTGTTGCTATCAGCCACAAAATGTTCACCTGTTGCTATCAGCCACAGAATGTTCGCCTGTTGCTATCAGCCACAGAATGTTCGCCTGTTGATAGCAGCCACAGAATGTCCACCCTGTTGCTAGCAGTCACAGAATGTCCACCCTGTTGCTAGCAGCCACAGAATGTCCACCCTGTTGCTAGCAGTCACAGAATGTCCACCTGTTGCTAGCAGTCACAGAATGTTTGCCTGTTGCTAGCAGCCACAGAATGTTCACCTGTTGCTAGCAGCCACAGAATGTCCACCTGTTGCTAGCAGCCACAGAATGTCCACCTGTTGCTAGCAGCCACAGAATATCTACCTGTTGCTAGCAGCCACAGAATATCTACCTGTTGCTAGCAGTCACAGAATGTCCACCTGTTGCTAGCAGTCACAGAATGTCCACCTGTTGCTAGCAGTCACAGAATGTCTACCTGTTGCTAGCAGTCACAGAATGTCCACCTGTTGCTAGCAGTCACAAAATGTCCACCTGTTGCAGTCACAGAATGTCCACCTGTTGCTAGTAGTCACAGAATGTTTGCCTGTTGCTAGCAGCCACAGAATGTTCACCTGTTGCTAGCAGCCACAGAATGTCCACCTGTTGCTAGCAGCCACAGAATGTCCACCTGTTGCTAGCAGCCACAGAATGTCCACCTGTTGCTAGCAGCCACAGAATATCCACCTGTTGCTAGTAGTCACAAAATGTCCACCTGTTGCAAGCAGTCACAGAATGTCCACCTGTTGCTAGCAGTCACAGAATATCTACCTGTTGCTAGCAGCCACAGAATGTCCACCTGTTGCTAGCAGCCACAGAATGTCCACCTGTTGCTAGCAGCCACAGAATATCCACCTGTTGCTAGTAGTCACAAAATGTCCACCTGTTGCAAGCAGTCACAGAATGTCTACCTGTTGCTAGCAGTCACAGAATATCTACCTGTTGCTAGCAGCCACAGAATGTCCACCTGTTGCTAGCAGCCACAGAATGTCCACCTGTTGCTAGCAGCCACAGAATATCCACCTGTTGCTAGTAGTCACAAAATGTCCACCTGTTGCAAGCAGTCACAGAATGTCTACCTGTTGCTAGCAGTCACAGAATATCTACCTGTTGCTAGCAGCCACAGAATATCCACCTGTTGCTAGCAACGACTAGCGCTAGAATTTGACAATTATTTATGTGTAAATACATTAAGAGAGCAGAACATGATGAATGTTCAGATGACTGAAACAGGATTTCATTGTGCACCTCTAGTGGTTATGGACCAGGCATCTCTCTTAAAGGTCTTCTGTTTATGAAGGCCTCTCCAAATTCTGTAAGTAGCCTTATGCTACTTTATTTATGCACAGGTTTGACTGTATCCACTTTATATCAAACTGAGGGGAATACATGAAAGTTTATACTTGTAAAGCGTTATGTTATAATTATTCACTAATAAACCTGTGTTAAATCCAATTATTTATTCAGAGCTACCGATGCAAAGTCCACTGCTACATTCCATCTTGCGGAGTCTAGACCAGTGGCTCGCTGCCCTCGTGACACACATCGAAAGCAAGAAAGGTCCTCCACCAGAGTACATTCCTGGATGCTTTGCCGAGTCTCAAGTTGTCGGCCCGGCTATTTTGAAGTATCGAGGCTTGCTAGAGACTCATAATACACCATTTGTGTGAGTATTAACATAGTTTTATTTTGAGGGTTATTCCAGGGCCGGATCTAACTCTTTTTGGGCCCTAGGCCAAGACAGTTAAATGGGCAGTGTAGTCAGTAGCCTTCTAGTCAGTGTGGCTATTCAAAGATTAAGTATACATGTAGACAGCTGGTGGGGCCCTAGGCCATGCACTACTTGGCCTGTTGAATAATCCAGACCTGGCTTAATCCTTATATATTATAGCTGAACAAAATTTCAGTCATATTTCAGTAACCTAGAGATTGCTACTAAAGAGACCTAAAGGGTAGGCCCCTTTAGTAGCTTCTCTAGGTTACTGCTGTTGCACTCCTGAGATCAAGACTCAGGAGTTGGGCTATTGGCCAAGCCTTTCAGGGCTTAGACTGATACTCTAGATGGCTTCTGCAGTAACCAGAAACATTGCACAGATAAGTCTCCAACTTTCCACCTAGGGTTTGTCCACACTTTGGGGCTTATGGTTGATAGTTTCTGTAAGACACTTTCTTACAGTCAATATTGACTTATTAAATAAGTGCATATGTGACATACTAATTTATTGTGAATATTTTAGTTTACCTTGAAAAGCTTCATAGAAAACACCGACCTTACCTAACCTTCTTAGTATGTTAAGATAAGCATCTTATTGCTTTGTAATTACAATTATTACTTAACCTATACCTATAATAGGTTAAGTAATAATTGTAATTACGAAGTAATAAGATGCTTATATTAACATACTAAGAAGGTTAGGTAAGGTCGGTGTTTTCTATGAAGCTTTTCGAGGTAAACTAAAATAGTCACAATAAATTAGTATGTCACATATGCACTTATTTAACCCTTAAAATGCGCATCACTTCATATGAAGTGTAAATCGTTTTACCAGTCAACTGCGCTTCACTTCATATGAAGTGTATGGGTACCGCGCACGATTTGAATGGCCCGCGGTGTAGCTGGGGGTCCCATACGCTGCCCAGGGGCTCTAGTAAACAGTGGCCATTTTGAAAAAAAATCCAGCTCACGCTCCGATGGCATGGGAGGCCTCAGTTTAGCGAGAGTCACCATGGCGAGCGCACAGTCAAACGCCTCACGAGCACGCATCACTCAGTCCCTCACCCCAGAGCAAATAGCCCACGAATTATTCTCTGAAGGTGAAGAAAGTGTGTTTGACGATTCAGACAACGATGAGGATTATACACAGTTGTCGGGAGATAGTAGCAGCAGCAGTGAAAGTGAGAATGACCGCCATGCCATGGCGAGGCCTATACGCTCTCCCATGCCTCCTCGCCCATTTTCTACCCCAATTCTACCACGACCTCACAGTTCCTGTGGATATTTTCTGTTTGAGGGTGACGAGTCAGAGGGAGGTGACTCCTTTTCTGGGTTTAGTGACTCAGATCAAAGTTTTATTGAGCCTGTGGCTGGTACCAGTGGTGTAACTGGGCGAGAAATTGTCGCGTCAGCAGCATCTCGCCCAGCCAAGCGCCACCGCATGGCACCACATGAGGGACCAAGACCCTCGTGTTCACGTGCACCCACCTCACGTGCACGTAGCCGCCGTGCTTCTCGCAGACGGTATTCAGCTCCTGGTCGCCGGTATGCATCGCTTCCTCGCCGTCTTTCCTCTGCATCTCGCAGGACGCCTGGTGTACTTGAGTGGAGTGATGGTGACGATTTTATTCCTAATATTCCTCACTTTGACGATAAAGATGTAGGGATTACAAACCTTTTCCCTAATCAAGGTGAGGACATGGCTGAGATGGAATATTTTACAGCATTCTATGATGAACCACTCATGGAATACATTGTACACCAAACGAACCTGCATGCTGCTTACCTGATTGAGAGGGAAATCACAGAATTTTCACGACTGCAGCGTTGGAAAAATACCACAGTGGCGGAAATGTATGTGTTTTTGGCACTCTGTTTGTTGATGAAGCACTGTCACAAACATGCAATAAATGACTATTGGAGCAAGGACAAGACAATACCAACACCTTTATTCGGGAAATATATGTCACGAGACAGGTTTCAGATACTCCTCAGGTGTCTACATTTTGGAAGTGTTCAGGACCGAACACCTGATGATAGACTGTGGCGAGTGAGGCACTACATGAACGATGTTATTGGAAAATTCAGAGATTTTTACGTACCAGCACAGAAGCTGGTGGTTGATGAATCTCTCATACTTTTCAAGGGACGTGTTCCATTCAAACAGTACATTCCCTCAAAACGAAACCGATTTGGCCTGAAATTTTTTGTTCTTTGTGATTGTGAGACAGGATACGTGTTACACATGATTCTGTACTCGGCTAGTGATGTAGACATTCCCGGTAACGACGAACATGGATTCTCGGGGAGTGTAGTGAAGACCATCATGGCTCCGTGGATGAACAAGGGACACATTTTATACACAGATAATTACTATACAAGTCCCTTGCTAGCTCGATTCTTGCTAGAAAATAGAACCGGATTGGTTGGTACAGTAAAGCCACAACGAAGGGAAATGCCTGTGTTTGACAACGACATTGCAGTTGGTGAGTGTCAGAGAAGGAAAAGTGATAACATTCTGTCAGTTCGGTGGAAAGACAAAAGAGAGGTGAACTTGTTGACAACAATTCATGATGGAACAATGGTGAACAGTGGGAAAGTGAGCCATAAAACAAACGCACCACTATATAAGCCAGACTGTGTTTTAGACTATAATATCAACATGCGGTTGATTGATAAATCAGACATGATGATTGGCACTGCAGAGTGTGTGCGGAAGACATGTAGGTGGACGAAAAAAGTGTTCTTCCATCTTGTGGACATGAGCATGCTGAACTGTTTCAACATGTACCTTGTGAGAACTGGACGTAAGCCCACTTTCCGTGACTTTGTATTTGATGCTGCAATACAGTTATTAGGAAAGTTTGCAAAAGATGTCCCAGGTATTCAGCGGCCCATCATAAACCCACTGTTGCAGCATGCTGGTACTCCACGCCTCGCTCACACTGAAGGCTTCCTAGCACACAAACTTAAGTATTTGCCACCTGGTGTGAAGCGTGCAATAGCCCAACGTGATTGCTTGGTGTGTAAAACAACGACACGTAGAGACAAGAAGCGGAAGCTTGTGCAAACATGGTGTGAAACGTGTGGTATCCCATTATGTGCTGTCGACTGCTTCAATGACTACCACAGTCTAGAAATCTTCTAAGTGTGCTTCAAAGTGTGTATAGCGTGTGCGAGTGTGTAAATATGTAAACATATAAGCAGAACATATAATATAATAGACTGTAATGACATATTATATTGCCGTAATTGAAAACATTTGTGTGCGCCTGTGTATACTCAAATATGCAACAATTATTGATACAAAATATGTTCAAACAGTATTTGAAACACAATTAGTGAAAAAAAATTAGATAAAATGCGCTTAGACATTGTAAATAAATAGCGCGAAAATATATTTGTGGCAACTCTGGCTGTTTGAGGACCGCGCGCAACATCTCCCGGGCGTGTACTGCATGAGCGACCATGCAGATTGTGACGTCATCGCAGAGCTTCTCGGCTCTATTGCAACAAAAGTAAGTACAATAGAATTTTTTTTTTATTTTTCCCGTGATCAGTGAACAGAACTTAACAGATTAGCAAAAAAAAAAAATTTTTTTTTTTTTCAAAATGACATGCGCCTGTGTGGATAGCAGGATATTAGACCCCGAGCATGTTAAGGGTTAATAAGTCAATATTGACTATACGAAAGTGTGAGAACGGGTTGGGTTGATGGAGCTTACCCGGAGAGGGGTCTCGGGAGTTATTCCACTATGACTTGTTATAACTTGGTCCAACATTCAAGTATCTCTTTGTTTCCTTAGAAACAGCTCCAGTTTCAAAGCATTTTACCTGTTGCTTCTAGCAAAGATCATTAGCCACCAGAATTTAACAACTGTACTACTAGGAAGTTTTCTGGCTCTACTTTGGTTGGATGCCGCCAGTCCTTCCCCCTGTTTCAGTAGTGCTTTCTTTTGGAATTGGGTGTAGTAGTTAGTTGTGTGTGTGTTAACCCTTAACATACTCGGGGTTTAATATCCTGCCATCCCCACAGGCGCAGGTCATTTTGAAAAAAAAAAAAATTATTTTTTCTTTCTAACCTGTTAATTTGTGTTCACTGATCACGGGAAAAATAATAAAAAAATCGTAAGTGGCATATATTGCCCGCTATAGGGCTGGGAAGTCTGGCATATTATAGGCGCTGACTCAGCGTGCGTCCCAGGCGGTCTGTTGCTCGCAAGCTGTCAGGCCAGAGTTGCCACAAAGAGATAATTACCGAATTATTTCAATGTCTCTGATTGATTTTTCATACTTTTTTTGCTGTAATATTATTCAATAGTGTGTAGTTTGATATATTTATATAATTAAATGAGTGAATCGTTGGTGTACTCAAAAATATGGTGTGCATATTGTTGATTCAATTATGTTCATCAATCAGTGAACAAATACTTTGTCGGTTATTACACTATAAGCACAGGTTATATATAAGTATTTGCATGTTTTGTTCACTATAACGAACCGCTAAGTAGCTATTATGATTCAAAAAGTAATGAGGAGTGACCGCCGTGTACCAGCCAGCCACTCCCGCCCTCCCTCCAGTCATCTGACTCACCCTCATTCTCCTCCCACAATAATGTTTTTGCTCTAATTCACTATATACAGACGTTATATATAAGTATCTACATGTTTTGTTCACCATAACTGTACATCTAAGCTTGTATGGTGAGTAAAGGCACAGAGATGTGGCTACTCACACAGTCAGCTGATCGGCGGCTGCCCTCAAGGTCAGACGCACTAATATTTCTCCTCCAACAATACTGTGTGGTGTTATTACGCTATATATCTTATATACAGACGTTATATATAAGTATCTACATGTTTTGTTCACCATAACTGTACATCTAAGATTGTATGGTGAGTAAAGGCACAGAGATGTGGCTACTCACACAGTCAGCTGATCGGCGGCCGCCCTCAAGGCCAGACGCACTAATATTTCTCCTCCAACAATACTGTGTGGTGTTATTACGCTATATACACACATTATATATAAATATCTACTTGCTTTATTCATCATACTTGTACAAATAAACTGGTATGGTGCCCAAAGACCATCGTGGTAACCAGTAAACAACACCGTCGTCTGTACGGTGGCGTCGTGCAGACGACGCCACCGCCCTCACCAAAATGGCGGCTCCAAACCTTCTCTTGCTGTTTATACCCTCTATACGCACGTTATATATAAGTGTCTACATTTGTGTTCACCATAGCGAACCACTAAGCTGGTATGGTGAGTGCAGTCAATAAAAGGTGGCCACACACAGTCAAAAGACATCGCCACCACCCTCCCTCTCACAGCATTACACCTCCTTCCATGGCGCACAGCGCTAAATATCACCACAATCCTGCTATTATCAGAACCCTGGTCAGTTTTATCACAGTCAGGGGTCTTCTGTAATAATATCATCGCTACATAATAGCATGAACAAGTATAATTTGGCATTTTTAGGCGATGCTGTGGTCACAAGCTGAACAGCAGTGCTGTTAGCTCATGCTGCGTGCGTCAGGCTTGGTTGCTCACTCAATACTGAGGCCAATAACACCCGGGAGTTTGGCCCACGATTTTTTTAAAAAATGGCGTCTGTTTACAAGAGCCCTGATGAAGGTGTGGTGAACCCCATGTATCCGCGGGCTGTTTAAATCTTGCGTAGTACTCCAACACATCATATGACGTGATGCGCAGTTTACTGGAACAACGTCCAGCACGTCATATGACGTGATGCGCACTTTAAGGATTAATGGCAGTTCACCTAATTAGTGGGTTGATCTCTGATTGCTTCTCTGAGGGAAAAACTTGGTGTGGAAGAGCATTTGCATCCTTTGGCTAGTTTTATTACACTCATCACTTCAATGTTTTTCACCGAGCTGATGTGTGGGGAGACAGTGGGGAACAGAGCAATGATAAGGTCTTTATGCATGTAATATATTTTTTGTAATTAAGAGTAATTCTGTACAGTACAATGCAGTACTGAATACAGTATGTTGTTATAATAATATACATAATGTTTATGTTCTTGAAAGTGTATTACTTGGGGTCCGAAAAGTTTGGTGTCCAATATTAGTTTCATGCATGTTTTCAATAATTTGAGTGTGTGTTATACAATAATTAATTCTGTCATCACAGCCGTAACAAGAAGGGCGTGAAGTCGGTGGCGCGGTTGTGGAATTACCTCGTCAGGCAGGAGGAAGTTCAAGATGTTTTTGTGAGGTATATCTTTGGCCGCAAGAGACCTACACCTGAACCTGCCCAGTATGCAGAGCAAGGTAAGCAGGAGATGTCAAGCTTACTAGTAAAGCTTATTCTAATTTTAGTTCTTTTTGCTGCAATTCTCCACCTCCGTGCTCCCTCTTTTCCCGCTACACAGGAAAGATCATTAGACTTTAATGGTTGTCAGTGTTTTGGAAGTCTACTTAAACTTATTTAGGTCACCCCATTGGCTAACCACCGACTTTTCCCAGGATGAAACCCAAAACAGTTGTTTAACTCCCAGATAGTTATTTTACTGCAGGTGAATACAGGCATCAGGTGAAAGGTAACATGCCCAACCATTTTCTGTTCTGCTTGGGGATTGAACTCGAGTCCTTGGTTGTGAGTCAAGGATGTAGACCACTGTGCTAAAGAAAGAACACGACACTTGTTTCGTCACTTGGTGGCAGTAGACGCATGGGTTTCTGCACTATTACTACGTATTAGAGAACATGGGTACAGGTATACCTTGGTAGTCATGTGACTTAACTCTCTGTTGGGCTGAGGCTCCTTACCACCCCTTGGGCAATAAGGTTTATACCCCCACTTGTTCTCTTGATTTGCCACAACATTCAAAATAACGGGTACTAAAGCATGTGAACACACGCTCACCCATCTAACCTACGCTCCTTTTCATAGTACCCTTTAATTTTGTACATTCGGGACCATAGCATACAAAATGAGATGTATTTGTTGAGAGGATAGGTTGTTCAAGTGCCACTCTCAGGCAGTTGAAACTAAAACCTATACCAGCATGAACATTACAATGTTATAGTGACATCACAAACCATATATAGCACATAATATTTTCTCTTATTTTGGTTAGGATAAGATAAAATAGATTAGGATAAGATAGGTTAGGATAAGATAGGTTGGGTGTTTATAGGTTTGATGGGCTTAAAAAGAGTAGCGATGATGTAAAAGGGCACATACTTTTTCCGCGAGTTTTAGACCCTGCTCCCTTCAGGTCTGTTCATCCGGTTGTGTAGGGGCTTTGACCCTGTTCCATGTGGCAGCAATTAGGCCAAACAAAATATAACATTGATGAAATTCTCTCAAGTCTGTTGTCAAGTTCATCATTGTCAGCACGGTGATATGTCCAACCAGGTGTCAGCTGTGGACTTGAGTGCTCTATTTTCACAGGTTATTGCATATTTGTCTGTGAAGATAATCTCTGTAACGAATTTGCCATTCCTCATATAGCACTGGTGCATTATGACCTGGTAGGAATTGGTAAAGTCCTACCAGGTCAACTCAATTACGTTACTAATTGATTTGGCAGTACAGCAAACACAGACTGAATGAGGACTAATTTTACAAACAATATTAGGGTCTTAACTAACCAGCATCTTTTGGCATTCAAGAAGGATCAAAAGGGAACAGGAATCATGATAAATATCTTTGAGAGATACTTGATCAGTCAGGCTGTGATTTATGTCAGACTGCATGCAACAATGTCTAACAGCCTGATTGACTAGGCTGCGGAGACATCGATCCTCAGAACCAACTCAAGGATGCCCCAAGCAAGTTAGTTTTAATATGCTCTGAGGTGCCTCCCAGTTTCAGTACTTTACAAGTCATTGACTATGTTTGCAGATATAACTTTTCCAAAATTGCAAATACAAATTATATATATATTTTCCAATTTACCATTTGTAGGGGAAGATGCTATGAGTGATGTGGGTGATGGAGTGGATGGTTCTGGGACAGGCGAGGGCGGCTCGGAGACGGGTGCAGAGAACCACCAAGAGCCCTCGGAGCACGGTGGCCCTTCGTTGGACTCTTCTATTAACTCTCTGGAGCCAGTTCGAATTATCCATAAGGAACAGGACTCCATTACTGCCTTCTGTATCAATAAGGTCCTGTATATTCCATGCTATTTTGTGTACTTCAGTTCATACTCATTTTGGATGTTTTATGTTTATGATATATAAATTTATCTACTGTATTTAACATTACTGTATAGAATAATGAAGAGAAACATCAAGAGAAATTTGTGTTTTATGAAACTAATATTGTTGAGAATGTTTGTAGGGATCTGTTATTGAGAATGTTAATAATGGATCTGCTTTTGAGAATGTTTATAGGGGGGTCTGTTTTTTAAGAATATTTATAGCGGCTCAATTATTGAGATAAGGCCCCTTTAGTACTTGTTATGTAGAATGCTTATACAAGCTCTGTTGTCGAGTATTTGTAAGGGATCTGTTGTTGAGAATGTTAATAATGGATCTGTTGTTGAGACTGTTTATAGGGAATCTGTTGTGTTGAATGTTAATAAGGGATCTGTTGTTGCGAATGTTTGAAAAATGTGTAATAATTGTTATATAAACTGGATGTTTTGGTTGAATGGTATTTAAGAGGGAAATGAGAGAGGAGGTGGAAGAGGAGAGTAAAGGTAGTGTGGTCCAGAAGACTGAGGAGACTGATAAAGCCAGGGATGGGGGATGCGGGGAGGAATGACCAAGACCTAGTAAATATGCGGGTGGATACGAGTCACATCAGGTAGTGATAACCCCCTGGGTGATGCGGCGGTTATCGTCATATGTTGATTGACACTATTATTGTCTTTGTACTCACCTAGTTGTGCTTGTGGGGGCTGAGCTTTGGCTCTTTGGTCCTGCCTCTCAACTATCAGCTGTGTTTGTTTTACACAAGTGATGCTAATATGAATATAATAGCTCTGTATGAAAAAGTCCTGCTCACCATGCACTTCTGCACTGTTTCTTTTAATAAAACTATTTCTGCTGTTTCTTTTTTGGCTTCTGTCTGTTTGCCAGGTGCTCATTCACCATTATGCACTTTCCACTTTGTTATTTATTGTACATTTATTCCTCCCAAATTAGGAAAAGCACTTCGAGCTTTCCATACCGCGACCCTTGGGTGTTCACTCAAGTAGGTCATGTGTGTGTTTTTAATCAGAAAACTTTTATGGTAAACCCCAGATAAAAATACTGTGAATCAGTCTCATTAACTGAAACCACTTTAAGATTAGTGGTCAGTGTTAGATAGTGGAACAAGAGACTGTTCCTGGAGGGCCCATGACAGCTAGCAATAGGGAGCCACCAAGGTCCCTCCAGCAAGAGGTGTTTCATTACATTCAATACTGGTGCTTACTTTTATATTGAATAATTTGTTCTTGTTCAGGTAAACGCAGGCTTGATGGCTGTTGCAACTGTCCGTGAAGTGCAAGAACTGGACGTGTCACTCTTGTTGGATCATCCTAGTTGGCTCACTAATGAGTGTGAATTGGATGTCTTATCACTGAACAAGTAAGATTTTATTCTATTTTATCATTAACAAGTAAGAGATTATTCCATTTTATCACTAAACCATTTGTTATTCCAGAGTTTTTAATATATAGCAGTGCCACTTCCAGTGACTGGAGGTGGCACTACTACAGAAAGCATTACTATATACATCTTAATTGTTTCAGGGAGCCAGACAGTGTGCCTTCTTCAAACTTCTTGGTAGTACACACTCCTATGGACAAGAATATTTTGGATCCTAGCAAAGGAGGTGTGTATATTATTTCTGTATTGCTATTTCTGGAGGAATCCCACTTGTAGCTCTCTGAAGCTATCCTGCTGAGATTGCTCCATTCTAAAAGGTCATATCAATCATGGAAGTTCTGCTTGGCTTACCAGGAACTAGACCCAGAACCTGGCCCCACTTCACAGAGGTGCAGGGAGTGAGGAACAATCTGCCACCCTACTGAAAAAAACTCCAGAAAGTCAGTGAAGCTTTATATGCAACTGAAGGGTTTACAGAAAACCCAAGTCTTAAAATCGTCAAACAACTCCGCAAACGATTTCCACAGATCAAGGAATTCACTCTAGATAGCTAAAACTTGTTAGTACTGATTACCAACACCAGGCAGCCATCTCCATTTGTTTGGCTGAGAATGAGTCTGCGGCTTTCTAAAGTGGTCCTTTCGTGATTGATGCTTGATTAGTTCGGTCAGGGTACAATATGTGCTGTACCCAGTGGTAGCTCTTTGCCACTGCCTCCGTGCCACTGAATCTGCCTCGGTGGGAGCATTGTGGGTTAACTCTTCCTTATTCCCTGTTCCAAGGATGATGTTTCTCAGGTTGTCCAGAGTGTTAAGTCCAGCCAGCCTGCAGTTTACCCTTAGGCCCATGATGTTCATAAGTATGTTAGAATCATGGTGGTCTTTGCTAGCATGCCCTGGGCTTATATTTGGGTATGGGGTTTTGGTGGCCCAGTATTTAGTTAATATACCCAGGGCCTCATCACGCCTGTATTCAGTGGTGTATCCATGGAGAGGGGGGGCAGTCCCCCTGAGCACATTCTTCAAAAGTGGCACCTTTTCTGCATTTTTAATACTTTAGTTCACTGGTGTAATAAATCTGAATTTGTACAAATGTACAAGTGAAAATAAAGGTGCGATAGGCACAATTAGAAAATACTGTATGAATAGCAGAGGTCCATGATTGTTCAGTATTTTCTTCCAGCAAGTGCAATAAATATTGCTGGAACAAAAGTGGAAGTCTTCATAGGTTGGTGTATGTGATCCTCACATCTGCTCCAGAACTGGCATGGAAGGCTAGGGGAGAGACCTGGAGTTCCTCCCCCAGAGAGATAGAGCGAAAGTCTCGCTTCATGCAGGTCAGCGTTCTATTCCTGGCTGTCCAAGTGGTTGAGCACCCCCCTTCCTTCTATGAAGGGGGGACACCATTCATACTCCTTGGACCCATCCCAAATCCTTATCCTGATCCCTTCCAAGGCTACATACTGGTTAGTTGTAATGACTTGGTATTTCTCCTGACAGTTCCATCCCATCCTTCAATCCTTACTGGTAGGGATTAGTGCTAACGAGCTCACATTAGTTTTGAGAGATTATTCACTCATTTGTTTACATTGCTTGGGGGAGTTTCTTTGGCGGTTTCAAGGCTTCAGATCTTTTAAACCAGCACTAGTCTGTATTGGTTCACTGACATTCTGGATGCTTACCCTATGAAGCCTCACAAGTAAGCCAAGAGCCTTCAACCAGTGAAGCTTCAGCAGCTGGCAGTCAAAACTGACCTTACCAAGCTCATGTATTGTGCAGTAATTTTAGTGTTTAAGTTAGGTTACATAAATTTTGAAGAATTATTGATTTCAAGATGTGCAGCATCAATCAAGATGAACTGCAACAATGTATATCTTGAGGTGAGATTATTCTGTATATCTTGAGGTGAGATTATTCTGTATATCTTGAGGTGAGATTATTCTGTATATCTTGAGGTGAGATTATTCTGTATATCTTGAGGTGAGATTATTCTGGATATCTTGAGGTGAGATTATTCTGGATATCTTGAGGTGAGATTATTCTGTATATCTTGAGGTGAGATTATTCTGTATATCTTGAGGTGAGATTATTCTGTATATCTTGAGGTGAGATTATTCTGTATATCTTGAGGTGAGATTATTCTGTATATCTTGAGGTGAGATTATTCTGTATATCTTGAGGTGAGATTATTCTGGATATCTTGAGGTGAGATTATTCTGTATATCTTGAGGTGAGATTATTCTGTATATCTTGAGGTGAGATTATTCTGTATATCTTGAGGTGAGATTATTCTGTATATCTTGAGATTGAGTATATCAAGATTGGTATATTTTGAGATTGAGATTATATCTTGAGGTGAGATTTGAGATTGAGAATAATCTCTTTCAAGAAGAAGAAGATAACCTCATGAGGTTATCTTGAGACGATTTCGGGGCTTTTAGTGTCCCAGCGGCCCGGTCCTCGACCAGGCCTCTACCCCCAGGAAGCAGCCCGTGACAGCTGACTAACACCCAGGTACCTATTTTACTGCTAGGTAACAGGGGCATAGGGTGGAAGAAACTCTGCCCATTGTTTCTTGCCAGTGCCTGGGATCGAACCCAGGACCACAGGATCACAAGTCCAGCATGCTATCCGCTCGGCCGACTGGCTCCCTGAAGTAAGCTGAAGTTTGTTTTAAATTATAGTAGTTGTTTTTAATTATAGTGTGTGGAAGTTCAAATTATATTGGTTTTGGTACAAAACATTGCGAATGCTCATTTTTAAGCTTTCCCGGTAAGAATTTTGCTTATCCGGGTGTCTGGCTTCTCTGGGGTGGGGTCCTTTCCTTATAGTCCGGATAAGTTTCCTTATAGTCCTTGGGGAGACCTCAATGCAAGCCTAAAATGTATACACAGGCTTCCTGTACCCAACAGAATGCATTAATTTGCTAAATTTGTATATTTCTATTTTAAATGTGCTGTGGTGTATTTATCAGTGACTGTGGGAAGATGAGGTCTAATTTTTATAGTTTAACTATTACGATGCTGATGACCAAACAACACACCAGATGATGGAGAAACAACAATGTTCCGGTCCGTCCTGGACCATTATCAAGTGGTGGGGGATTATGGTCCAGGACGAACCGAAACTTCGTTGTTTCTTCATCTTCTGATATGTGGTTTGGTCATCATATCTTCAGCCACATTATTATGACTTGTCATCTATTACGATGCTAAACAAAATTGTATAATGTGCAAGCTATGTTTGTATTTATCATGCAGTTGCTGATGGACATCTGTCGTCATCATCCAGCATCAACTTCTCTGGCATGGGGGGATCTTCCATGAGCCAGACTGGAAGAGGAACTAATGTGGTAAGTTTCATGCAAAAACTCATCCTCCCAGTTCTTCCTCCTTGCTGCTGCTTCTCGTAGCTCCTCCTAGCTGCTGCTCCTAGTTCTTTCTTCTAGCTCCTTCTCGTTAACTAAGTGTTTTAATGTTTCTATCTTCAAATGGCATTGAATGAAAATCGAAAAGTTTTGTTCGACAAGCTGGTGGAGTTTAACACTTTCGCTGCCTGATGCCGCATATTCTGTCACGGAACCATAATACAGAGTATGCGGGATGACACAAATATGCATCAATAATTAAAAAATTGTAGAAATTCCATTTATTGTCCGAATACTATGGGACTTGTTAAATGCATGCCAACTTCTGCCCATTATCTGTATACCCAAGGTGGCATCCTGACCCCACTGTGTCGTCGCCAACCCACACTGGAGGCTTACTGTTCTCGTGACAGCCACTCGTGACAGCCACAGCCTCCCCTCGAGTCAAAAAGTTCCCCTTTCTGGTTATTTTATCTCAGGTAATTCTTGTTGCAGACTTTATAAACACTGCAAATTGACTTCCAGATGGATACTGATCAAGAACAGAGCCAATCCATGACGAAAGCATTTGAAAGAAAGATGTATGAGGGAAAGGTTATTGAGTTTTTGTCGAAAGCATTGAAAAGTGTGACATATATATGTTCTTATATGCAAATATCCCTTTGCAGCATTATATTGTGAACAATTTGATACCAAATTGAACAATGTAGCATGAAAATTGAGGTCAGAAAGCTGAAAAGAGTATAAACATTTTTGTGTGATGTGAGCTCGCAGCCTACGTTGTGGTGCACGGTGAGTCTAAAGTATAGGGAAGTGAGACTTATATGTTTTTATATGCAAATATCCATTTACAGCATTCTGTTGCGAACAATTTGATACCAAATTGAACGACGTAGCACAAAAGTTGAGGTGAGAAAGCTAAAAAGAGTATAAACATTTGTGGCTGGTGGTGAATAAGCGCACATCGCTCGGCCGACCTTGAGATGCACGGCGGGTCACCCGCCATGGCAACGAAAGTAAAGCATTGATACTACTAAGCATTAGATTGTAATAGGGCCATTGGACTTATGCAGGCCTACTGAGACTCATGATCAGAATCAGGTTCACACCATATAGAAAGGCAAGTATGGGGGATCAGAGATCAACCCAAACACAGAGGAAAACTATCCTGAAAGTCCAGACAAAGCAAAACAAACCGCTGCATTTAAGAAGGAAAATTAATGAGGAAAACTGTGCAATTTATAGTTGGCAATGAGTGTACAACTCTTGCCTCAACTCGTTGGCAACTACCAGGTGGCAACCATGTCATCTTGGGTCTCAGTCCATGACTCATTCAAGATCTGCCAGTATGGAACTTTAAGTCCCACATGACAGAGGGAAACAACTTGAAGCTACTTGAGGGATTGCTCAAAAAGAGGTGTTTCATTACATTCAACACTTGTTATCTGGCTTGACCCCCATCAGTAGCATCCCTAAGCTCACAACAGAGCATTGGTGAGGACATCTTTGCAGAGAAAGATCATACAATTAGACAAAGACTGAAAATGGGTTACCCTTGGGAAAAGTAGGCAGAAAAGCAGGGCACAGGAAAGGCGAGGGTCCCCAAGTCTGGAGAAAAGCAGAAGACAAAATGGCCGAAAACCCTGGGAATGCAGCCCAGCAGGGAAGAAGAAAGGAACACCATGCAGGCAAGAGGGCAAATGATACCAGCTAAATAATGCAGGTAATACCCACAGCCAGCATGTACTGCCAACCAAATAGTAGGGCAGGTCAAACTAGAAAAAAAAATGAGTAGCCGGAAACCCAGTAGCAGAAGACGGATGCTCACAGACACCTGAAAATGTTCCAAGAATGTTTGAGGAGAAGAAAGCAAAACAGGCTTGTTGGATAACGGATAACCCCCACCCTGAACAACAAAAGACTTAAAGTGCTTGGATCAAACCCCCCCCCCCCCCCATGACAAGACATGGGTCATCAGCCATTCTTAGAAGCATTTCGAGTCTCTCGGCTTCTTAACCGCTCCAAACAACCTTGACCATTAACCATGACCTTCACCAAAGAGGGGCATCAAAGAGCACGAAAAAAAATGGATAGCCAGCAAAAGTGGCCCCTCATAACCCCCAAAGAAAGGCAAATGGCACCAGCAACCAATAGCTCATTGCAAGTGTGAGCAAGCAAGCTAACACCAGCAAAGGCCCCCCACAAAGGGTATAATGGAGCTGCCAACAGCAGTAATAGAAGGCCAGACAAGCACAGGAGAAACAACAGTATAACAGAAGGTTGAGGGTGAGAGAACCCATATTAGTAGGGAAGGAGGTGGCCACATGGGAACCAAAAATAGTACAAAAAAACTCCCGTACAATTTTGTGGAGAAAATGCTGCAAGTAAAGGAGGCAGGCAGCACAATCAGGGTCTGAGTAGGGCCAAGAGAGACAGAGTGACCTAACGTGTAGATAATTAGGAAAGCTAACCTTTGATACATTATATCTGAACTAACTACCCAACCAAACTGACAGGTGGAATTGACAAGAGCGAGAATTGGAAGAAATTGTGGTCCAAACACACACAAAAAATCATAGATGAGAGTGGGTTCAAACAAGTAAGGTAGGGACAAGGGTCTGTCACTAGGATGGGGTGAACCCAAGCAAGGTCCACCAGCACTCAGTGTAGCAGCCACCACAGGAACATAAAATTCCCGATGCATGAAACAGTGAAACTAACCACTAGCCATGGGAGAAAATTAAATGTCCTATAAAACTTATGATACAAAAACAGAGGCCTATATCTGGCACCACAAGGGCATAGGCAACACAGAGTCTGATTAACAAAAACATCGCACGCCTAACTGAAGAACTCCTGAACCCAAAAATATAATCCGGCTCTAAATTGGATGAGGGACACATCACAAGCCCAACCAATAGAAGCATAAAGGTAAATAAACCATGTAGATGCAGGGTTTATTTGGCATGGGATCTGGCAGCCTAGTTCTTCATGAAGAGTGGACCAAGCCAGATGGAACGGAAGTGTTGTCATCATAATGAAGCCCCGAAACCCATCAACCTTTACACAGTGAGGGAAGGCACTCAAAACCATGGCCAGTAAAGAATAATTTAATGCAGTCGAAGTGCACTCTCAACTATAGGTACAAGGCATCAACACAAGTCGGGGCAAGGTGTATATGCACACTAACAGACTATAAACTACTACAGCTCTCCATCAACAAGCCTCGTTTGGAAGACAAGCACTACCTGGAAGTGAGGTAACTCAAATTAAGCTAATCCTCAAAGGGAAGAACCTAAACTCCTCAGAGAAGAGAACTCTGGATGGAGAAAGAAAACTGCAAGCCGGCAACTGGGAAGAAAATCCTGGACAATAGTTGAGGCCAAAAAAGAACCAGGAGACAATCACACAGGCTGGTGGTATAAACACAATAAGAAAGTGTAAATGAGAAAACGGTAACAAAGCAGTGGCCCCTCACAAGACAATTGCTCCATGGAACACTTACTTTTGAGAAGCAATGGAAAGGTTCTGGCAGGGTGGTTCATTCCAACAGTGTAGTAGTGTATGAGGTGTATGAAAGAGGAGGGTGCCAGGATGGGACTCCAGGTGACCTGGGTTGCCACCTGCTGACAGCCACAGGTGGGTTGGATCAAGGGTTGTTTTCCCATTGCCACCTATCACTTGTATTGTATTCCTCATTTTATTTCCTCAGATTCACCTAAACTTTCTGGATGATTTTTCTCATTGTTTTAGACACACTTAACAATGCCCTAGAAACTCTTACCCGTGTACCTATATCCTGTAGCACAGTAGTCAGAGCAGTCAACTACCAAGTTAAATGTTTTCGGTTTGTGTTCAACTTCTGTTTAGGATTGATCTCCATAATCTTCTTGCCTTCATGAGCAAATCAGATTCTGGTCTAAGTTGCCAGTAAACCTTCATTAGCCTTAAGGGTCTGGTATGATTTGATATGATTAAGTGCTGGTGTCATTACTAGCACTTAAGCTCACAGATGCCACTGAGGGGACCAGCCCAGAAAATGTATTACAAATTCCTAACATAAATCCATTATTAGAAACAGCCCATTTTATACTATATCCTTCCAAATTGTATTGTATCGTGTATGGTTGGTGTATTGATCTACACATCTCTTAACTTCATGCAGCTGCATAGCCTAAAGCATGTGCAGCCTAAAAACTGTGAAGTGAGATATTTAGTGCAGTATAACAAAAGGTTAAGATCTGCATGCAAACGTTTTGTGACTGGTTGATGGTACAGTCAACTAGACTGTTGGACACCACTGCACGCATTCTGACATAAGAATTGCTATACAATAAGAATTGCAGGGATAGCCGCCAACAGATGCTCAATAGACTTCACTCTGCATAGCAACATAGAATAAAATTCATATATACAGGGTACTCAGGATTTTATATGGTGATGCTAATCATGAATGTCATTACAATAAATTATTGCATATGTTTAACCATATTCTTTGATGATGTATTATTCAACTACCAGATAACTTGTGTAAGTTTGGTTGAGAGAATACTGTATTTATCATGGTTTCCTTAGAATTTTGACTTAAATATTTTAAAATTAGAATTTCTCCAAAACAAAGTGGAATTAGTGTACAGTATATACCACGTTGTACAATGTGTACTGTACTGTTGGCTTTCCTGAAGCTGGTTATGTAGTTCTGATGACTGTAGTGGAGGTATAATGTCACTGGCTTCCCTGAAGCTGGTTATGTAGTTCTGATGACTGTAATGGAGGTATAATGTCACTGGCTTCCCTGAAGCTGGTTATGTAGTTCTGATGACTGTAGTAGAGGTATAATGTCACTGGCTTCCCTGAAGCTGGTTATGTAGTTCTGATGACTGTAATGGAGGTATAATGTCACTGGCTTCCCTGAAGCTGGTTATGTAGTTCTGATGACTGTAGTGGAGGTATAATGTCACTGGCTTCCCTGAAGCTGGTTATGTAGTTCTGATGACTGTAATGGAGGTATAATGTCACTGGCTTCCCTGAAGCTGGTTATGTAGTTCTGATGACTAGTAGAGGTATATAATGTCACTGGCTTCCCTGAAGCTGGTTATGTAGTTCTGATGACTGTAATGGAGGTATAATGTCACTGGCTTCCCTGAAGCTGGTTATGTAGTTCTGATGACTAGTAGAGGTATATAATGTCACTGGCTTCCCTGAAGCTGGTTATGTAGTTCTGATGACAGTAGTGGAGGTATACATCTGTTAGCCCCACAACAGTACTTCCTCTCATAACTCATTGTCCTCATTGGTTATCCTGAAGCAGGTTAGGCATTTGTGGTGAATGTAGTAGAGATATACTATGGTCACTGGCTACCCTGAAGCTGGCTTGTGTGCTTGTGGTGACAGTAGTAGAGGTACATGTGTGTATGTGAGCTTGTACAACAGTACAGTACTGACTCTTGTAATTCATTATCTTCACTTGCTACCCTGAAGCTGATTATGTGTTTGTGGTGATAGTAATAGAGGGAATATGTGTGATGTTCTGCCTTTTAATTTTAAATATTAACCACTTTGGTTTACAGGATAATGCTTCTGCTCAGTGATATGTCTGGCAGTTTATAGTATTTGTGTGTGTTGTACACAGACCATCTCTGCCTGAGCTGTTTGTCACACCACCATCGCACTGTTCAAAACAAAATATTTTCTCGCACGCAATATTTTTGTCTAGTTCATCGCTTGTTTCTCCTTGTTCCTACACTGTAGCAAGATTGATGAACTTCCTTATCTCTCTGTATTCCTAGATTCACATGGAAGTATCGTTACAGTATGTTGTTTCTTAATCTTCCTTCTCTTTTCCAAAGTATCCAGATCTGTTTCACTCACTTGGATCCTGGACTTGTCCTGTCTGAATCCGTGGATTTCTTTCTCCACCTTTCGGATGACCACTCTGTCCCAGGTCTGGCTTCTTTTGGACCCATGTTCTTGGATGGTGTCTCTAGACTTCCGGGACACGTATTGGCATGTCCCGATTCATCTGGGGTTCAGGGACTGGCAGGTTTCGTGTTGGGGCGGCAGGCTAACGTCATTCATTGCCTTACCTTAGGCATGAATCGGGTACCTCGAGTATTCATGTGTCTTACCCAGGTCGTAGTGACCCATCTGCATCTGCTAGGGATTTGGGTTTTGGCCTACCTCGACGATTGGTTGGTGTGGGCTCCCAGCCGGTCTGCTTGTCTGCTTGCCAGCAGTGTGGTTTTTTCCCAGCTTGCTGAGTTTGGGTTCCTGGTGAACTGGAGGAAGTCCAATCTGGTTTCGTCCCAGGTTGGGAGCCGGTCGGCCGAGCGGACAGCATGCTGGACTTGTGATCCTGTGGTCCTGGGTTCGATCCCAGGCGCCGGCGAGAAACAATGGGCAGAGTTTCTTTCACCCTATGCCCCTGTTACCTAGCAGTAAAATAGGTACCTGGGTGTTAGTCAGCTGTCACGGGCTGCTTCCTGGGGGTGGAGGCCTGGTCGAGGACCGGGCCGCGGGGACACTAAAGCCCCGAAATCATCTCAAGATAACCTCAAGAAGGTTCGGACTTGGCTGGGCCTCATGTGGGACTCTCAGAGTCCCACACGAGGCCCTATCCAGTCTAGGTTGCTGGATAATTGACGCATAGGGTCTAGGGCTCCCCCATTCCCCTCCCAGAAGGTGGGGGGCTGCACGGAGGCAGTGTATGACGTTTGCTTGTTTCCTTGGGAATTAGGGAAGTTCTGCCTCTCAGTTCGGTTTTTGATTGTAATTTTCTTACCATGTGGGGTCTGTTTTGTTATGCCTACCTTTCTGGGTGCCTAACCCCAGTCAGTGGCAGATTAGGAAAGTCTCCAGCCACAGGGGGGGGTTTTCCATGGGCCATTGCTCTCTGCCTCTTTGGGGGGGCCAAGTTCTGGCTCGTGGTCCCAGGAAGGCTAAACTCTATTGACTATTGCCCTAGTCTAGTGTATCGTATATTAGCCCGAAAGCCCCAGGGAGCCTCCGGGGCTCACCCAGAAAATGGCGTTTCATTATATTCAACGCTGGTTTTTTCCATTTGGAAAGTGGATAAAGGCTTAATAAGAATTTCATAGGTTTGATGTGTTGATATTCTTGCTTGAACCCAAGACATTCATTATTGTATGGAATATGAAATTCAATTAAAAGGTGTGCTGAGTAGGCTCATGTGTGTGTGTGTGTATATGTTGCTTTTCTTGGTTATTTATATACATTTGTACATAAAGTATCAGAGTATTATCACTGCCTGCATTTCACCAGCTTTCAGAGCTTTTCTCGGAATTTTGTGTATTTGTTAGCGCACTGTTTGATGCTTTTCGTGTTTTACATTTTTATTTTCACTAACCAGTAATTGCATACAGGCTTCAACTTCAGGCGTTTCCTTTAGTCTTTTAATTAGTTTATTTTGTAAGAATTGATATGTGACTTGTGGTTCCCAGTACAGTATGAAGCTGTAAGCCACTGTTACATTATATGTTGTTGTTTGTTTTGTGCACACACATAGTATGATCCAGAGTTTACACCAGTGATACAGTCAACTACTGAGTATCTTATTGAGAACCTTATGGGGCAAAGATCATTGCAGCTTGAGGAATTTTGTTACATGATTATAAATGTACTGGATAAAGAGTACTCGAAAATATAACGTTTGACATTAAAGCAACATACATTGTAGTACGGTGCTTACCTATAAGTTACAGCATAGTGGGCCAGCCAGTCAGGGCTGGCTTCTTATGCCCCATACTCATGTACTTGTGTACATCTTCTCAATGTGAATTTTTATACCACATCCTAAATTATGTACTCACCTAGTTGTACTCGCCTAGTTGTGCTTGCAAGGATTGAGCTCTGGCTCTTTGGGCCCTCCTCTCAACTGTCAATCAATCAACTGATTTCTTTCACACACACATACCCCCTGGAAGCAGCCCGTAGCAGCTGTCTAACTCCCAAGTACCTATTTACTGCTAGGTGATCAGGGGCATCAGAGTGAAAGAAACTCGACCCATTTGTTTCCGCCTCTGCCGAGGATTGAACCCCCGGACCCTTAGAACTTTGAATCCCGAGCGCTGCCCGCTCAGCCGTCAGGCCCCCCCTATGTTATTGAGGCCCTATGTATAGGGCCTCAATTACACCATGACTGAATTTGTGTAGATCAATGACTATACAGGTGGTTACACAGTGGTCTACATCCTCAGCTCACAACTGAGGGAGCCAGGTTCAGTCCTTGAGCAGGACCAAAATGGGAGCATATTTCCTTTCACCTGATGTCTCTGTTGGTTTAGCAGTTAAATATTAATGTGGGATTAGGTAACTGTTGTAGGTTGCTTCCTGGGGAAACTCAGTAATTGGCCTAGGGCAGGGACTGCAGTAAGGCTAAGTACACATTTCCTGTCCCCAACAATGGGAATTAAATATTATTTGCTGGATATTAAATATCTATTTTGCTTAAATCTCAATTGGTGCAGCTATTTTGTCCAACCTGGACAACCTTTGACAACCTGTCCAACCTTTGAGGGGAGCCGGTCTGCCGAGCGGACAGCACACTGGACTTGTGATCTTGTGGTCCTGGGTTCGATCCCAGGCGCCGGTGAGAAACAATGGGCAGAGTTTCTTTCACCCTATGCCCCTGTTACCTAGCAGTAAAATAGGTACCTGGGTGTTAGTCAGTTGTCACGGGTTGCTTCCTGGGGGTGGAGGCCTGGTCGAGGACCGGGCCGCGGGGACACTAAAAAGCCCCGAAATCATCTCAAGATAACCTCAAGATAACCTACATGGAGCCCATAAAAAGTATTGAAACCCCACAAGGGTCAATCATATATGGTGATTTTCACACACAAGGAAGCTACAGATAGTGAATGGAGCAGCATAAGGGCTAATAAGGTTCAGGTTTTCTGCCTCCAAAGTCAGCTCAATAAGTGGGAATGAATATATATGCACATCAACATTTCTTCAGTTACTGTACTGGAGTAGTTTAGACAGTCTACAAGTACCCAGTCTATAAATGTTCAGGTTATGATAATGTTGTGTGTTTGCTGAGCATGGCAGTAGTGTATTGGCATACACTGGACCAACCTGGGACATTGTTTTCGTGTCGTGTTTGCCATTTACATCAGGACATAAAAGCTGGAGTAATTGGTATCTAGAGTGTGTTCGAGAGTTTTTTCTACTCCCAAAGCCCAGTCTGAGGCCAGGCTTATCTTGGGATAACTTGATCTAGAAGGGTGTGGCTTGGAGCAGCCCGCAGGCTGCAACAGGTACTCTGAGAGAGAACTCTATCAACATCAGAGGCCCGAGACTGTTCAACACGCTTCCACTACACATAAGGGGCATAACTGGCAAACCCCTCACAGTGTTCAAGAGAGAACTGGATAAGCACCTCCAAAGGATACCTGATCAACCAGGCTGTGACTCATACGTCAGGCTGCGAGCAGCCGCGTCTAACAGCCTGGTTGATCAGTCCAGCAACCAGGAGGCCTGGTCGACGACCGGGCCGCGGGGACACTAAGCCCCGGAAGCACCTCAAGGTAGCCTCAAGGTAAGGTAGGCCCACATATCAGAATGAAAGGGCAGCAACATTATGAGTTGCCCTCCCAGCAGGCAGTCAAGTTTGAGTAATATTTAATCCAGATATTCAAGGTTGCTTCATTGTTATATGCATGTCAACTGTAGAGTGTAATACTGTGTAGTTATGCAGTACTGTAATACTACACTGTACAGTATAGGGAAATATTACTGTATAGTATAATACAACACTGTATAGTGTAGCATAGTAATATCTTTACCCTTCTGTATCTATAACGATCTATCATCTCATTTCTGATGCCTCTCCTCCCAATGAAAATGTCAAACAGGAAATAATGATTGAATATTGTCTAGTTTCATTTATCAGTTGTCCTGTAAAGGAAAACAGTTCCAGTGTAGTTTGCCTTATCTGTTGTCACATAAAAATTGGTTCCCAAAAATGGTCACTGAAATTCATCTGTGCACTCCAAAACTTGGTGTGAAAGTGTTTACATGTGTATGTCTGAACTTGTGTAACCCAGTATTGTACTGCACACATTATAGGCCGCCTGTGGTAATCCAGGGTCAGCAGGGGCTCTTGATGCTGACTTACAATGCAGTTGAATATTGAAACACATTTAAAGATAGTACCGAGATTGTTATAATATAAATATGAATGTTTATACTTTAATAACTTCCTTAAAGGGGTGATATACCCCGTATTTTGCTGATATATAAGATGCACTTGTTTTACAGGGATATTTTGTAGGAAAATTTGTTTTAGAATGTACCATAATTACTTCAATCAGCAGATATAGCTCTCCTGCACAAGGGAGGGAGCAAAGCATTTGCTAAGAATTATAGACCAGTTGCACTACCATCCCATATAATAAATGTTTTTGAGAGAGTGATCAGGAGTCAGATCTCCAGTTTTATGGAGACCAATGACTTCCATAATCCAGGCCTTTATGCTGTTCTGCCTCGAGTATTACTTGATACTTTCCACTTCAGAGCATGAGAGATTGGTGAAATTGTTGGAATACAATGAACATATACAGTATACATAGAAACAATAAAGCACCTGAACTATTGAGATCCTTGATTGTACCTGTATCTTGTTTCGTCTCAAAGACGAGACAAATCTTTTGAGATGAGGATCATCTCAAAGCTCTCAAAATGCACTTACTTGAATGGAGATAAGAAAGGTACCAAATTATATATACAGTACAGAGAAAATACTGGAGAGCCAGATCCCTAATTTGTACAGCAAAATAACAACATACTGGAGTGAACGATATGGAAGGAAATGCAGAATAAAGACAGTGAAGAGCAAGGGTGCCATAGGCACAATCAGAGAACACTGTCTGAACTTCAGAGGTCTGCGGTAGTTCAATATCCTCCAAGCAAGTACAGTATAAGAAATATTGCCAGAGCAACATTAGAAGTTTTCAAGAAAAAGCTGGAAAGTTTTCCGCAAGTAGTGCTGGACCAACCAGGTGGACATGTGGAGCTACGGGCCACTCCAAACAACAGCCTATTGGACCAAGCTCTCACAAGTTAAGCCTTGCCCCAGACCAAGCTTGGGAAGTAGAAAAACTCCCAGAACCCCATCCAGGTATGTTTCATCATACTGTACATTTATTGAAAAAGATTTTCAGGTGGTTTCTTTAGATGAAAACATGATTTCACACATGTATATTACATACAAACAGCACTGTATTTTCAGTTGATGAACCGGAAACGTGTTCTATTCTCCAGGGTGGGATTTAGTTGGGAATGAGACTTGGGCAGCTCTGGGGGGCTGCCCCATTTGATGCGGGGTCGATGGCCTTTGAGCCTGATCCTCCAGCCGAGGCTTCTGGGGTCTTACCAGCAGACCCCCCTTCTTTGATGCCTTTTCCCTGGACTCCGCCTTTTCTTCAGGGGTGCAGGGCATGGAGGTCGACTCTGCCCCAGAGCCTGGTTTTGAGGTTTCTGGGGCTGGGAAGGAGTTGGCCTGGAGCGCTTGGTCCCCGTTCGATCCTGCCTGGGTCTTGATGCCTTCGGGGAGGGGTTTACTGTTGTAGGGGTTCGGGGTTTTCATATTCCCCTTCCCTGTACGAGTTTGATGTGGGTTCGGCTCTTCGCTGGGTTCATATCTGGGTTCCTTTGGGTTCTGCAGCTTCGTCCTTCCCGAGGTTTTCCACCTCTCAGATTTACCCTGCGAAGGTTCAAGAAGGCTATGGTGCGTACCTCCTGTGAGACCTGGACTTTGCCTCTGTGATGTCTCTTTTTTTTGAGTTTGATGCCTCTTTTCCCAGATTGGAAAAATGCGTTATGAGGTTTTGGCATTTTTCTGCCTTGCAGACTGCGCATTCTTTTCGCTTGGGGCATGGCACAGCTTTTTTCATACCCCCACACTGGATTGGTGGGAGCTTACTACGGTATTGTATCCTCCAGGAGGCGGTGTCTGTTTTTTGTCTCTCGCCTCGCATGTTGGCAAGCCGTCCTCGCTTTCTATTGATTCGGCCTGGGCCCTGACTCTTATGTTTTCGTCGTCTTTCTGTCCGTTATTGATTTTGGACTCGGTTGTTTCTCAGTTTTTGCAGGCAGCTTCTGCTAGATGCCATCCTCTTTCTGATTTGTTAGTGATCCAGTGTGGGCATTCTCATGCTTCCCAGAAAAGTCTTGCCAGGATTCAGGTCTCTGCAGGTCGAGGAGGGCCCTTGATGCCAGCTTGTGCTGGTGCTTCCTCCGGAGCTGTCCTCTCCAGAGGAGCCGGGTTCATGCATGATGTCTCTGGACCGCCAAGACACATATTGGCACGTTCCCATTCATCCGGGGTTCAGGGACTGGTTAGGTTTTGTGGTGGGACAATAAGCTTGCCACTTTTGTTACCTTCACTCCGGGCTGAATCTGGCACCTCGCGTTTTCACATGTTTTACCCAGGTCTTGGTGGTCCATCTGCGTCTACTAGGTGTTTGGGTCTTGGCTTACCTTGACGTAGTTTGTATGGACTCCCAGCCAGTCTACCTGTCTGCTCGCTAGGCGTTTGGTTCTTTCCCAGCTCACCGGGTTTGGGTTCCTGGTGAACTGGACGGCCTGTCTCGGTTCATTCCCCCTGTCCACAGAATGGACGGTCGAAGTCAACTCCTTCAGTTGGCTTTGCCATACTTTCAGCCCCCTCCCCGGAGGTGGACCTCTTCACATTGGTGTGGTCAAGGTGTCTCCCAAAACAGTGACACCTCGGCTTACAAATGCCCCTTTTTACAAACTTTTCGGGTTGCGAGCCCAATTTCTTCGTAAAATCCGAATCGGTTACGAACTTTGCCTTGGGAAACGAAGTTGTTAATATGCGTATGGCCGACCTAGCCCATGGTAGCATGGCGACCACGCCTCAGTTTACCAGTGCCTCCTACCTAGTGACAATCGCACCTGAATTCTTTATAAAAAATTTCAATGTTTTGCTTGTTACCTTGTTTTTCTTGGGGGGGGGGGGGAGGGGGGGAGTTCTTGGGCTCTGTTCGGTCTTGGGTTGCGCTTTTCTACCAGTTGGGGTCTGTTTTGGGGCATCTACCTTTCTGGGTGCTTAACCCCGGTTGATGGCAGGCATGAATATATTCTTAAAGTGTGGAGTTTTCATAAGCTATTGCTCCCTTCTCCTCTCTCAGGGAACCAGGTTCTGGCTCGTGGTTCCAGATAGGCATGATAACTCCACATAACTGAAGCCCCAGTCTAATATAGCTAATATCAGTCCAATAGCTCCAGAGAGCCTCCGGGACTTGCCCAGAAAATGGCGTTTCATTACATTCAACGCTGGTTTTCTGGGGGGGGGGGGCCGTCGGCTCCCCGGAGCTATTTAGGCTGAATGGATATGTTTAACTTTCTGGCATCAGTCAAAGTGCTAGGAGTTCTTGCCTACCAGGGACCACGAGCCAGAACCTGGCCCCCTCAGAGAGGCACGAGGAGCAATGGCCTATAGAAACCCCCGTGTGGTTGGGAGCATTCTATGTCTGCCATCGACCAAGATAGGCACCCAGAAAAGTAAGCGCCCCAAAACAAACTCCTATTCTGGTGAAAATATTGCTACCGAAAGCTGAACGAGTGGACAAAACTCCCAAACAAAATTATTAAACTATTATTAAACAAACCAGCAAACTGCATAACAATTTGTTAAGAATATGTTTTGGGAAAACAGGATATATTTAAAAAATTGCATAAATTTTAACTGCATGGCACTGTACTGTACTGCACTCAGACTATTATTGGGACCAATACTGATCTTGGTGAGATTCCAGTAGTGACTCCCCCCTCCACATTGACAAGTTTCCTCCAATTTCTCTCTACATTTCCACTTCTGACTCTAAATCTCCCATGCATTTTAATATTCTACCCTTCACACTTTCAGTATTTTCTAATTTCCAAGTCAATCTTCTGTGGGAAACTGTCAGAGGCATTTCTAAAATACAGGAGAAGACACTATCCTAACATTCTAATTCTTGGGTTATTTCAGTGATTGTGTCATAGAAGTTCAGTTGAGTTAATATGCTAGATTTTGCCAGTCTGAAACCAAACTGCTTTTGTCTTCATTATGTTATCCTTGAAATATTCTACATATTTGTGTGTGAGTACTTTCATGAGTGTACATACTGTATAGGTGTTTATGTGTGTTATTGTGCATGAGCATATATTCAGGCATTCGTGTGTGTGTGTGTACTTGCCCAGGTGTGTACGGTGTTAGTGTTAAAAGATTCTGTGCATTTGAATTTTGAGGTTGCATTATTTACAGTATATACCTTTTATTCTGTTGCACTAAACTATTCAACTTTCTTCTAGAAAAACATATTCCTTTAGAGCCAGTAGAGTATCTTTGCTCTCAATAGTTGTATGATACGTGATAAGATGTTTATCAAAAGGATTGCAAAGTATTACGGATGCACATCTTTAAGTTGAAACATTCAAGATTTGAGTAAATATTATAAACTCATTACTGTAAAAAATCCTTGGATGAACCCTAGGGCAAGATGAGTGATGATGCTTTAGTACAGATTCATGGCAGTTATGATAAGTTGATATTCTGTAACAGTGCATTAGGAATCTTTTCAAAACAGCTCTGTCAGGTTGTACTGGTGTTTGGGGGACAATAGAAAATAGTTCAGTCCTTCCCCAGAATGACTAGAAAATTCATCCATAAATACTAAGAGTAAGTAAAGTCTAATATTCGTGACAGGTATGTACCAATGTCATCGCTAGTCTCTAAACCTAACCTAACCCATTCTAAGCTACCGAACTTAACATAACCTAACAAAAATAAGAGATAAAATGTTTTTTTATATATGGTGTTCATGAGGTGTGTGTGACATTAGCCTCATGCTGGCACAGGTATTAGATCCTGCTGCTCATAGCAGACTGAGAGTACAGGTGTGTGGGTAATTGAGTTGAGATTGGTCAAGTCCCTAGGAGGTCCTCTCTTGGAGGATCACCCTAGTGTGACTGGAAAATGTTCTGGGAGTCAGATGTAGCCCATGTGGTATAGCCCTAAAATGGTTAAATGCAACTCGCCAGAAACCTGAACCAGTCCTTGAAACTAAGAATGCATTGGCATATGGCAACAGGCATTATAAAGATCCAGAGACACAAGCCACGAGTTCTTGTGATGCCAAGAAAAGCTAGAAGAATGAACTTTCTGTAGTCACTCTGCACTGGATCAAGCTTTCCTCCAGTGAATTTTAACAGTGCACATATGACCCACCGAGGATGTTTGAAGACACATACGTTCTTCCAGTGCAAAATGTCACCCTACCTAATCATGATCCTGTCCAATGCAACTTGTTTTAGGGAGAATCAAAATGGAATAGTTGAGAACATGTAATCTTGTTTTTGTTTTATTACAATTATATAAAATTGCACTTGATAATTTTGTATATTAATGCAAAAGTTGCAAGTTCAGTATTGCTGTATGTATTACCTTAAACAAGGTCTGTTAAAATACTTTGCTTTCCTACTTGTTCCTGTAGTTAATGTACTGTATATATAAATTTCACATAATGTGGAACACTTGTCTTACTGTGTACTGAGGAGTCTTGTCTCATTAATGCTGCTCAGTTGAAGGAGTTTAAAGGGGTCCATTTCCCTGGCTCCAACAACCTTCGTTTCTGTCGCTTCGTATGGGAACGCAGTCGTCATTGCCTGAAGCCGGTGAGGAATGATGTTTTTATCATTAACAATAAATGTTACTCCTTATGACTGTTTTTGTTTATTTTGCAATAATATTACAGAAGATAGACTGGACTAAGAATATTCTAGTGTTCTTAGACTATAGATGCATGCACACATGTACAAAACTACGTACACAAGGAAACACTGGTGCCAAATATACGAAAGTTATCTTACAAGCACGTTTAGAGCATGTTAAGTTGGAAGTTGGTTTAAAGTGCTACATGACAAAGACTATAGGGGAAAATGGGACACCACAAGCATAGCTTTCATCTTGTAATTACATTTAGGTAATGACATGCACACTGTAATCAAAATATCATGTGCCGCAGCAGAGGAAGAGTAAGAGCACACCTCTTGCAGAATACCTACTGCTGAAGTAGAAACACACGAATAGACCTATTGAAGAATACACACTACAGCCAGTGATGAGTTAGAATAGACCTAATGGAAAATCCGTAGTGGAGCTGGGGAAGACTCGGAATAGACCTCATGGAGAAAATGGGGAAATCCACGAAAAAAAGTTTTTGAAATAGGATAAATAATGAGCAATTGCCACCAGAAAGCTCCTATACAATACAGGCCAACTATAGAATGGCATTTAATCATATGCTTAATAGGGTGCTCTTATCCATGTGAATGCCAGATACACGGGGAGCTGGTCGGCCAAGCGGACAGCACACTGGACTTGTGATCCTGTGGTCCCGGGTTCGATCCCGGGCGCCGGTGAGAAACAATGGGCAGAGTTTCTTTCACCCTATGCCCCTGTTACCTAGCAGTAAAATTAGGTACCTGGATGTTAGTCAGCTGTCACTGGGCTGCTTCCTGGGGGTGGAGGCCTGGTTGAGGAGGACACTAAAGCCCCAAAATCATCTCGAGATAACCTCAAGATAACGTGCTCCCACCCATGTAAATGCCAGGTACTCATGCTCCCACCCATGTGAATGCCAGGAACTCATGCTCCCACCCATGTGAATACCAGGAACTCATGCTCCCACCCATGTGAATACCAGGTACTCATGCTCCCACCCATGTGAATACCAGGTACTCATGCTCCCACCCATGTGAATGCCAGGTACTCATGCTCCCACCCATGTGAATACCAGGTACTCATGCTCCCACCCTTGTATTCACCCTCCAAAAAAGGTTACGGCGACAAAGCAGAAATAGTGTGGCAGCACATGGTGACCAAAACAAAGATGGCCGCCAGCATGAGGATGGACAAAACTTCCTCAAGATGAGGAGGGAAGAGATTAATTTTGATGGTTTTGATGAGGAAAATATTAGCAGGAGTGGTTTTTGCAACAGGTTGGCAAAAACTGATCATTGTAATGAATCATGTGAATTAAATTAGAATTTGAGGAGCAGTAATGAAAACTTGAGAAACAAAGTTACAGCCCTGGAAGGTTAAATAAGGGCATTATGCAAAGAAAAAAATATATGTACTGGGAACCTGTACTGAACCTAATGGAAAACTTCTGGAGGAGAAAAATAAAGTATTAAAAATAGCTCTTGAAGTTAAATAAAATCCAGATGTTAGTGAATACAATATGTTAGGCAAGGAAATTCAACAGTAAAAGGGAGTTTCGTCAGAAAAGAGGAGGAGGTTACACAGGATACAGCAAAGTGCAAGAAGAATATACAGCTAACCCATGCACAAGTGGCCAGAGAGAGAGAGTAATATTAAAAGCTGTTAAGGAAGTGATCGAGCAACAACGGGAATCTGAAAGACCTCGACCTATGTCTTTCAGCTAAGAGCCAAAACAAAGTATACTTCGGATACACCAACACAATCCAACAAAGCATGAACTGGAAAGCTGCCAATAGTATGCATGGGGTGTATGTAAATATGGGCTATCAGGAAAAACCCAATGGTACATGTAAAATATAAACACCTGACAAACTGTAGAAATATCCTAAATAGAGGTTCATGACACACTGAAGATTGCAAATTTTTCCACCCACAACTGTGTAAATATTCACTAAACAAGAAGGAATATTTTAAGAGATTGCCCAGCATTTCATATCAAACAAACTAAGCAAATAAAATAAAAAGAATGCCTTTATGAATACAGCAACACCCGTACATGCCAGGAAGAGGTTTTTAGTAAGAGAAAGAGGGAAAGAGAATGATATGAAATGTCCAAACTACCATCAACTCAGTCAAATGCTAAACAGGTCACACACAATGTGGCATCCCAACCAGAACCATGGATATTAACACCAAGTAAAATGCACAGCATTTCCCCAAATGCAATAACATCTTTCTTATTTGCCAACATACAAGGCATTCAAAGTATGCAAAATAAACAAATCCCCTTTATAACTGGTCTCCTCCTTAATGAGGGGAATGCTGTGTTTCGCAGCTTTGACTGAAACTCTCACAAGAGACTTTTATGACAGAACAGTTATGGATACCAGAATCCAATCTTTTCAGATGTGATAGAAAACATAGGCTACAGGGTGGGGTCAGCTTGTACATCAAAGAACACATTCATCTGCATCAGAACTGCCAAACACTACAAATAATATGGTAGAAGTACTGATAATCAAAATAGAAATTCTAAATGTTGGAATTGTCCTTGGTACAGTATACTAATCACCAGATAGCAAATTCTCAGCAGTTTAAAGACCAACATATAAAAATAAAATACTGCTTAGAAAGCCTCACAAACTCTGCCCCTAACATCATTCTTGTTTGGTAACTTCAAATTACAGCACCTAAAATGGAAAAATGTGGCAAGATAGTTATGCCAGAAAAAATCCCAGAAAGCAGTCTGAATGAACAGTCACACACATTGACCTCTTGTAGATGTGTGACAAATTTGCTTTAAACCAACAAATAGTAGAACCAACTAGGAAAGAAAATGCCCTTCATCTTATTTTTACAAACAATGATGAACTGATTAGCAACAATGTGGTTACAAAGAAACAATGGCCAGAGTTTCTTTCACCCTATGCCCCTGTTACCTAGCAGTAAAATAGGTACCTGGGTGTTAGTCAGCTGTCACGGTCTGCTTCCTGGGGGTGGAGGCCTGGTCGAGGACTGGGCCGCAGGGACACTAAAGCCCCGAAATCATCTCAAGATAACCTCAAGATAAAGACATGTTACTCAGATCACAATCTAATTGAAGTTCAGACATGCATGGGCAATAGACCTGTCCTATACAGCTTCAACTCCAAGAGAAGAATTCAACAAATTCAATTTCAATAAGAAACTGATTAACTGGGACCAAATAGGACCAAATAAATCAAGCCCTTACATAGATATGCTGGGGAAGATGGCTAGATAATGAAAACTTTAACCAGTGCCTTGAGAAAATAGGCACACTAACACTGTAAATATGTGCAAGTCACATACCACTAAAGAGAAAGAGGAGATGCAAACTGGAGCAATAATGGCATTCCCTTTATAGGTGGCAAAAGGAAATCTTAGAACATCTCAAACACTCCCCACTATCCAAAGAAGGTTATGAAGAGAAATATAAATTATTGACAAAGTTGCAAGAATCATATAAAATCCAGGAGAGGCAAAGAGTTTATGAAGCATAAGTGAAATAGAGAGGAATCTGAAATACTTGGTCTATGTAAAATCTAAAACAAAGAATACATTTAGTATTGGGTCCTTGTGCAAAGGTGATGGACCCTTCACAAATGACAGCAAAGACATGAGTGAAATACGTACTGAAGTTACAGTACGATTTTGTTTTTAGCAAACCCCTGAATACATTGCAGATCAATAATCCAAATGAATTCTTAATGAATGTGGCACCACCACCAAGCCATACATCAGATGTCACCCTAACCACCACTCAACTTTGAAGTAGCCACAGACAGCGTGCTCTTGCACTCTGCACCAGACCCAAACTCCTGGAATTCTACATTCATCAAGAATTGGAAAAAAAAAAACACTATCACAAGTCCTAAACATCTTTTGATCTTTTGAAGATAGTACCTAGATACTGTACTGGTGTTATCCCTGACATACTTAAAACAGCGAAGATCCTGCCACTTCACAAAGGAGGTAGTAAAGCAGGTGCAAAAAACAATATACCAATAGCTCTAATGTCACACACAAAACCCCTTTGAAAGAGTACCAAGAAATAAGATACACATTTTGGTGTGTCCTGAACCATCATAAAGCCGTTGTAACAACTTCAGAACAAACTAAAACCAAACCATTGTGTGTTAGTTCATAACAATTTTGTCAGTCATCTTACCACGACGCTCATCTGTTAGCGGCCTTCGGGTGAATTGTTGCTGCTCCAATACATCTTGTTAACTAAAAGTTAGCTTAATCAGTTTGGATCCAATTATTTTAGCATAGGAATACAGTTACTGTACATACTTTCAAACAGTCAATAATTGATGTAACATATTGCATTTGATGAATTTTGTTGGAAATTTTGTTTTTAATGCAATGATGTAATGTATTTGTGTATTGATAAAAATAGGCTTTTGCACATCGTTTACTAACCCAAAAGCTAAGCGCAATAATTCAAATTTTGTCCGAGTCAGATGGTTGTCAAAACACTCTTGCCATTTTGGTTGAGTTACGCCGGGATTTGAGTTACTGAGGTCTGAATTGGTGAGTGATCAGTGTATTGTGCATATGCTTTCAAATGAAGGAGTATTTTTATAATCAGTCCTGATATATTCTGTAATATTAGAATTACTAAATTTCTTTAATTAAATTACAATTTTTGTCAATATGCAAGAGCTTGATATTCACATTACAGCATTAGTTTTACTGCTAAGGAAAACTCGGCCAGTTGAAATGCATGTATGTGTATAGAATGTAGTTTTTATGTAACCATCCTGTGATGTATTTTTGTTACATAATGTTTTGCTTCACTGGACAATGGATTCCCTTTTTATTACCCGTGTCCTGGATTATCTGCTTGTAAAACTACAGTATTGTTGTATCTGGTGTTCAGTTAACACAGACTGCATCTGGATCTTAACACTTGTATTGAAAAGAATAATGTAGTATGAAACGGTGTTCTGTATGCATTTTCTGTTAGAAACTAATTTAGATTTAGATTTTTGTTGCAAATGCTTTTTTATGTTTTAATGCATCCTCTGTGTGTGTGCATGTGTGTGTGTGCAGCCTAACCTTGTGGCTTTCTGGGTCGTATCACATTTGTGTATTTGTACAATTATACAAAATTGTAAATTTGTGAGAAGTACTGTATTTTTAAGCATATAAGATGCATTTCTACTTAACACACCTCTTTTCAAGGATATTTTGTGTAAAAAACAATTTTAGTATGTTTAGTCATATATTTATTGAAAGTAACTTTAGAGCACAGATTCCCTATTACCATGATCTTTCACGCAAGCTGTGACAGCCAGCTTACACTTAATGGTATAACAATGCATCCTACCTGTTGGCTAATACAGTGCAGTACATGTATTTGCAATTTAAGATGAAGCATGAATGTTGCCAAGCTGAAAACACCATTATTACCAATGTTTTGCTCCTTGAGAAAGCTCTTGTTTTATAATACAATAATTATAACGTAATCTTTACCTAATACATTGTCTTTAGCTGAACACATTCATGCTTCCATGATTTGAACACTTCCATGTTTCATTACCCATTTTCCAAGTACAGGTAGTGCAATTATTAAGTTGTAGGCATTCTGATTTTGTCCAGAAGAAACCAGTCCAGTGATATTTCATCTTCAGTTGTGTGGCTTTCATTTAGAATTGATTTACAGTGTTATTTACATTCTGTTCGCACGCAGATTCAGGATCTCTCTAGTGTAGCAAATACTGTACTCCTCAATCATCCCAAACTTGTATAATTGGAATCCATCTGGAGCTATATTAATTTTATAATTAAATAAGAAAGATTTGACTTAAAAAAGAATCAGGATGAGCATTGAACATAATGAAATGCCAGTTTCTGCAGAGACCTCAGTGGCTCTTTGTAGCTAGTGTGGCCCCTCATACCCTTTAGTATGAGGGTAGTTTAGGAGTGGACGTTAATGAGACAAACTCCATACACGAGCTCTATATAGTAAATAAATATAGTACAGTACATGTATAGTAAATATAGTAAAGCCCTTTGGGTTGGAGATGTGTTACAGCAAACAACATAATGATTAAAATGCCCAACACCTGCAAACATGGCTGGGCGAGTACACACATGACTGAGATATTTAAATAACAAATAAGCAGAACTAGAGGCCACAGTTGTGTACTACTGAGGAAAAGGCCAGTAAACAGAATGACAAGATACTTTACATAGAGTGATGAACGATTGTGAGACACTCCAGGTTGTATTCTACACCTAACCCACAAGTCTGAAAATAAAGGAAGCAACGAATTTTGGTTTGTCCTGGTATTGTGACTCATTGTCTCCAGATGCTATACGTCTACTGAAGACCTTGACAGCTGGGGCCTGGGGTTTGACAGCTGAATGGACAGAGCTCGGGATTCGTAATCCTGAGGTTCCGGGTTCGATCCCCGGTGGAGGCGGAAACAAATGGACATAGTTTCTTTCACCCTGATGGGTCTATTCACCTAGCAGTAAATAGGTACCCAGGAGTTAGACAGTTGCTACGGGCTGCTTCCTGAGGGAGTGTAACAAAAAGAAGGTCTGGTCGAGGACCGGGCCGCGAAGACGTTAAGCCCCGAAATTATCTCAAGATAATCTCAAGATAACCTTAACCTTTTACCTCAAGATGAAGATGTTGCCATTATTTATGATCAAATACAGTACTGCATACAAATAGCTACTTTGCTGTAACTACAGAAACAAAGCATTGAATGTAATGAAAATCCCCTTTCTGGGTGATTCCTTGGTAGTTCCCCATTCCCACCCTGATGTGCTATTCTTCCATTTAGGATTTAGGGTTGACCAAGCCTGCTTGAGAATGTGGGAGTGGTGGATCATTAGTCAGAGCCAACTGGTCGGCCATTTAGTGACAGTTAAGTGAATCATATGAAGGGCTGTTCACTTGTTGCCAATTATCAAATGTCTTGTTTCAAATTTTATTTAGTCTCTGGGGAACTGGTACAGTTGGCAGGTCCTACAATACTAGTACTTACCTAAGTGTAGTTACAGGATGAGAGCTACGCTCATGATGTCCCGTCTTCCCAGCACTCTTTGTCGTATAATACTTTGAAACTACTGACGGTTTTGGCTTCAACCACCTTCTCACATAGCTTGTTCCAGCTGTGTATTACTCTGTTTGCAAAAGAAAACTTTCTAATGTTTTTCCAACGCCTTTGTTTCCTTAGCTTGAATCTGTAATTACCTAAGTGTAGTTACAGGATGAGAGTTACGCTCGTGCCTTAAGCTCCATGCAGCTACTGAGGAACCACATAGAAAGGTGCATTTCATTACATTCAGCACTTTTCATTACAATTTCTTTTTTTTTTTTTAAATGGCCCATTTAAGACCTTGTATTCGGTAATACAGTAATCATTCTACAGTATTACATAAAATTGATCACTCTCGGGACTTCATTTATAGTCATTACCTTTACTTCCTGCTATTTTCCTCGTAAACATTTTTCATCTTTTGGTAACCATCAAATAATTTGATTTAAGCCGTACCAGTAATGAAGGTGGCACACGAGGACTGGCGTTGTCTTCGGAAAAGCTACAGTCAGTACAGTGAATTATTGATGTTGAACTGCATTTCTTATTTTGTTTTTTTATTTTTGAGCTGTACTATATGGCCCCAAAATATGTGGGGTAGATAAAGAATTGTTTTAAGAATATCTCATCTTCATGCATTGCTTTCCTTCATTTTATTTTGCATTTTTTATTTTTTTTTATAGTTGAATGATAACTTAGTGTAATGATTCAGAACTTAGTGTCATGCATAAAGTGTAGTAGCAAAGTAAATGCAGTGCATACCTCATTACTTTTAATGTATGTATTTTGTTTTAATATTACAGTTCTCTACATGTATTATTGTAGATACAGTACTGTGCTATAAAGTCATTGCCTCATGCACACAGTTCACTTGCAAAAATAATTTAGTAGCGTATAGCTAAGGTTAGCGGAAAGTGATTGGCAACTTTCCTCTAACATAGCTGTAACTTTGTTATAAACTAAGAGCCTCTGTATGTGCTTATATGTACTGTATGAGAGTAAAAGTTTGTCCCGAAGAAACTATCCTTTGTGCAAGGCAAATTTCCTTTGTATGCATCATGCACTGTGTCTTCTATTTGTAATTTTGTTCTATGTGTCTAATGTACAAGGGCTCATCAAGAGCACTGTATTAGAAACTCATTTAGCAGCATGGTGGCCTTATAGGTGATTGTCAATTGAAACTTGTTTGTATTTCCCAGTTGCTGAGCCATCGGGTAGAAGGAACCCGTCGCATGACGTCTCACCCGGTCCTACCTCTGTGTAAGTAACTACTGTAGCTTGTTGTGTAATTAATGCTTACTTGTTGTGTAACTCTTGCCTGTTGTGAAATTAATTGTTGTCTGTTGTGTAATTAATTTTTGCCTGTTGTATAAGCAACTTTTGCCTGTTGTATAAGTAACTTGCCTGTTGTGTAACTCTTGCCTGTTGTGTAACTTTTGCATTTTGTGTAACTCTTGCCTTTTGTGTAACTCTTGCCTGTTGTGTAACTCTTGCCTGTTGTGTAACTTGTCTTTTGTGTAACTGTTGTTTACTATATAAGTAACTTGCCAGTTATGTAAATGACTTGCTTGTCTTAATACTGAATGAAATGTTTGAACACACAAGTGACTCCTTAAGTTAAGTACTCATGTGTTCTATTACTAAGTAAATGTTGTTTGTTGTAGTATATTTTAAATTCCTCTCTTTCAAAAAGCAATATGAGTTACTACCACGTTCAAAAGTAGTTCGTTACTCTTTGAGAAAATATTGAGTCTGTACAATGGGATAACATGGATCAAATCCACGTCCCTAGATTTCCCCAGGCAGGTATTGAGGCCATTGTATGATCTCAACATTTTCTCATAGACATCAGATACTTCTTGTTGCCTCCTTTTGATACTTAGGTCACATACTTGTGATTTCATTGGTCAGGTTACTCTTGATAGTTACACCACCACCATTGAACACTGTAAGCTGCTTTACTGTGATCAACCATTCCACAAGTATCTCCCATCTTGGCCACAAGACGTAATGAGTAATGGGCTGGACGGACACTTTATATATCTTACATTGTGCTATTATTAGTCCTCCATCAACAGCTTTAGTTACTCTCAATGGCTGTGTACCATTTGTATATTTTGGCACCCTATACATTATTCTTGTTTGTCTAAGCACTCTTAAGTTGCTCTGGACTGTTCTAGCCATCATTTAGGCACTTTGGATTCATACTGTTTGGTAAATAATTGGCTTTGCCACAATGAGAATAGACATCTTTATCCTGTCACTCAATATTGCACATTTGACCTTAGCAACATTTGTAAAGGGTCATTTTGTAATTTTGACTATCTTATCTTGCAATATCTTTTCATCATCTAGACCTGCTAGGGTGTCAGGATGGTTCTGTGGTTGTCCGAGAGTGGCATCACAGTGCAGTGGTCGCACGACCTCGTCCGGGTGGCACCTTTGCCAAGGTGGCTCGCGTGCAGTTCAACCAGCAAGGTAACAAGTTTGGAGTCATTGACGGTGATGGAAATTTGTGCCTCTACCAGCTGGGACTGGCATCACAAGTCAACAAACCTTACTATGTAAGTATGGTATATTTATTCTTCTAAAGTACAGTAAAGGAACTGTAATACATTATCAAAAGAACTGAGCTAGGAAGCTGTATAGCTCGGTTCAGCCATATTTGTAACAATTTATATGACTTGTTATAAATAAAAGTACTGTACTGTACTGTAGTAATATTAATAATTTATTTTGATGTTGTATATTCCTCACTGTTGCAGATGATTAGTCACAATAACATGGCTGAAGATATGATGACCACACCACACATCAGAAGATGGAGAAACGATGATGTTTCAGTCCATCCTGGACCATTATCAAGTGGTGTGTCGTTTCTCCATCTTCTGATGTGAGGTTTGGTCATCGTTCCTCACTAGTATATAACTTGATTTCAAATTCAATTTGAAATAAGTTTATTGAGGTTTAAATACACACAAAGGAATAAGGTAGCTCAAGCTATTCTCACCACGTTCAGTACAACGTGTTCATACATATACAGTATATATAGACACATCACAAACAATCAACATATTACTGAACATTCTGAGTGATAAATATATACATTTCTTCATTTACACATGAAGTATGTTACTGCAGACACACTCACGCACACCTTTATGACTAGGTACACACACAATTTGCAACAATACAAACTCAAGACAAATCAACAAAGTTACAGTCTTTGTGCAAAATTCTTATATCTCTCCAGAATACCATCAATCTTTCCATTGTGACACATCCAGGCTATTTGTTCATGAACAGTCCTTATCTCAGTGTTTCTATATACACCCAAAGTGTATATAGTTTGTATAGTATATAATATATATATAAGTGTGTATAGTATAGTAGTATAGTATAGTACTGTACAGTATATATATATATATATATATATATATATATATATATATATATATATATATATATATATATATATATATATATATATATATATATATATATATATATTATATATATTTATTTATTTTAATAATCAACGGGCAATCAAGAACATAATGGGTGAGGGTGTGAGACCTTAACATACCACATAGTTTAAACTTTGGATCATTCTCATTAACACATATTCCATATTCCCAGTAAGTATTCTCAATATTCACTTGAAAGGACAGTTCTGGCAGGACATAAATTTAGAACCATATTGACTCATGTCTCCTATGCATCCACTCTCTCTCTCCCTCACTATATTGACTTACCAAAGCAATCTGTCATTGAATGTAATGAATTGACTCATTCTGGATGGCCCCCTCAGTGGCTTACCAAGGGGGTGGAGCACACAGAAAGATATTTACCATTGTTATTTGTTACTGGCAGACCCACCAGTGTCACAACAAACATGGTAGTGACTTCGTCTTCGTGGGATCGTCAAGCCTGCTCGCTACAGCCGGACAGTCGTCAGAACACCGCAATGTAGCTCTATGGGATACGTTGCTCCCACAGAGGAAAGCCAATGTTGTCTGTAAGTGTGCAAGATACAGTATTCGTCTGCATTGTACAACATTCTCCTCCTTTCTCAGACATGTTTAATGCTATAGAATATTGCATAAACAAAACTGTTAACATGTTATTAATTATTAACTGCTCCATTGGACAAATTTTAGTATATTTTATTTTGTTTCAGTGTGTGTATATATGTGTGTGTGTGTGTGGGTGTGAATAAAATTACTGAAAATAATGTATTTAAAATAGCCCAGCAAATTTAAATAAAATTTTGTAGATGGGTTAAATCTCGGACAAAAAATAATTTGGTTTTGCAAAAGTGTATAGAAGGCTTCATAGCCGTTTGTTTCTAGAAGAAGTAAACAGATCATCCACTTTGATCAAGTTTGCTAATAAGGTGGTGGGAGTGAGAATGGGGAGCAGGTGTAGACCTGCAGCAGCTCCCAAGCCCAGCCTCTTTGACTTACACTGTGAAGGCTGAAGTGTGTTGGGTTGCATGTTGACTTGCACCACGCTGAAGAGCTGTTGAACTTGAATTTCTCGGATGTGAATTGTTTTATAGGTGAGGCTCAGAAAATAAGTGGATATATTAGTCTTGTATAGTGAAGTGGTTGAAAGTATGAATCGGTGTGTAAGTTTACATAGTGAAGTAACACAGTGTTTAGTACATAAAATTCTCTAGCTGTGATGTGTTCATTCAATTCTAATTATAGTTTGAAACACCTGAGCAGGCTAAGAGGCTCATTGTGTTCCATCCAACTTAGTTCTTGGGAAGAAAATGTGGATAATATTTGTATTTTATGAACAGTAAGTAAAAAACTAATGGTTTTTATTAGGGTACCATTATAGTACCCTTCTTTTGGGATAAAATGTTCTATTGCTTTTGCAGCCTGGAATTGTCATGAGAGTGGAGCCTCAGCATTGCTATATGCCCCCCAGCATCAAGTGATTCTCTCAGCTGGCAAGAAAGGCACAGTCTGCATCTTTGACGTTAGACAGCGCACTCTTAGACACAAGTTCCAGGTAGGGTTTATTCTAATCACATATTTAATCCATCCACAAAGTTATTTGACACTGTTACAGTGTGCCATATTCTGCACCATCACCATACACTTTACGTCATTTCTTCACTCTTGGCCTTCCTCGTCTTATTCGTGGTCTCTTGTAGTTCAACTCATTTAATGCTATCATCTTGCTATCATCACCTGTCCCCCTTCCCCTGCATTTTTGTATTGTCTTCAAGTTTCAAAAGCACACCCGCCTTATTGTGATGTGTGCCGTATTATTTTGAAACTATGGTTTCAGAAATAACAGGTAATGTTTTACAGGTAATAAGTCACGATAATGTGGTTGAAAATTAGTAACCCAACCCACACGTGGAAAGAAAGGGAAAGTGATGACATTTCAGCTTGTCCTGGACCCTTATCGGGTTTAGTTTATAATGGTTCAGGACGGACTGAAACGTTGTCACTTTCAGTTCATGTTTGTGGAGTTGGGTTACTAGGTAATCTTTTATTATGACATTGAAAATCACCGTGGCCTGGCTTAACACCTGGGTTACGTAAGGAGTTAGATGGTGAGCCAGTAAAGGTTGCAGCCAGAGAGCCCCACAATCATCACTGTAGTGGACCGTTGACTGTCAGTACGCCATGCTTTTACTTAGAACGTTGATCTGAAGTGACAAGACATATCAAAGATAGAACATGTACAAAGATCTTTAACTAGTCACACACCATCTTAATTACTGTGTCTACATTAAAGTATTTTGCCATGTAGACTTCAACTTGTCATAAACGTAAACAAGAATTAATTGTGGAACAAGAATAAGATTCTTGCAAGAGGAACTTTAATAGTTCCTATGTGCAGTGCCAGATCAGCTATGAGCATAGACTCTCCAAAATGGTTGCAGGTAAACCACAGGTAATCAGTAGTTACACAAAGAATGTACTGTAAGGTGCTGTAGTTGGATGGCAAGATAAATACAGTAGTGAGGTTGCTTTTCCCCACAAGGGGTATGATTTACCTGTACTGGTGTTCATGGATATTGAGCTCTAGTTCCCAGGCTCCATTTACATGCATTCTTGTGACTGCCTCTTTGTGGTTTAACCTCTCTAGGAAGTATTAGCCTCCCTAGGTATTATTAACCTCTCGAGGTATTATTAACCTTTCTAGGTAATATTAACCTCCCTAGGTATTATTAACCTCTAGGTAATATTAGTATTAACCTCTCTCTAGGTAATATTAACCTCACTAGATAATATTAACCTTTAGGTAATATTAGCCCCTCTGTAGGTAATATCTCCAGGTAATATTAACACTATTAGTGGTAATATTAACACTAGGTAATATTACCTAGAAATATTTCTCATTCTGTAACATTAACCTCACTATGCAATATTAATCTCTCTCCATTAACCCCTCTAGAATATATTGACTCCTCTAAGATATATTAACTCCAGGCTCTATTAACCTATAGGCTATTGAATAAACTATACTATACAAGAATATGTGTCTTATCAGCCCAAAGTTGGTGGCCAGCACTTTGGGCTGGCCTTACCCCAGTATTGTAGGGGAAATGGTCTGGGGTACGAGCGGGGGAGGGACCTTAGATGACCTAAAGTACACGCTTCCTGTCCCCAACAACACTAATAGGAATGTTTTGATTTTATGACTGTTGGTGAGAATTTCTGAATATATTTTGTATACCAAAGGCTAGCAGAAGCATTCCACTTGTGATACTTGTATTTTTGGAATTATGTTGAGCTGTTTATTAATGTTATGTAAATTTCCAGGCACATGATGCAGCCATTAAGTGCATGGCTCTAGATCAGAGCGAAGAGTTCTTCTGTACAGGCTCAGCAGATGGAGATATCAAGGTAACAAGCCAGAGATTCTTGATATTGGGTTTGGTGTTGGGCTTATGGCCTATCAACATCTGGAGGGTTATTAAGGCCTATTAATGGCTAGAGGGTTATTAAAGCATATCATCTAGTAGAATTATACTTGGTGTGCTTATTACATATCTCAACTTTAAAGTTTTCATCATATTTTAGTGACTTGCACTTTAGTTATGGATGAAGATCATTGGGCTTTTTCACCTTCCTTCCATATCACTCATGATTGACAGTCCATTTTCCCAATACTGGTACATGTTTTTGATGTCTCTTAGACAGGGTTAGTCTTCCACAGAAGCTAGACATGCTGTTGAGTCACAGACATGTAAGAAAGTTTTCATTCCCTGTCCGGGTTGTTGCCAAGCGGAATGTGCTGAAGGAAGAGGTTGTTGAAGCTAATTCCAGCCACAACTTTAAGACACAAATATGATGAAATCATTAATGTTGAGATTGGTAATTAGCATGCCAGGTATAAACTGGTAGAAGGTGTTGGGATAAACAGATAGATCTCACTCCCCCATAGTGACTGATAGGTAAGCATGTGAGCTACACAAATTGAGAAGCTGACTGCTTCATCTTAATTATCATCACTGCTGTGCAGTCATTCTGCCCCAACATTGTCATCCTTGTTCTTCCTAGATTAATTGTTTTGCACCTAGAACCAGGGCCAGGACTCATCGAGTCCACTTACAAAATTGTTCCTCAATCTTGGTGACTTATTTTGAATTTATTAAACAGTTTATGAGGGTTACAGTGACAAGCACTGGTTCATAGCAATATTATTGCTAGTGAACCAGTGCTATTGGTTCACAGCAATAATAACCTTGGGTGGGAACAATCTCGCAGCACAGTTCGTAACCTGTTCCATAAATACAGTCAAAGCTGCCATGATTGAGAAAAGGTGTACAGGTTTCATAAGTGGAAACGTAAATGTTTCATGAATCTCTCGCGTCAATTAGGATAGGTTCGATTGGGTTGGGTTAGGCTAGGTTAGGTTGGGTTAGGTATATGTATAGAGTAGCAATGATGTAGTGGGGTACATAATTTTTCCAGGTCTTAGACCCTATTTATGATGCGAGTCATTGTAGGTTAGCTCTCGGTTCCGGGCACGATAAGTCATCTTGTCAACACCTGTTACATTGCCTGTACAGTAGAAGTAACACACTACCATCACGGCAACAAATTGCAGATGCTTCACACATCCTCATCTCATAACCCAGGAACCAGGGTTCAATTCTCGGGCAGAACAGAAATGGTTGGGGAGCATGTTTCCTTTCATCTGATGCCTCTGTTCACCTAGCAGTAAATAAGTACCCAGGAGTTAGACAACTATTGTGGGTTGCATCTTGGGGAAAAGCAGAAGTTGGCTTAGGGAAGAGAAGGGGACCTTAATGAGCCTAAGCATAAGCTTCCTGTCCCTTGACAATAGGAAAGTTAAAATGTGTTACCGTGTGCCTCACAAGTGAAATTCACATTAACCATTGTACCCTAAAGTCCACTTGCCTTCACCTACCACCCTGGCTATGAGTCCATTAGTTCTTCTTCCCTGCTTGATATCTTTTCCACATTTCCCAGTGATCTGTGTGCATGAGCTTTGTTATTGAAGCCCTACCAGGGGAAGAGTGGCCATCTTTTTAACTGTTGAAGTTTGGTAGTTCATTTATCTTGTACCTGTATAACCTTAACAACCATCTGATGATTCTTCTTTATCAGTCTAGAGCTGAGAATACTGTAAAATGACTTGCATGCTATCCAATGATAATTCTATCGTCAAAATTATGTGAGAGCAAAAGTAGCCATTACATCGTGGATTTTGTTTTTCATAGGTTCAAGTTTATTATTTTGATATTTAAAAATGTAGCAGTGTATTGTTTGCTAAATGTTTTTCATTTTTACTCATACATGGCTCCAGTCACTACTTGTGATTACTTCATGTGGACAAATCATTATATACAATTGTTCGTACAGTATTTGATATTTTAAGTTTTTTTTTCCCAGATGCACCACAATGTATGTTTGAATAGGTGGGTATTCCAAGAGTTAATTCTTACATGACTATTCATCTGTGTTGTTCTCTCTTGTAGGTTTGGGGTCTGACCATCCATAACCTTATATACAACTTGCCTGGAGAACATTCACGGTCTTCACTCTTCAAGAATTTGAGCCAAGGTGTAACCCAGCTCCAGCTTGACGTAAACAACAGACTTTATTCCTGTGGTGCTGACGGCTCCATTAAACTACGGCTGCTGCCAGAGAGAGACCTAAATGTTAGCCACGTCTAAATAGCTTGCAATAACAAGGTGGGCCATTTGGTTATTTAATAAACAAGCATAGTAACTGTATATATTTACACACACGCACACTACATAAATATAGTAAACGTCAGTCAAACAGGACTGATTGGAATTAGATATGATCTAGCTCGCCAAAAGTTCAAGTTCCCAGAGTAAACAAAACTAAAAATTTGTTGTAAACAAATTTCTGATTACAAATGATAGAACATATTTTTGTGCATATACAGTAATACTCAATACTGTATAATGCATTTTAAAAATACTGGAAGGTAAAACAAACAAGATAAAAAATTAAGGAAAAATATTAAAAACTGTACTTTTAAGTTGCCTTGAAGGTGAAGCTGCTTTTTTTTACCATGAGTTTTGAGAATGTGGATATATAGTATAGTAGTGTAGTAGATGGGAGTAGCCAGCAGGCCTTTGGTTAATCCAGTGCCTAGCTCTCTCCCTCACACACACACACACACACACACCCTCCCTGCCTCTCTACACATTGCTGTAACAATTTTGCTGTACACACTATCTTCATCACTGTAAACATGTTCACACCATATACATTCTCCACAATACACTCATTTCCCCAACATACCCTCCCCATCTCTCTCTCTCTCTCTGCCCACATATGCCCTTTGTCCACCTGTTTCCTCCCTGTCCTCGCCCACCTCTCCTTACACACGCCCATTCCTCGTCTCTTCCCTCTTTGAAAACACCACATGTCCTTCCCCAGTCTCCTCCCTGCCAGTGTAACCAAAAGGTTGTGGCCAGAATGCAGCTCTGACAGCAGAACACATGTTTTACAAATCAGTATCTGAATTCACTATTATTTAAACTAAAGCTGAAGTCAATGACTCTGGGTTATCATTTCACATCCTCAGACTTGGTGAAGGATTAGCACTGTACCCACCCCAACCTCTTCGTGGCATTCGATAAATTCATCATTAATGCTGTAAAAGTGTAATGTGACTGGCACCAAGCCCAAGCAGACACATGCATTTTCTTGTATAGTGTATGCCATACAGTAAATCAGAAAGTGTATATCTGCTAATGCCAAACTTCTCACTTTACTCGATCAGCTGAGCCTTTAGCTTGATTACTCGTACTGGTAAACATCTTTTCATCTTGGAAGTAGTAAAGTATCTAATGAAAAATGAATGAAAATCTTCCGAGTAATGGGTGACCACAAAGAAATGAGTATAGAAGATTAGAGACACCGTGCTTCTCGCTCTTTGATCGTGTATAAAGTTGTTAAAATTTTACAAATATAATACTTGACATTTGTAGTGACTTGACATTCTTGACAATGAAACAAGGGCACTGTTATGTGCCATGTTACATGTTAGTATCGACTACAAAATGTACATGAAATTACTTATCTCTGCCAGCAAACCTTTTATTGAGTTTTCCAATTACATGAAAATTAACTTTTACAGTAGTGTAGAACTGGCCAGCATACTTGGTCTACATGTGTTCAGATACCATCGGCTATTATGATTTCTCAACATTAATATTGTTATTTGGATTTTAATTATTTACATTTTCTACATCAAGGTGGAAATACAAAACCCTGACATTCTCTCAAGTCAGTATTAAGTTTACAAGTGAAATATGTCAAATGACAATTTACATAATAATGTGAAGTCTAAGAAGTATTATAAATCATTAAATCTACTAATGATACTTTGAAAACTTTGATCATACCAGCATTTTGAAGAATATGTGCTTGTGATCAGTGGTATTTGTTTAAAGCATATTGTGTTTCAGGGAAGGTGTGTGGAAGAGTGTTGCAGATGCTGGAGAAGGCAACACAGCATTATTAGACATGTTTCATGCAACACACAGGGACTCTCACCTGTCTTACCAATCTTGTGTTCAACCAACATCTGCATGTGAACGCAATTTGTTGTGTTGCATTTCCTTATTGCAAGCCAATGAAAACCTGCATAGTACTGAATGTCAAGTACTATATGTATATAGTCCAATTATTTTCATTGTAAAATATAAGTTATTTCATCTACATACATATTTGTGAAATGTCTGGTGCTAAATAAAAAAAATAAAAAAAAGTATGATACCCTAGAGAACATTATTTAGTATAACACAAAGATCTACATTCAAGAAGTTCATCCCGAGGGTTTGTTTCTCTCTGTCTGTTTTATATATATTTGTTGAAGTTTGTTGTTGAGCTTGTAAAGTGTAGCATCAATGTGTTCCTTTCTAACTACATGTATATCCAGCAAAAAATATTAGAATTTCTTTTAAAAACGAAAATTGTAAATGGAAGTAATTGGCATGATAGTTTTGCGAGTACAATTTTATTACAAAATATTAGCAAAGTATAAATGAGAGTTGTATTGATGTAAATAAACAGATGTTGCATATTGTATAGTGATTTTAAGTTATATGAAATTACACATTCCATATTTCTGCCTCTGTTTAAATACTTGTATGTTATCTAGTGATAAAAGATTAGAATCTTTTATCAGCAATGTTCAGAGTCTGTAGTATGACAAATAAATATACAGGTAATGTTTTAACTACCTTTCCTGAAGTTGGAGGTGTATAGAAGGCTCTTAAGACAGCATTGTTCCCCTGTAAGTTCCTTAATCCTGCATCCTCTTCTTGACTCGCCATCACATGCTAATCACCAAATTTTAACTACTGTACATTAGTCATTGATGCATCAAGTTCAAAGTTGGTCAAATGCCTCTGTGATTAAATGTAGTTAAAATTTGGCAATTTAGAATGTTATGGCGAGCCAAGAAAAGGGTCCAAGTGTAATAATTCTATTCACTACAACATTCCTCTCAACATAAACACTTTCCATCTAACTTATGCTGAAAAGGATCTTGTGAGGAATAGACTTCTTGTAGTGTCTGAGGAACCCTGCTCTCTGAGACTGCTTATTACTTAAAAGGGGTCTCTGTTTGTGTTATAGGTGTACACTCACTCTCTCACACTCACTCACTCTCACTCACTCACTCACTCACTCACTCACTCACTCACTCACTCACTCACTCACTCACTCATCTCACTCACTCACTCACTCACTCACTCACTCACTCACTCACTCACTCACTCACTCACTCACTCACTCTCTCACTCTCTCACTCTCACTCACTCTCTCACTCTCACTCTCACTCTCACTCTCACTCACTCTCTCACTCACACAAAAGAACAACAACATCCACAGAGTTGTTCATCCTGTCAAACAGTATCCCTATACGCAGCTGGGTCGTGTCCCAGATGCAACCAGGGCATTTCCCCAGACACAGCTGGAGCGTTTTCCCAGGTGCAGCTGGGCTGTTTCCCCAGATGCACCTGGAGCGTTTCCCCAGACACAGCTGGGGTGTTTCCCCCAGACACAGCTGGGTAGTTTCCCAGATGCAGTTGGGGCATTTTTCCAGGCACAGCTGAGTTGTACATCCTGTCACTTGTACCCAGGTGCAGCTGGGGTTTTCATCCTGTTACTTGTACCCAGATGCAATTGGGACTCACTGAACTGTCTAAAGTAAATAGATGGTCAATCAAGTGATATACATGCTAACATTATGGGTCTGGAGAAACTTACTATAATGCAGCAGTGCTAGAATGAAAGTGAAGACCCAATGTGTGTGTGCATTAGAACCAACTCTTTAGCTGGCACCTACATCCTTTCTCAAGGTGCTGTAAACAATGTTCTCCATTGTTTACATTGAACATTATTTACAAAAGCACCCTTTGAAAGGATGTAGGTTGCCTCTGAAAATTTGGTTTTAATAGTTACACATATATTGGGTCTTTCCTTCACATTAATTATGGGTCTTGTATGTGATGGAGTTGCTCAGGATTTCTCCGTCAACTACATGATTCCTTACAACACTATAGGACCCCTCTCCATCTACAACACCATTTCCACAGAGGGCTTTTACAAGACCCCTTCAACACCACTGGGGTCTTGTAGATGATGGAGAGGTCATGTCGTGTTGGCAGTAAAGTAATTGTAAATAACAGGCAACCAAGCCAGAAAGACTAGCACTGTGTTGTGGGATATAGAAAAGTCACTAAATATCACTCAGGAAGCCAATACAAAAACAAAGACATAAGGTGAGCTTGGTGAATCCTCAGATTCCCCAAGGATTCTATTGAGGGACATTTACGAAGCAAATCATGTGATCATCTTGACAATGATGACATTCTCCGAGGAGGTACATGACTAAGTGAAACAATGCAGTTCAGACAATAAGGGAAAAAAAATGTTGTTCCAGTAAGTTCCCGATATTTAAGGATATGTGACTGCACTTACAAGATACCTTTCAACACCACAGGACCTCATCGTCAATACTACAATATTACTACACCCTCTCACATGTATATGACCTCTTAACACAGGTTGGTACAGTTCTAACTAGCATTTAAAAAAAAAAAAAAATACTGTACTGCAACTGTAGCCATCTTTGAAAAAGTATTGAACTTGGCTAAAATTGTACCCATTCTGATACATTGGTGCACTTCTAATAGAATTTGTGTGGTGTTATAGACGTCGTCTGTTGAAAGGGGTTGTCTGTTGGAAGAGACCTTGATGGTGATGGAGACAAGTCCTGTGGTGTGGCCATCTTACTTACCATGGGCCTGGTAAGTGTGCATTGCCAATAAATAATCATCCTAGGATGGAAGCTTAGGGATGTGTTCCCTCTACCATGGTTGTCAAGGTTCTGAGGCAGAGAGCTTTTGTCTGCCTGGATGCTGGGCCACACACACTGGTGTGAACTGCAGTCAAAACCAATTGGTGTAATACATATCGCCAGTTTCTCACTGTTCCTGTTCATTCGATCCAGGTTTGACCCCTGAACAGGATTGATAGAACACCAATTCTTAAATATTTTCCCTCTAGTAATTGTGATCCTGGTTGTAAATTGATTAGCATATTATGTTCCAGGGAAATTAATAGGGTAAGACTCAAGATGAGGTGTCAGAATTAAAATAAAGGTTAGCCAATATGGTTATATATCACTATGTATGTTATAGAATACTTGTGGGAAGCAGAGCTGATTGCCAGGTAGTGGTATTCTCACACAAATTTATAATTGTTGAGTCTCTCGCAGCAAGAGCTTGAGAGGATATTGATGTGTTACTAAGTAGGTATGATGAGTCCAGAGGGTGACGGAGGTGTTGAGGATATCGGGACAACGTGTTGATGGAAGAGGACAACATGCTCCAGCCTTCACTTGTGTCTCCTTCCTGTAGTCTTCACACACACACTCCAAAACTGAAACTGATTTAGAATGAGCTATTTAACCAACTGTATTCAATAAAGTTTATTATCAAAATAAATTATTGTATTAATAATAAAATATATGCTGAAAACTGCTATTAGAACCAATTTCTACATAAATTCTACATATATATGCATGTACTTGTGTGTGTAACCCTTCAACTGCACATATTAACTGGGGTATTTTCATCAGTGGTGCTAATGTCAACCAGGATTGATTTTAGGCCTAGCATAAGGTTTAAAACACCCATGGTTGCACAGGGCTCACATTTTCTCCCTCAGATCTGCAGTAAATAGGTCCTGCCATCTTGTAAAAAAAATCATGGGCACCTTTCCTAGGTAGTAGAGAGGGAGAGGTGGCATCATCTGCTGACTCTGTGTGGCAACCTGTTATTGACTGGGCTCACCATACCAGCTTAGTGATTCACTATGGTGAACACAAATGTAGATACTTTATATATATATATATATATATATATATATATATATATATATATATATATATATATATATATATATATATATATATATATATATATATATATATATATGTGTGTGTATATCACGAAAATAAACACGTGATTAAGAATGTGACAATGTCAGACCACGGAGGAAAAATGAAACAGGAATTTCCTTAAGTACTTTCGTATATTAAATACATCTTCAGAAGGTCATTTTACAGATCGAGTGATGGGTATAAATAGGCAGGAGAGAGTGGTGAAGTAAGGTGAGGTACAATACTTGGACAACGCAGACGCAACGCATAAATACAATGTAAAAAAGTCAATTTTTTCTTCAATGTATCTAAGAGCTCTTCGAGTTGTGAGTCCAGAATTCTTAGACGAAGAATTTAAGAATATTGATTCGATTGGTCTTAAGCTTTGTTACCCACTGAATTTTTTGGAAGTTTGTCGTAACAAAGCACGTCGTACATATTATAATAATGTATGCAGTGAAAGGATTCGCCCAAAGAATGTGTTATGTTTACCATATTTCTCTGGGTTTGAGAATATTGTCAAGGCCTTGAAACTTTTTAATATAGATGTATTGTTTAGCTACGAAAACACTGTTGGTAAGCTATTAGTTAGGAACAGCCCTCGTAGTGATAATTGCGTCATTTATAAAATACCTTGTAAGGAATGTAATAAGTTCTATGTCGGGCAAACATCTAAAAATTTAAAATGTAGAATATCGCAACATAAATACTCTGTAAGACATGGCCAATTGTCTAATGCTTTGTTTGTGCATTTGTCAGAAAAAGCTCACCAAATTGATTGGGAGAGTGCTTCTTCTATAACAAATTGTAAAAGCACCTATAACAGAAACATAATTGAATCTGCTTTGATACAGATCACCAAAGAAAGTAATTTGAATATTAGCAGTGGTCTATATAACTTAGATCCATTTCTAATAGATCAGCTAAAGGGCGATTTAAGTAGGATCATTGAAAAACATTTGTCTCACTAATTTATTGTATATATTTACCTCTTTGTTATAATTACCTATGTATTATGCTTGTACGTCTGCTGTATCAGATGGGCCATTGGGCTACATCGGATGGGCCAATTGGGTGCATCTGATGGGCCAATGGGCCGTCTGCGTTGTCCAAGTATTGTACCTCACCTTACTTCACCACTCTCTCCTGCCTATTTATACCCATCACTCGATCTGTAAAATGACCTTCTGAAGATGTATTTAATATACGAAAGTACTTAAGGAAATTCCTGTTTCATTTTTCCTCCGTGGTCTGACATTGTCATATATATATATATATATATATATATATATATATGTATGTATGTATGTATATCACGAAAATAAACACGTGATTAAGAATGTGACAATGTCAGACCACGGAGGAAAATGAAACAGGAATTTCCTTAAGTACTTTCGTATATTAAATACATCTTCAGAAGGAAGATGGTAGAGAGGTTGGTCAACATCCTTTGCCTGTATGCTCTGGACCTTCTGCAGTTGTTCCAGTAGTTCATTCATTGTACATACACAGGCTTTCTGTGAAATGGTATCAAATATGATTCCTTCTGAAGATGTATTTAATATACGAAAGTACTTAAGGAAATTCCTGTTTCATTTTCCTCCGTGGTCTGACATTGTCTATATATATATATATATATATATATATATATATATATATATATATATATATATATATATATATATATATATATATATATATATAAATAACATGTGTATTTAGTGTAATAACAGCAAAAGGAGTACTGTATGTTGTTAGGAGGAATGTTGGCGAGTAAGGTGTTGAGAGAGGGAGGGAGGTACTGTCTGCTGGCTGGTGTGTGGCAGCTATTCTTCTTGTTTGGACTCACTATACCAACTTAGTGGTTCGCTATGGTGAACAAAACATCCAAATACTCATATACAGTATAACATGTGTATATAGTGAAATAACAGCAAAACTATTTGTTTATTTTTTATGAATATACTGTAATAATTTAATCACTAATATGCACACCATACTTTTGAGAATAGCGATGGTTCACACATTTTATTATATAAATATATCACACTACACACTATTGAATAGTATTACGTACTGAAAAAAAACCTGAAAAAAATCAGAGACCTTGAAATAATTAGGTAATAATATCTTTGTGGCAATTCTCGCCTAACAGTGCAGGTGGCGGAGACCAGCGAGGGACACTCACTCTGTCAGCACCCCAATTTTCCCAGACTTCCTCGCCCAGTTGTGGCCAAAATATGTCACCTACGATTTTTTTATTATTTTTCCTGTGATTAAGAAACACATTTTAACAATCTTTGAAGAATTTTTTTTTCTTGCGCCTGGTAGTGTTGCAGGCTATAATCACAAGCGCTGCCCAGGGGCTATAGGGGGTAAATTGTTGTTTTGGTGGATGGGTAAACTAAATATTTCCTGAATGTAGATAGGTAAACTGACTTAATGATATATGAATCATTAATATTATCTTGTTGCAGAGTAGATCCCCAAAATATTTCAGGAATGTAGGGAAAGTGTAGAAGTTCAATGGAGCAAATGTATACTTGCCTAATTGTGTTTTTGGGTGTTGAGCTTCAGCTCTTTGGTCCCAGCTCTCAACTCTGCAAACATACAATGTAACAGTTGCTATTGTTATCTTGTTACAACTTGTTACAAAGTTGTTACATCATGTTATACAGTTTTTGTGTCAGAAAGAAAGTTACAACTTGTTAGATAGTTGTTACAAATTGGTAGAAGATGTTACAAATTGTTCGAACATTGTAGCAATGTTGTAGTTTCGTCATGTGTTTGGCAGGTGTCAAGCCACTGATGGGCTCTTATCGTATCTACATTTGAAACTGTGTATGGAGTCAGCCTCCACCACATCACTCCCTATTGCATTCAGTTTGTTCACTGCTCTCCTCACACTATGTATGGGTAGGGGGGAAGAGGTAAGGGTAGACTCACCCATCTGCTGCAGGGTGAGAGTGGAGTAGAGAGGTTGGTCAACATCCTTTGCCTGTATGCTCTGGACCTTCTGCAGTTGTTCCAGTAGTTCATTCATTGTACATACACAGGCTTTCTGTGAAATGGTATCAATTATAATACTAACAACAAATTTAAAAGTATGCCCGAACAGATACATATGTTTGCAAACATATGCCAATATATATAATAATTTGAATTCATTGTGTTGGTGGACAGACAGACATATACAAGATATATACAAGAGTTGTTACATTCTTGTACAGCCACTAGTACACGTAGCGTTTCGGGCAGGTCCCTGGAATACGATCCCCTGCCGCGAAGAATCGTTTTTTCATCCAAGTACACATTTTTACTGTTGCGTTAAACAGAGGCTACAGTTAAGGAATTGCGCCCAGTAAATCCTCCCCGGCCAGGATACGAACCCATGACATAGCGCTCGCGGAACGCCAGGCGAGTGTCTTACCACTACACCACAGAGACTGTACCAAATTTGACTGTACCAAATTAAAGAGAATTTACCAAATAATGGGCAGCCAGGATCCTGTTTGACCTCCAAAACCCCAGTGCTTGAATGTCAGCCCATGACACGTTGCCAAACATGGCAGAAAAAGCAGCATGTGTACGAAGGTCATGGGTACGTGGGTAGACCACAGACTGGCTAAACTTAAGAACCCTGCGGACGACCTGAGAGACCTGAGCCCTGGAACAGGCAACGAGGAAAAGCGAGTCAAACCAAAGCGCATCCACAGCCGCGGAAGCATGCAGGTAACATCGGTTAGCCTCAACCGGACACAACACATGATGCACCTCTGGCCTGACCAACCGAGCATCAACAGCCCAAGGACCCCCTCTGAAAAGCAGCAAACTCATTCTTCACCAGAAAAGAAGAAGACGGCTGCAACTGAACAAACCTACTACCAGGACGAAAAGAGCAGAAACTCCTGCGCCGAAGGAGAGCATGAAACTCCCTGACCCGACCCCCAGAGGCCAATGCCAACAGCAAAAGAGCCTTAGAAAAACAATCCTGAACCAAGGGGCCACAACAAACCGAGGAAAAGCGAGAAAAAGAGAGCAACCGGTCTAAAGACCAAGACGGGTCAACCAGCACATGAACAGACTGGAGGTGATACAATGCACGAGATAGCCGCTGAGACGAAGCTCACAGGTGGGACACCATCACAGAAGTCACCTGATCACTATACAAATGGTGATACACCCCTCGTCAAAAAGATCAGACGTGAGGAGCGGAGGAGTAGACCGAACCAGCCATGTACCAGACTGGTCTGATCTGCTGAAGGAGGCAGAGCCATGGAAAAAACCCTGGGTTCAGACACCGAGCACGCTGGGCCAGCCATCAAGGGGCCACAAGGACGACTCTCCCGCAGTAAGATTCCAAAAGAGCCAGAACCCGAAGCAACAGCTAGACCAAGGAAAAGAGGTATAGGTAACCCCACCTCGACCAGTCCTGCCAAAAGGTGTCCACTGCGACGGCACCGCAGTCAGGGAAGGACGCCACATATTTCAGGAGATGCCGAAACTACACCAACGCGAAGAGGTTTACCTCTGGGAGCCTGTGCATCTGGCAGAGCCAACTGAAGGAGTCGGCGTTGACCGTCTATTCTGTGGACAGGGGGAATGAATCAAGACAGGCCCTCTGCCAGGACGTTGGACTCTCCCAGATATGAACCGCATGGAGAGCCAAACCCCAAGAATCAAGCAGACGAGTCACTCGAAGCGACCAGCCCTTCCTTTTGGCTTGAGCCCCAAAGAGCCAAGGACCGAAGAAAACCCCTGCAGTTCAGACAAGGAACCACTGGAGAGCAGGCCGAATGGAGCCAGATCGTATAGCCCTGAGCGACCCAATCTCTACGAAACGACAACTAAACCGCCGTGAACTCCCACACCGTACTGTGAACCCGACAGAAGGGAGGAACCCACCGCCCCTGGCCGGCCTGGTGAGCACTGGTCACAAAACCCCAGCCGAAAGACGAGGCATCCGTGAACACATCGAACAAGGGCTCAGGTAGATGCCAAGGCACTGAACCTCGAAAAACCTGACGAGGAAGCCGATGACGCAGCAACCGACGCTAGGCCCCCAGAGGCTGAACCCAGCGATCCCGAGAGAGGCAGAAGGGGCAGCCCTAAAGGAACCAGAAGAGATGCCGAAGCCAGACCCGACTTGGCGGGTAAACTAGCATGGAGAAGTTCAGACTTCAGCACAACTGCTCGAGCAACCACTGAGAGACCCGGGAATTCTCCAGAAACAGCCAAAGGCGGGACCGCAGCCGCAACAACGCCGCAGGAGGGAGAGACACAGAAGCAGTCCGAGAGTCACACGCAAGACCCACCCCAGGTCCGAACCTGGGTCGGAACCAGATGGAACTTCCTCCAGTTCACCGGGAACCCGAACCGGTGAGCTGGGATAGAACTACACCAATGGTGAGCAGACAAGCAGACTGGCTGGGAGCCCACACCAATCAGTCGTCGAGGAAAGCCAGAACCTGAACCCTAAGCAGACGCAGACGGGTCACCACGACCCGGGTAAGATGCGTGAATACGCAAGGTGCCAGGTTCAAGCCAAAAGGAAGGCAATGAAAGCAGTAAGCTTGCCACCCCACGACAAAACCAAACCAGTCCCTGAACCCCGGATGAATAAGGATGTGCCAATTTGCGTCTCGGAGGCCCAGAGACACCATCCATGAACCTGGCTCCAAAAGAAGCCAGACCTGGGACAGAGTGGTCATCCGAAAGGAGGGGCAAGGAATCCAGGGGTTCAGATGGGACAAGTCCAGAATGAATTGAAAATCCGCACAGTCCCATTTCGGCACTGGAAATAGGTGGGGAAACCCACCTGAGGGATGAGGTCATTTCAACCATGCCCAGGCATGGTTTCACTCCAAGATAACCCGACGGAGTGAAAGGAAAGAAGCCTGCCACACCAGCCCCAAACTCCCCAAACAAGGAGGAGCCGCCCAATGCCACCACAAGCTGGAGGACATGACCCAAAACACCTACAAAGCGTGGGACCAGGCGTAAACAAACAGAGCAAGCCATCCCCCCGCGAACACTCTGCAAAAGGGCCGACGCCCCGTATGAGAAGCCACACAACGAGCAGAGCGAGCAATGCGCCGACCCGATGACTCCGGCTCTGAAGGGTGTGCCGGCACAGAAACAGTCACCAAGGGTCCACCTCGACTAGAAGAACCCTGAGCCATGGCACGACCCTTCCGAGGCCCAGGAACGGCCACCCTGGTGAAGCAACAAATCCAACATAGGATGACAACTAGACAAGGCTGCCTGCAGAAACTGTGACAGCAGTGTCTGCAAACAGCAGCGGACAAAAAGGCAATGAAAACTTAAGAGCTCGGGAACAAGTGGATGGATTCCTAGGAGAGAGCGAGCATGGCCTGGCAACACGAGGCGAGAGGCCAAGAACAGAGACACCGCCTCCTGGAATATTGACGCAACCAGCTTCAACAGCACGACCGACACCCGAGCATCCGAGGCCAGCACCCCAGATGAAGTCCTGGCACTCAATGCTTCCACATCCTCCGCAAGCCAGTCTGAGGACAACTCGAGAAGGAAAAAGAAGTGCAAGATCGAGGCCAAACGCCCGCAAGTGCGCAAACCTCAGCTGCCAAAGATGCCGAAAGGGTAGGAACCTGCACGTGCAGCTGCACATGACCTACATCCTGAGGAACCACAGGGGTGAACAGGCATGCATTAAGGAAGGGCATGCCTGTTCCCTTGGAAGGGCCCTCAAAAGTGCCCTTCCAAGTAAACGTGCAGAACGGTAGCAGCCTCCCGCCATCCAAGTGTGTGGGTCCGACAAAACCCATGCTCCCTGCGAAAAGAAAGGGCAGTCTGCAAGCCAGGAAGACTCCAGAACCTCATAACATACCCAATACGGGAAAGAAAAGCCGTACTCAAACGAGGACGGATCCATCACAGAGGTAAAATTCGAGTCTCGCAGGAGGTAAGCAGCAAGAGCCTTCCAAACCTCCTTAGGTGGGATTCGAGAGGCAGAAATCCTCCAGAAAGAAGGAGCCGAGGAACCCAAGGGAACCCGGAACTGAACCTGGGGAGGAGCCAACCTCAATTCAAACTCATACAGGACGGGGGGGTAGGAAAACCCCTCCTCCTGCAACAACAAACCCTGTGACGAGGGCACCAAAACCCAAGCAGGATCAAAGGGGGTCCAAGTCCCCCCCCATGGATTTGCCGGAAGTCTCCAAGCCAGACCCCAGGGCAGAACCGTCCTCCATGTCCTCCATGTCCTCTACCCCTGAAGAAAAGGCAGAGTCCAAGGGAAAGACAGCAAAGAAGGGGGTGTTTGCTGGTAGGACCCACAAGCTTCGACAGAAGGAGCAGGCTCGAATGCCTTCATCCCCAACTTGAATGGGGCAGCCCCCAAAGCCGCCCAAGCCTCATCACCAACTAAACCCAGCCCAGACTTCAAAACCTGCAGACGTTAGGGAGCCGGGAGCAGGGGAGAGGGGGGGAAAAAGGGCAAACACATTCAGCCAGGGAAGGACTTGCGGGAGCGGACTGAACCAAAGTTGAAGCGACGAACGCCTCCCCCACCCCACAAGTCCAGATCCCTAAAGCCAAAACGGGGCAGCCCTGGGACATCTGAGCAGGCAACCAATTTAGCATGTTGCAACAACCTAGAATGTGACGTGGAAGCTGCCTGAACCCTAATCTCAGTCACAGTAGAATGGGTAAACTGAAACACGAGCAGAGAACATGCCTCGCAAGACTCTGGGTCAAAGGTGTCGTTGACCCAACAGGCAACAAGACGGAGGCAAAACAGGTGACTGCCACCATGAGACAAAGGCATAGTATAACCATCAAACTAGAACGAGGCGAGGTGGGACTCAGAAAACACATCCATCAGTCAACCAAGCCCCAATGGGGTTTTCCAGAGCCCATAGGGGGTTTTGCCTACGAGAACCCGAGGCAAGGTGCTGCTAAACCGGTGGACCCCGAATGTCAACAAAGAGGGAGATGGATTATAAACTTGACCCCTATGGTGTGTACAAACATGGGGGCCTAGAGGAGGACCACCAAAGTACCATAGGTGGACTAATAGTCAACCAAGGCAGACCCCCTCCAGGCAAGGAAAACAAAAAGAAAAGGAAAACCCTGCAAAAGTACAACACAACCAGAAGGAACAGAAACATGGTCACCACATAGGTAAGCATGCAATGCAGCACCCTGCATCCCAACCAACCACTTCCTACCCAAGGCAAAACAAAGGCCACAAAACCTCAGCTGGCCCCAAGGGTGGGGTAAATGCCAAGCAGCAAGAACCCCCTATGGAAGTGGAGTACCGAAGGCTCTATGGAATGCAACACTAGAACCCAAGGGTAGTATTTACAGAATGCTTAGGGAAGGTAGCCCTAAGTGCATGCAGGTCCTGAACACTATGTTACTCTTGGCCAATGTGTCTCAAACAGCAGGAAACACCACAAAGGTACAAAATTCTGCAGGAAACCGAGGCCAGAGTTGACAAGCGCCCCAGGGTGCATCAGCCTCCGAACTGAGGTGTGAGGCACGGCTCAGGGCTGTGCGGACAAGCGGACGGTGATGGTGAATGACGTTTGCGTGTTTCATTATATTTTTCTGGGAGTTCTGTCCCTCTTTTTAGTCTTCGGTTGCAATTTCTTACCAGGTGGGGTTTGTTTTGTTTTACCTACTTTTCTGGGTGTCTAACCCTGGTTGATGGCAGACATGGAATGCTCCCAAACACATGGGGAAATTTCAATATGCCATTGCTCCCTATGCCTATCTGAGGGGGCCAGGTTCTGGTTCATGGTCCCCGGTTGGCAGAACTCTATGCCCCAGACCAATACAGCGTATATCAGTCCAATAGCTCCAGGGAGCTGGAGGGGCTCCCCACAGAAAAAAAATTCACTTTCGCAAACAGAGTGGTAGATGGTTGGAACAAGTGAGAAGGTGGTGGAGGCCAAAATCATCAGTAGTTTCAAAGCGTTGCATGACAAATAGTGCTGGGAAGACAGGATGTCATAAGTGTAGCTCTAATCTTGCAACTACACTTAAGTAACTTCTTATCTTACTGGAGCAGTTAGTTCAAGCTGCATCAGTATTCCTGACATAAAATTATCAATCAAAATTTTCACATTACTATGTAGATACAGTACCACCTTGAAAACAGTTGACAGTTTCACATGCCATGTGCTTGCTTCTTTTAATGCATATACAGTAATTAGCATTTATATTTAGTTCACTCAACTTACCATTTTAACAAGAGCCTCAGATAGCTCTTGTGCAGCTGCATGCACCTGCTGCTCCAACTGGTCACCCTGCTGGCAGGCCAACAACTCCCCTACTACAGTCTTTAGCTGCAACACACCTAACTTCCACGCTACTGTCCACTCTTGTGCCGAGGCCCATGCAGACCTCATTATGGCGGACACCAGTTCCCGGGTATTGTGTGCCTCAGCCCTCTCTCTAGGAAGAATGGCCACATCTGTAGATACACAAATAACCCTTTGATTAAGAAAAAAAGGCACTAACTAGGCAACAGTAAGTCATGTCAACTGCTTCAACAATTTTTTTTAAATATAACTTTGTTCACATTTAATCCTGAGGCTGATGGTTCCATAATATTTGTAGTAAATTGTTGATAATATTGTGAGTCTTATTCTAGCACATAAAGTATATTTTTTCTTTCTCAAAATTATATAACTAATGTACAGTACAGATACAATATACAGTATACTTCAATGTACAATAAAATAATTTTTTTTTTTTTTTTTTTTTTTTTTGAGATATATACAAGAGTTGTTACATTCTTGTACAGCCACTAGTACGCGTAGCGTTTCGGGCATGTCCCTGGAATACGATCCCCTGCCGCGAAGAATCGTTTTCTCATCCAAGTACACATTTTACTGTTGCGTTAAACAGAGGCTACAGTTAAGGAATTGCGCCCAGTAAATCCTCCCCGGCCAGGATACGAACCCTTGACATAGCGCTCGCGGAACGCCAGGCGAGTGTCTTACCACTACACCACGGAGACTTGAAATAATAGTTTAATAAAAATAAATACAGTACATGGACTGATACACTAGTACAATGTCTGTACTGAATATTATAAGATCAAGTATAAGCATAATTTGCTCTGGAAATCAAGGGTTCCAAAATGCTGAATGGCCTCCTAATCACATCAAAGACTGTCCATCTCTCAACCAGCTTAAAAAAGAAACTAAGAACTACCTGATAAACTTATGTAACCTACATTTCTTCTTAAATGTTGACTTATGTTTGCTGTTACTGAACTTTTAATTAATGAACCTGTACTACTGCTGTTATCTGCCATGTAAAAATTAATAAAGAACTATATTCCTTCTATTTATGCTGTAAAATTTAAATGCTCTGTTGATATTTTTGCTGTTCCATTCATTATGTAATAATTGTAATTTTGTATTGTTCTACTGTACCTCAATTCATTGTTGTTTTTATTTTCATTTAAAAAGACTTCAACTAAGTATTTTAGTTAATTTTCCATTTTATGCCAAAAACGCTCTGCATATTAGTTGCATTAGGCATTGTATCCACTCTACCAATGATTCACACAATCTTCTTATATCCTATGTATGTATTCATTTACTTTTGCTTAAATAAAAATTATTATTACTATTACTATTGTTGTTATTATTATTATATTGTACAGAGTAATCGCACTACAGTGACTGCATCAACAAGAAAATCCATAGAATCTGTGATGAGGAGTTCGAACCTATGCACATACGCTAAACGACTTGACCAAGACATGGTACCATGTTGTGGTCTAATCATTTAGAACGTGTGCGTGGGAACACCAACTGCATAGGTCCAAACCCTATGTAGGCTCCTACAGATTTTATTATTATTATTATTATTATTATTATTATTATTATCATCTTCATCATCATAATATATGTGTTTATGTAATGAAAAGCCCTTTACTGGTGAGCCATCAGTAGCTCGAAGAACTTAACTCAGGTATTCCAACACACAACACCTCAGAGATCTATCCTCCGACTACAGGCAGCCACGGCCAGATTATAATTTTTTGCTCTATAAAGCAAAAGGGAAGCTTGGGAATCATCACTACTCCTAGGGATTTTCTCATTGATGCAGTCATGTTAGTTTGATTACTCTCTGTAATGAACCATGTGTAATTACCGAAGTGTAGTTACAGGATGAGAGCTACACTAGTCGTGTCCCATCTTCCCAGCGCTCTCTGTTATATAACGCTTTGAAATTACAGTATTTGCACTTTTGGCCTCCACCACCTTCTCACCTAACTTGTTCCAACCGTCTACCACTCTGTTTACAAAAATGAATTTTCTTATATTTCTCCGGCAGCTTTGTTTAGTTAGTTGAAATCTATGACCTCTTGTTCTTGAAGTTCCAAGTCTCAGGAATTCTTCCCTACCAATTTTATCGATTCCTGTTACTATTTTGTACGTAGTGATCATATCGCCTCTTTTTCTTCTGTCTTCTAGTTTTGCATTTTTAATGCCTCTAACCTCTCCTCATAGCTCTTATCCTTCAGTTCTGGGAGCCACTTCGTGGCATATTTTTGCACGTTTTCCAGTTTGTTTATGTGCTTCTTAAGATATGGACACCATACAACCGCTGCATATTCCAGCTTTGGTCTAACAAAAGTCGTGAACAATTTCTTAAGTATTTCTCCATCCATGTACAGTATTTAAAAGCAATTCTGAAGTTAGAATGTATAGCATAGGATCCTCGCACAATCTTTTTAATGTGGTCCTCAGGTGATAGTTTTCTATCTAGAACCACCCCAAGATCTCTCTCTTTATCAGAATTCTTTAAAGATTTCTCACATAATTTATAGATTGTGTAGAGTCTATGTTCTCCTATTCCACATTCCATAACGGCATTTATTCGCATTAAATTCTATTTGCCAAGTAGTGCTCCATATACTTATTTTGTCCAGGTCTTCTTAAAGGGCATGACAATCATTTAAGTTCTTATCTTCCCTATTATTTTAGCATCATCAGCAAACATGTTCATATAATTCTGCATTCCATCTGGTAGATCGTTTATGTAGACATTGAACATTATCGGTGCAAGAACTGAAACCTGTGGTACTCCACTTGTGACATTTCTCTAGTTCAATTATTTCTTATGGGGAAATTTGTTCGGGTTACAAATTTTTGGGTTACGAACCACCTCTGGGAATGGATTAAATTTGTAAACGGAGGGGACACTGCACTCTAATATTGCCCATGCTCTAGGGGCCGATTTCATTAATTAAGGAAATCTTTAATTTTTAACCTATGTCATAACGGGCAAGTTTTTCACCAGTCTGGGAACTCTGTCCCAACATCCTAAAAAAAAATCCACACATCCATTGCTAAACCAAACAAGAGTTAGTGGAATCGGGTGAGTAAATCCAGACTAGAAAATGTGTTCCAACCGGAGGTTCGCTGAATCAAGGTTTGTTGAATCGAGGTTTCATTGTACCTGGATGGAGTTCTGAAAGTTCTACTCTCCAAGCCCAGCCTGGGACCAGGCTAGACATATGAAAGGTTCCAACAGGCTGTTGCTTGGAGCAGCCCGCAGGCCCACATATGCACTACAGCCCAATCGGTCTGGCATTTCTTGCAAAAAAACTGTCTAGCTTTTTCTTGAAGATTTCCACTTTTGTTCCGGTAATATTTCTTATACTTGCTGGAAGGATCTTGAACAACTGTGGACCTCTGATGTTCATATCGTGTTCTCTGATTGTGCCTATGGCATCCCCTGGTAGTAGCACCCCTATTCTTCACTGGCTCTATTATGCATTTCCTTCCTTATCTTTCACTCCAGTATGTTGTTATTTTACTGTGCAAATTTGGGACTTGGCCTTCTAGTATCTTCCATGTACAGTATATATAATTTGGTGCCACTCTCATCTCTTCTCTAAAGAATACATTTTGAGATATTTGAGACGATGCAAATAATTTAGGTGCTTTATCGTGTTTATGAGTGCCGTATATATTCTCTGTATTCCCTGTTTCAGCAATCTCTCCTGCTCTGAAGGGAGAAGTGAGTACGGTATACGTTACAACTGTACGGATAAATCAGTAATATAGTGCAAGAAAACCAGTGTCTGAGAGTACAGTGATCATATCGTTTACGAATTTAATCCATTTCCAGAGATGGTTCATAACCAGAAAATTCGCAACCCGAAACGAATTATCCCATAAGAAATAATGTAAATTGAATTAATTCGTTCCACACTCCCAAAAATATTAAATTCAAAATACATTTCATTCCTAATACACACAAATATTTAGTACTATAGTACAGGTACGTACAAGTTATAGCTTACCTTTATTGATGGCTCTTGTTGGCATATGGAAGACGGTGAGGAGGGGGAAAGGAAGAGAGGTGTTAGTGTTTGGAAGGGGAGTCCCCTTCCATTATAAAATCAGGCACTGATGACTTCTCTGGCCAGTTACAGCCCCGCTCCTGTGCCAGGTCTCACCATAGCCTAGCCCGTGCTACTTGGAACTTTTTGTTTCCAGTAGCTGAATCTATAACAATAACAGACTTCTCTGGGGGTACTCTCTCCCCTAAGTTTTGCAGGCATACCACTAGGAACTGTTTGTGGCTCACTGCTTGCTTGTCTTACTAAGAATCTGTCTAAAGACATTTGTTTTTCCCTACATTTTAACACTTGTCTGTAATGAGACATCACATTGTCATTAATAAGGTCAATACAACAGCCTGCTAAAGCTATATCTGGGTGACTCTTTTCAGCAAAACTTTGCAGTTCTTCCCATACTGCACACATTTCCTAATGAGGAAGGGACATCCTCTACCGTCTCCTCCCCTGAAGATTTGTTGTACCGCCTAGCTAGTTCAGCAACCCGTGTACTATTTCATGTTTATGAATGGTCTCTTGTTTTTCCTCTATGGTCATCCTCACATGTGTTTTCTTAGGTTGAACCTTAACACTGACTTTCTTAGGACCCATGGCATGATATATAATAATTACTTTTATGTTCAAAACCTAAAAAAGCAGAAAAACAATGTAATTCTTTACAAAAAATTCAAGCATGATTGACACTAGACGGGAGGCACTGGTAAACTGAAGCGCGGGCGACCTTGCCACCAGGAACCACGCGCTCAGTCGCCCATACGTTTATCAACAAACTATGTAACTCGAAGCAAAGCTCATAACCCGATTCAAATTTTACAAAGAAATTGGGCTCGTAAGCCGAAAAATTTGTAAAGAGGGGCATTCGTAAGCCACTGTATCTGTTAACAGTACTTAAAGTGCTCATGGTAATACATTTTGTGGTTGTAAAGTCTCATCAAAGTATCAGACCAAATCTTCCCTCATTTTGTAATCATAATATTGTATAAGACCAACAGTATTTCATAAATATATTTTTAAATAAAATACAGGTCATTTAATATCTAGTACTGTACAAGCTTGTTGTGCCTGTGTTGTCAGACTACTACCTTTCACCACCTACTTATTTACCTGTTCTACTTGGTATACTCCTTTTTTGTTTGCCCAATCTGCATTGTTTACCCATTTTTGTCTGATCTGCATTATTTACCTCTCTTGTTTACCTGATCTACATTGTTTACCAATTTCTTGCTCATCTGATTCACAGTCTTACTACTTTCTTGTCTGTCTGATCTGCATAATTTACCAGTTGTTGTCCGATTTGCAGTTTACCAATTTCTTGCCTGATCTGTATTGTTTACCAATTTATGATCTGTATGGTTTAGAATTTGTCTGATCTTCACTGTTTAGAATTTTTTTATTTGATCTGCAGTTCATCATTTTGGTTGATTTGTATTGTTAACAATTTCTTGTTTGTGTGATCTTAATTGTTTACCAATTTCTGGTTTGTCTAATTTGCATTATTTACCAATTACTAGTTTAACCTACTTGTTTGATGCAGGTAGTATGATTATTATATTATTTAAGATAAGGGATATTTGTTTTCATTGTCAATAGAAAATACTTTATCATTATACATAATTTATTAATGAACAATCTGCAGAAATATTTTATTTTTAATAAACCATCATTACATGTTAACAGCCATCAATTACTCTAAAATTACAATAATGTATTTAAAGGGAGATGCAAATTTTAACACATTAAACATATTAAACAAATGTTTGATGCAGTAGTATGCTGGATCAAAGTTTAATATTAGTATTTTTGTCATATTTACACTACTAACAAACATTTTAAATACTGTACAAAAAATTTAAGTAGGTAATTTAAGACACTTGCAAGTAGATCTTACAAGCTCAAACACTACCATGTGTGTGTAAAATATTTGGAATACCTGGAGCTCCTATTAATCATACATGAATGCTATCAATACTTCTTGAACTCTCACATCATGTAACTGCTACTAAAGGAGCACAATATCTGAAACACTTCATACGCACAAATGCTTGCATCAAATACACATGCACAGCTCTTAAGTTTACACTGACAATACCCAGAAATTTTTTACAATTATCTTTAATTTAAATCTTATGATGCTTGAGAGCACTGTTCTGTTCATCTAATTTTGCACAATAATATTGTCTTTGCTTTGCAAGCCACATGAGTTCGTTTCCATATTGCTATCGCTTGGACTTGGGGTATTTTTGCACATTTCAATTTTGTAATTTTTCTCATTCTCATTCATTTTTTTAGTGACTATCAATATTCCCAATAATATCATCTGAATATCTTACTATGGAGCTTAAGTGTTATATTCTTCATAATAAATGTTCATTGTACCATTTATATCAACATCACAGCGTCTTCCCTTATACCCATTTCATCATTGTTATTTTATTCCCTGGCATTTTCCAATTTCCTCTTTTATCGCTATTTCATCTTTCTTTACACACACACACTCTCACTTGACCAGTTTCCTCCAATTCCATTAGTTTAATTGTTTCTCATACTATTTTTTCCTGCACTTAATTCTGATTTCCTTTAGTACAGTTAAGTTCATCCTTAACTCACAATCAGGAATTCTTGATATGATCCCCAGAGAGGACAGAAATGGTTGGGTATGATTCCTTTCACCTTATGCCTCTGTTCACCTAGCAGTAAATAGGTACCCAGGAGTTAGGCAACTGTTGAGGAGTTACATCCTGGGGAAGGTCAGTAGCTAACCTTGGAGGGACCTCGATACATGGCTAAGTACTGGCCTCCTTTTCCTGACAACTGGAATTATTTGGCACCTCTACACATTTATCTTTGTTTGTGTTTACGTCAAAGAAATTATTTTGTACAATGAACCGAACACACTGAAGGATGATATTCCTTTCATGTATTATATCTGGTTGTAAGAGTTTCTCAAGCAGTGTTTTCCGCCTTTTTGGGAACGGCTTCGACACTGCAGGCCCTTTAGTGGCCAAGGGTCGTTTCTGTGCCCTAGGTGCTTTAGCCCCCTTGTGATGCCTCTGTCGCCGCCTGCCTTTATGGCTTGTGGCAGCATGGTTGTCCTGCTTATTATTCTCAGTTTTCATCTCATCTTTGTTTTCTTCTTTAGATTCATTTGCAGTGCTCTTTGGAGGAACTGTATCTAGATTCCCAATATCCTGACTAGATGATGGCATTTCAACATTCTCATCTTCAGAATCAGAATAAGTACCCATTAATGATCCCAGTGCACCTCCTAACACCAGTGCTCCAGAAGTCTTTATCTCTTTACTCTCAGTATGCCACTCCTCATCGTCATCACTAATTCCAATATCAGTATCCTTTGATATTTCTTCTTTAACATCAACTGCATTCATACTTTTCATCCCGAAGTAACTAACTTCTCCTGTGCTCTCATAAAACTTCTTTGTTCCCTTGAAAGCAGGTATACCATCCTTAAACTCATCATCAGAATCAAAAAGATCAACTACAATACATGCCTTAGTTGGACCTTCTCGTCTCTGTGACATCTTCTGTCTAAATTTGCCTCTGGGCTCACCATTTACTTCATGACTTGCAGAAATCTTGGGTTCACCTTTGGCCTCTAACTTTTGATTATCTTTACTTCTTGTGAGGTCCTTCAGACTATCTGCACCATTGTTTCTATTTTTATTCATGTCCCTTTTTCTAGTTTTGTTGTATTTATCTTTGTCTTTGTTAAACAGTTTATTTTTCTTCCCTAACTTTTCTCCTCTCTTAATCTTTTCCATTTGTTCAGCCCTTCGCAGCTCTGCTCTCTGGGCAGTTGGAAACCTCTTTTTCCTCTCTGCAATCCAAGTATCATCATCTATTTGCAAATTTGCAAAATTTATAAGCATGTGCTGATTATTTATGTGCTGGTCAATGATCTTAATGTGAGCACTAAGTCTGCACTCGGGAAAGGGACATTCTACATGCTCCTTTAAGTGCTCATCAAGTCTTTGTTGACTATAAAATGAACGGTTACACGGTCCACACGAGAGAACTTGTCGGCTCATTCCTTGAGAATTGTAACTTGCAGAGTTCTGGTAATAAGCTGTTCTGGGGTCAATCACAGGCATCCCTTGTGAGTGACCAGAATACTGATGTTCCGACACCCCATTTGCAAAGGCGGGTCTTCTCTGGGTAGGGCTAATGCACGGTTTTTTGGCTCCCGAGTTGTAACTGTGAGCTAAGCCTAGACTTGACTTTGATTTGTCTATCATACTTTGTACTTTCTCACACTGAGTCTGATATGCTTGCCAATCCTCAGGGCTATCAGTTCTCTGCAACACCTCTTGCAGGCTGTTGCGGTTCTGTAACTCCTTGCGGATCTCAGGTGTCATCCACGATGCCTCATGTCGGTGTTGATGACTAGGGGGAGGGCGTCCTGTAGGTCCAGAATATTTCTTCTTTAGTGGCAGATGGCCAGGAGCTACAAAGGAGTTCCCTTCCATATTATATGATAAGAACTGGAACTGGGCTGGAACTGCTCACTCAGAATCTGCCAACAGAGAGTTAAAAGTCACTATTTGACTGAATATTACATTTTTGGCCAGTATCATGGCTTTCACAAGGTTCATTTATCTGATGCTTAAAAGTTCTATGTGGACAAATACCAAAACTGTACTAGATTATTCTTACCAATTTCAGAAAATTATAAGTACTGTATAAGGAAATTATTATAATTAGAGAAGCATGAATATTTCTTTTTATTACTAACATTCTATGTACAGTACTGGTATTAATTTTTCAGTCTTCAATTTTACATTTAATTTACATAGCAATTAACTTGGGCTAAAAAAATGGTTAGCAGTTCTACCCGAAATCTTCTGAGGAGTAAATATTGAAAGCCTCGTTACTTTTAACCACTGCACTGTACAAAACGACAAATGTCGTTCGCCAATTACTGCGCCAACCAACAAAAGCATTTTTCATTTTTTCGTACACGGTTGAAACACGCTCGCGGTAGGTTGGGTACAAAATGGACTCTTGGGACCTCCAGTGAGATGCAGCCATCTTGCAAAAAATTCCCAGAATGTCCTAGGGCTGCTGGCTGGTTTAGTACCGAGTGAGCAACCATGGGTGGCGCATGCGCCTCTGGCACCAAAACACCTCTCCGACGCGGTGTTGAAAGATCCCTCTCTGTCGGTGAAGTTCAAACCTTATCGCTTGAAGAACATAAGGGTCATGATATTGAAAAAGTTAGGCACAACAAGGACCTAACACAAAGGTTGGATGCAAGTGATACAGCGAGCATATCCAGTTGTAGCTCTGAGCACCTCCCTTGCCCACCTATGCCATCTCCAATTTATATAGATGATGCATAGATGAATCATTTACTAGGTGATGATGCATCTGATACAAGTAGCATAGATGAAGTGTTAGCAGCTTCCATGGTGGTGTTTTTCATAGATATTTTCAAGAACAGCTGAATCTCTTCCAGAATGGCTGAATCTCTTCTAGATTGACCGACTCTCTCCGAAAACGACTGAATCTCTTCCAGAATGGCTGAATCTCTTCTACATTGACCGACACTCTCCGAAAATGATTGAATCTCTTCCAGTCAGGGACCTTACAAAACGATCCTTTCAAGACTACCTTACAAATTTATTTTTTCCTATAATCTTTTCAAGACTACCTTATGCTTTACAAGCTTGGCTACATACCACCTACAAGTACTAAAGCCAAGGGCGTAACATGAGTGTTTTATTTGCAAGCACACAGAATGAAGAAACAGGAAGCGAAAATCTATCTGTACCTGGTGCAACGAGAGCGAAGTTGCGCTGTGTACCATGGACTACTTCGTTGATTATTATTCACTTCCGAAGTACTGAGTGTGTAATACAGTGTGTTACTGTGTAAATAGTGTGTGAAACTGTACACATTGTAAAGAACACAAATATGCATCATATACGATAAAAAAAAAAATAAAACCACATTGGAAATACATAGAACAAATAATTGAAAATATATTTGTGGTAACTCGCGGTGCTTGAATGGCCTGCGTGACTGCCTCTGGGAGCTCCACGCACGGGCGACCAGCCATGATGACGTCATAGCACACCTTGTCCATGTCCCCACAGTCAAAGTAAGTTTAATTTTTTTTTATTTTTACAAAATGTTCACGGAAGGGAATTTACCATATTACAAACAAAAAAATAATTTTTTGGGAACACTTGATTTCATGCGCACAGGGGGAATGGCACAATAAATTTGGTGCATCGCAGTGGTTAAGATTAATTCACAAGTCGCATGGCCATGTCCACAGCGGCACATTCTCATCCAAAAACAGATGCTCCTGGGATTGCCATATTAACATGCCACACCTTGGGCTTTTGTAAGAAAAGGCTGGTACCAGTTTTCTTTCATTTATTTTTGCATGGATATTCCAGTGTGGGCCATAGGACCCTGGCTGGCCCACTAATCAATGTTGGTGTAATTGGTTTTCTTCAGTAAAGTAAATGTTTAAACTTATCCACACAAGTACATATTTTTAACCAAAATTAATCTATCTATTTCCATTCAAATGGAGCCTGCTTCTTAGAGAGCAGATTAGATTTAGCAGTCTCCTTGGCGTAGTGGTAAGACGCTCGCCTGGAGTTCCGCGAGCACTTTGTCCTGGGAGGGAGTATCCTGACCAGGGAGTATTTACTGAGTGCAAATCCTTAACTGTAGCCTCTGTTTAACTCAACAGAAAAATGGGTATTTGGTTGTAAAAACGATTCTTCGCAGGGGGTCATATTCTAGGGAACAAAGGATTAAGAACTTGCCCGAAATGCTACACATACTAGTGGCTGTACAATAATGTAAGAACTCTTACATATATAAATAAATAAATATAATAAATAAAGATTAAATGGAAGCCTTTTCTCTTGACTATTTAAAGATATGATCACTAGTACTGTACAGTATGGTTAATTTGATGCTGTTGTTCCAGCTTTTTCTATACAAGTGTTGAAAATTCATGAAAACTGCAATTATGCTTCTAGATTTTGCAAAAAATTTCTGATAGTAATCTCCTTAACTATTAAGGTCATTTCAGTTTGAAATACTTTTAAGGTCAGTTTCTGTTTCATTTATGGTCATAAGACAGTTTGCCAATGAATTTTAAAACCTACATGAGCCTAACCTAGCCTGCCCCAATTCAGCCTAACCTGAGGATATATAATTTTACTGGTAACATTGTAATTAGAACACAAGATGTATGGAACCTCTGTGTCTACAATTTGACAGAACCCCTTACCACTCATAGGAAATAAATTAAAATCACAACCAATTATAGGTTATAAGACCACTGTATATTCACATATGACAGAACAGACTCACCTGGACTCCCGAAGAACTCTGTCTCTTTTACTTCCTGGTGGCGACCTTGACGCTTACTCTTGCTCATCGTCAGGTGAGACAGCAGAGTAAGAGCAGTGATCCACAATACCGAGAGCTGCACCCTATAGTAAGAATAGTGATCCACAGTACTGAAAGCTGCCCCTACCAAGAATAGTGATCCATAATACTGAGAGCTGCCCCTAGAAAAAACAGTGATCTACGGTACTGAGAGCTGCTCCTAGTAAGCACAGTGATCCACAACACCGAGAGCAGTGATCCAGTGTTGGGAGCAGATCCACAGTACTGAGACGACTGATCCACAGGCCGCTGTACGAACAACTGTTAAAGTCGAGTTTAAAGTTTTCTTCTTCTTTATGATACGTGTAGTTAGCATGAATGTTTTCTCCTCCTTGTGACCACAAAGGTGTTAGGATCAACTTTTCTTTTTGATAATAGGTGCAGTTTGCATGAAGGGTTTGTCTTCCCGATGACTGCAACTTTAGGATCCACACCACGAGCCACAGACCGCCGCCACCACCAGCTGAGCGTCGCCACACGTGTTGTTGTGGTGGTCACTACCAGCCTAAACACCACCTAAATTATTTATACACTTTACATGAATATTTACCCGTATGTATATTGCTAATATTACAAAGAATCAATATGTAAATTTTGTATAATATATATATATATATATATATATATATATATATATATATATATATATATATATATATATATATATATATATATATATATATATATATATATATATATATATATATATATATATATTCATTCATTCATTCATTCATTCATTCATTCATTCATTCATTCATTCATTCATTCATTCATTCATTCATTCATTCATTCATTCATTCATTCATTCATTCATTCATTCATTCATTCATTCATTCATTCATTCATTCATTCATTCATTCTCCGCATTGGAGTTGCCCTTCGCTTTGCCGCCCCCATCCTCACCGAACATTGGTCCATCTGCGGAACTGGGATGGCAGACCAATATGGTCGTCATGGTCTGGTATGTTGTAAATCACAAGGTAAGATTGCAAGACATGAAGAAGTCGTTGATGAAGAAGTCAACGACATCGAGTCCGTCTAATTACCACAATTAAGCTACCACAAGCTTCACAAAGCTTCCTGGCAATACGTTGGTAATGAATAAACATGATAGGTTAGGCTGACCTAACCTAACCTAACCTAACCTAACCGACGCTTGGATCGTCGACTTGATTTGGCATCACCAGCTCTTCGTCTAATTTCTTTATAAAAAGATACTTTTTCAGATTTAAATCATGTTTTTTCGTGTTGTACATTCAGCACCAACATTATAATGAGTAAATATATCATATTTATTCATTACTAACATATTGCCAGGAAGCTTTGTGAAGCTTGTGTAGCTTGTGGTAGCTTGCGGTAATTAGACGGACCGACGACATCATCAAGAGGAGCCTCGCCACAGCCCGCTACCGGGCATACTTGAGTACTGTAAGATCTCTTATTGATTATGCTGCACCTGTCATTTCTTGTTTTGGTAAAGGTAGGATGGGCAAGTTGGAAAAGGTACAAAATGAAGCCATGAGAATTATCTTAGGATGCCCAAGAAATGCTATGATTAAGATAATGAGGATGGAGTTGAATCTGCAGAGTAATGGGGATAGAATTGAAGAGATAAATGTAGCCTCTGCCATTAGATTAATGAGAGGTGGGGGAGCTAATGAATTAATCCTCTCGGTTCAAAAGGTGGGAAGAAATGAACAATGTATGATGAAGAAAAGAGCATATATGAATACCTTATGTTCTAATGTTATTAGTATGATGTTATTACAGAGTGTATTGCTGTGCCCAAGAGAAAATTCACACCACCATGGGAGGATTGTAATATAGATGTAGTAATTACTCCCTTGCAAAGGATCATCCAATAAAATCAGCAGACTTCTAGATGTTACTACTGCTCGGCTTAGACTCGGTTACAAGTATCTCTGGGAATTCTCATTATCTGCTGATGTAGACCTGACCAAATGTAAACTGTGTCAACAAAATTATTCGCACACCCTCCATCACTATGTGATGGAGTGCGAAAAGATACGTGAATTTAGAGACAATTCTATAACCAATGTTCCAGCGATGTGTCAATATTTCATTCAAAATGATCTGCTACCAGAAATTTTAGCCAAATATCCCCAGTTTGCTAACTGTAGGTAGTAACTAAGTGATTGTAACCTATCCACCGCTGCCCACTGGATGGGGGGCGGTGTGCAGGACAAACGTATAAATTTTGACACTAGCTCTCCACATACGTCAGTTGCTTAATTTAGAACCTGTACTTGAGGTCGATCTCGAACCCATTGTTGATGTGATGACTTATATTGAATTTTGTAACTAGCTCATCAAGATTGTAACTTGCTTAGCTAAATGAATTGTGGGGTTCAGTCCCTGAGCCCATTATGTGCCTCTGTAACCCTTTCCATTACCGCCCACAAGATGGGTATGGGGTGCATAATAAATGAACTAAACTAACTAACTTGCAAAAGAAAAAAGTATGTATGAAATAGGAGAGCTGAGGGCAACATATGATTGTATAATTAGGAAATTGCCTACAGAAAACACTCTACAAACTGACCCATCACATGTATATTGTGATGGGTCAGTAGCTAGGGATGGGAAGGCAGGATGTGGAGTCTTGATCAGGGAGTACACTGACATAGGCACTGTAGATACTGTTATTGGACGCCGCTTAACTGACAATGTCTCTTCAACGCAGGCTGAACTCCAAGGTGTATTAGCAGGATTACAGGAAGTAGTCAAATGTGGTAAAAATGCCTGCTTCTTTATTGACAGCAGAGGAGCGTTAGAGTCTTTAAATAGCAGACGCCTAGTATATCAGAATATTGTGATAGAGTGTAGAGAGAATGTTAAGAAATTAGAAAAAACTGGGTATAAAGTAAGATTCATGTGGATCCCTTCACATGTGGGAATACTGTTGAATGAGGTAGTTGATGAGATAGCGAAGAGAGCCACGGAAAAAACTCTGTTGATATTGTATGTCAGTTAACCTTGAAACAAATAAAAACAAGAATCAAGATGATCCAAGAGGGTGAAGAAATGATAAAGAGAATGGCAATGGTGGACAGTAGTAACACACTTAAGAATTATTCAGTAATAAATACAAACTCGTCCTTCACCTATGGTAAAGGAAAGTCTACTTGGAAGGATTCAATTTACATGAGATTAAGATTAGGATACAAATCACTCTCCTGGGTGCCCCCATTGGCCCACGAGCAATCGAGGAGGTCCTGGCTGCAAAAATCACTGATCTAAAGAGAATGCTGGACAGGATCTGAGTGAGTGAGTGAGTGAGAGAGTGAGAGAGTGAGAGAGAGAGAGAGAGAGAGAGAGAGAGAGAGAGAGAGAGAGAGAGAGAGAGAGAGAGAGAGAGAGAGAGAGAGAGAGAGAGAGAGAGAGAGAGAGAGAGAGAGAGAGAGATAGAGAGATAGATAGAGAGATAGATAGATAGATAGATAGATAGATAGAGATAGATAGATAGTAAGATTAACAATTCCAACACGAATTTTCTCAATATTTCTTATGTTTCTTTTTACTGTCGATGGTAATTGAAAATCAGTTCTCCAAAATTCATTTTTATTTCTAGTCTGACGCCTGGACAGGAGACCAGGGGCTCATGGATACTGTCATAACACATAAAGACTGTGTTATGACTTTGATAACACAGTCATCCACAAAGCGTTATCCAGCTCGAAAAACGCTTTGCGTAATAGTGGCTTTAGGCATTGTATGTACTAGCTTTATCTATAAATCCATCAATGTTTGTATCACACCGTGTATGTATGTACTTTACCTGAATAAACATTTGAATTTTGAAAAATGTGCAACGTGTGTGTTATGTGACTTTTTTTTATGGAATTACTGTGTACCAGAGCTTGGTTACTGCTCCATATATCTTTGTATTTGTCAGCTTGTAGTTGCTCCTTCTCTGTGTACACAGAAAAATGTCATCTTGCCCTTTATATATTTACATATAGTATGTTATATTACAAATGTATGCTATAAATAAATTATTATTATTAATAATTAAACACTTTACAATATTCCCCCTCCATTGTGTTTCCTTCTTGTGATGAGGGGGCTCATGTACACCTCTCATGAACCGGTGAGGGTTGCCTCTGCTCCCTTTCCTGCCCCTCTTTGATTCAGATTCAGATTCAGATTCAGATGTTTATTCAGGTAAGGTATATACATACAAGTGATGTTACATTAATGGATTGATATATAGATAGAGCTAGTACATACAATGCCTAAAGCCACTATTACGCAATGCGTTTCGGGCAAGAAAACATTAATATCTAGAACTTAATACTAATTGAGCATAAAGAATAAAAGATGTTGAGAACAAATACAAATGAAGATAAAAAAAAAGGGGGAACATGACTGAAAAAGCAGCACAAATACAATAGGTTGACAAACAGTGTTGATTAAAAAAAAAAAAAAAAAAAAAAGAAAATAACAGACATGGGTTGACAATAGAGGAGTGAGGTAGATTACAGGGAATTTATTAGGTAGTGTTTAGTTTTTATCTTAAACTGGTTGAGAGAGGTACAGTCTTTAACATGGTTGGGAAGGTCATTCCACATTCTGGGCCCCTTGATTTGCAGAGCATTTCTAGTTTGATTAAGACGTACTCTAGGAATATCAAAACTGTATTTATTTCTGGTGTGGTGCTCATGGGTTCTGTTACAACCTTCAATGAAGCTTTTAAGATCAGGATTGGCATTATAGTTTAGCGTTTTATATATGTATAATACACATGAGAGAATGTGCAGTGACTTAATATCTAACATATTAAGAGATTTGAGTAGGGGTACCGAGTGATGTCTGGGGCCAGAGTTGGATATTGTTCTAATAGCGGCTTTGTGTTGGGTAATTAGAGGACGTAAGTGATTTTGGGTAGTAGAACCCCAAGCACAAATACCATAGTTGAGATAAGGATAGATAAGGGAGTAATAGAGAGTCACCAGGGCAGGGCGTGGTACATAATATCTGATCTTAGAAAGAATGCCCACAGTTTTTGAAACTTTTTTTGATATATTTAGAATGTGTCCCTGGAAATTCAGCTTGTGGTCAATGAGAATGCCAAGGAATTTGCCATCTAATTTGTTACAAATTTGGGTATTGTTTATTTTGAGATTTATAAGACTAGAGGATTTATTGCCAAACAGAATATAGAAGGTTTTGTCAATGTTAAGGGTGAGTTTGTTGGCAGTTAGCCAAAGATGGACTTTATTTAGCTCAGTATTTACTGTGGCATTTAGAGCAAGAGGGTCAGGACTGGAGTAAATGAAGGTTGTGTCGTCAGCAAATAGAATTGGTTTGAGGTGTTGGGAGGCATTTGGAAGGTCATTAATGTAGATGAGAAAGAGGAGAGGGCCAAGTATGCTGCCCTGAGGAACACCAATGTTGATGGGTAGGGTGGGAGAAATTGTATTATTCACAGAAACATATTGGGGCCTGTCAGTAAGGTAGGACTCGAGGTATTGTAGGGAGTGTCCTCTGACTCCATAATGATGTAATTTAAGAAGAAGGTTATGGTGGTTGACAGTATCAAAAGCTTTACGCAGGTCCACAAATAACCCAACAGGGAACTCCTTTTTATCAAGAGCTGTATGAATCGAGTTAAGCATACTAATAAGTGCATCGTTAGTGCTTTTTTTGGGTCTGAAGCCATATTGGCAAGGGCTAAGTATATTGAGTTTGGCTAGATATGAGTAAAGCTGCTTGTATATAAGTTTTTCAAAAATTTTTGACAAGTTTGGCAGGATTGATATAGGTCTGTAGTTGTTAACATCTGTGGGGTCACCACATTTGTGGACAGGCGTTACTCTCGCTTTTTTTAGAATATCTGGAAAGGTTTGGAGTTCAAGTGACTTGTTGAAGAGCAAAGCAATAGCAGGGGCTAAAGATCTGGAGGCTTTTTTGTAAATTAAAGTTGGTATCTCCTCAAGGGCACCAGACTTGGTTTTAAGGGAAAGGATTATCTCATTGACGTCAGTGGAGTTAATAGGCTTTAGGTACAGAGACTGTGGATAGTTACCTGTAAGATAGTCCTTAATGTCAGTACTGGAAGATGGAATATCATTTGCAAGGGATGAACCAATGGAAGAGAAGAACCTATTAAACTCAATAGCAGAATCAGAGGCTGAAAGCTGACCATCGTTATTAGACAGGAGAGTCGGTTTGTTATTTAAAGATTTCTTTGATCCCAATATTTGTGAAATTGTGCTCCAAGTTTGTTTAATGTTGCTCTTTATTTGAGTAAATTTATCTTCGTAGTAATTAGTTTTGGCTCGTCTAATTATCTTAGATAGCAATAATGAGTAATTCTTTGAGAATTCTTTGGAGACAATTCCTAACCTATACTTCTTCTCAAGGTCGTGTTTTTTGTTAATGGATTTCAGTATTCCCTTTGTAAGCCAAGGATTGTTAAGCCTTTTGCTTGTGACTTGTTTTGTAAGCCTAGGACAGTGGGTGTTATAAAGGCTAAGAGTTGTTTGTAGAAAAGATTGCACTGCTAGGTTGATGTCCCCTATGTTACCTAACTCGGACTCCCAGTTGACATTATCAGCAGCAGTTATAAAATTGTTTATAGCAGTTTCATTGTGCAGCCTAAAGCTTAACTCCCTTGTTTCTAGAGGTGGTTTGCTAATGTTGGTTAAGAGAAATGTGGGGTAGTGGTCTGTAGTGCTATCGGTGATTATACCTGAAGTAAGCGGAGAGGTTATGTTGGTCCAGATGTGATCTAGAGTCGTGGCAGTGCTATCAGTGATTCTAGTAGGTCTAGTGATTAAGGGTATGAGGAGGCAGGAATTCATACAGTTGAGGAAGCTAACAGCAGTAGGGTGTTTGGGAGTTGTAATTGCGAAAGAACACAAACGTTGGGGCCTTGTAAGTGACCGGACCGCCCACTGGAGTGGTCGCCCGTGAGAGGCTGCCTTAAGTGGATGGCTGGGTATCCAGGCTGGGGCGAAAGAGAGAATGAGGTCTTTGCACCAGTGTAGGAGAATGGACGAAGCAGTAGGACTCTCCTGTTAAAAAGGGGAAGCACCGCTGGGGATGACACACCCCTTCCTGCACTGGCCCGCGCTCGGCTTCCTTGGTAGCCCTGGTAGGTGGTATTCCTTTGGTTCCAGGCCCCAGACCTTTTAAAATACATGATGCAGTATATGGATACTGACACGACCTCTCTTACCCAGGCCCCTGAGTCGGACTGTGATGGAAGACCGGGCTCTGTAGCCCCTGCTACATTGGGCCCAAACTGTACTACTCACCCCCCCTCCCTGCTCCCTTCCTTCTTTTGTGGTAGGGTCGAGTCCCAAGCCCCCAGTGGTGACCACCTCGTCCTCTGGCACGACTCAGTCTCTCATTGTGACTATTGTGCCTTTTAACCCCTCTCTCTGGGGATCTCTCAACGCCGTCCCCGCCACGGTCACACTCGCACAATTCCTTCCCATACTAATACGTATCACACCTTGTTTGGTCCTGCTACACGAGCTAAATACTTTAATCTCCACCATCTGGATTCTTCTACTGACGATTTCACCCTCCATAAACACCTTGTTGATTTGGTAGATCCCTCTGTTACTTTTAACCTCACCCGTCTTGGGACAGTGTCGTCGCTGCTGCTCCTCAGACTGCAGCTACCCGCTTGGCCGCATTGTCCTGCATTGGGGAGACCCCTGTTCGGGTCTCCAAAAAGCTCGGTTAAATGCCAGTGTTTGCACTGTTCTCCTCTCGCACCATGTTGCTACTGGTGTTGGGGACCTAAAAGACTGCCAGGAGGATATTAAGCATATTCTCGAAGCCCAAGGCCATTCTGTCCTCCAGGTGGACACGATCACTCGACCCCCTTGTGGTCATTGCCGTCACCCCTCCAGTTGTAAAAATCACCTTTGATAGTAGGACCCTTCCGCCCTCTATAATTCTTGCTGGTGCCAGGTGCTCCATTCAGGCGTACAATCCCTCTCCTAGAATTTGCAATAAGTACTGGAAGTTCGGGCATGGTGCCCTCAAATGCACAAGTACTGTGTATCTATGCCCCATGTGTGGGGATGAGGGTCACTAAGTCAGAGTGCTCTTCTCCCCAAGCTTGTTGCCTCAATTGTGGTGAGGCCCACCCTACCATCTCCCATGTGTGTGTTCAATACAAACTTGAAGACGTCCTCAACTTGAAGCACCGGTTTCGTCTTTTCCTGAAGCAAGACGCCAGGTTTGCCGTCTCACCCCTTTCACTAGCGTATCTTATGCTCACATGTTGCGTTCTACCTCTCTTCATCCTTCCCACCTTACTCAGTCTCAACCGTTTCCAGGCCTTAGACCCGGACACGCCCACCACCTCCTCCCCCTATTCCTTTATGTTTTGTCCCGAAGGGTCCCTCTCCTTGTTCTCCATTTGGAATTTCCCCCCTTCCTACCCAGTCTGCTGTGTCTTCTGTGTCTTCGTCTCCATGTCTCCTCTCACTATAAACCTGTCTAGCGATACTTGTTTTTCCCTACGTTGTAACACTTGTCTGAAGTGAGACATCACATGGTCATTAAAAAGGTTAACACAACAGCCTGCTACAGCTTGATTTGGGTGACACTTTTCAGCAAAACTTTGCAATTCTTCCCATACTGTACACATTTTCTTAATAAATGAGAAAGGGACATCCTCTACTCTACATCAACAGCCCCTCATACCATTTTCATGTTTACGAATGATCTCTTGTTTACTCTATGGTCATCCTCACATGTGTTTTCTTAGGTTGAACCTTACCACTGACTTTCTTGGGACCCATGGTGTGATATATAATAATTTTATGTTCAAAAAACAAAAAAGCACAAAAATATTTAAATTCTTTACAAACACGATCATCACTAAGCGGGCGGCCCTGGTAAACTGAGATGGGGTCAGCCGTGCCACCAGGAACACTCCCTTGGTCAACCCAAACACGTATCAACAAAGGTCATTAGTCGACGACACGGTATTTTCTGACAAAATTTACGCCGTAACTCAAAAAATTTGTAAGTAGGGGTGATCGTAAGTCGAGGTGTCACTGTATAAAGTAATTGGGCATATAAAGTAACCCATGTACTTTAGTAACTGCGAAAAGTAGGACCAGATGTAAAATGGGGGTGCACGACGAGGGGTTCCGACATGAGCCATCCACACTGTCAGAACAGCTGGTAGAGTGTTACAGGGTCCTGTGGCCTCTCAAAAGTTCTGGGTGCAGTCCATAAACACAGGCGAGGAAGCAGGCAGCAAACACAAATGCAGTCTTATATCACAACAGGACAAGAGAACTCCGTTAACACAAACTGCATGAAGCATAAGCCTTGCGAGAGTTGTGTACACAGTAATGTGGAGCACGAGGAGGAGGCTGGGGGAAAGCCAGGCTAGAACCTGCATTATGTATGTACTTTTGCCTAAATAGCATGTTTATGTTTAAATATTCCCTCCAAGCAGGGCGAGGGAATAGGCCATGCCACCAAGCGAGATGAAAAGAGGAGCTGGTTCCGCTTTTCCTGGAAATGTGGCGACATGGACACACTTTATATTGCGCACCTCATACACATCCTGCAAGTGACAAGTATAATTATCAAAAGAAGGCATCAAACCTGAAAACCTGCAAATACAGTATTATCATATGCTCTTCAAAATTCATCCGAGTTCTCATCTGAAGAGATTTTTCAAGTTTGTTTTTCATAGCTCAACATTATGTACCATTTGGCTTCTGCAAGTTTGGTAAGACATCAATGTATTGCAATGCAATGTTTGCATATTTTAGATTTTGTAACTTTGGTGGTAAATATAAATTATTAATAGAATTGCCTCTCAAATACATTTCTGGATTTAGTGAAAACCACATACAGTATGAGAACGAAACCAATAATTTATTTTAAAATACTGTATTGGCACAATAAAGCAAGGAATTTAGAATACACTACTGTAATACATGTTAAATATAAATTAGGATAAGTAATAAACAAATACAGTATGTGAACTGAAAGAAAGTAATAAAGTAGTAAATAGGACCTAAGCATGAGTAAATGAATACTACATAAAGGTAACAATGATCAAATGATGAACCTTATTAACATTTGGAAAATATAGAACTTCTGATAGAATTGGGACTCGATAAAATAACTAAAGGTAAGGAGCCAGAGTGAGGAGGGGGGGTGGTGGGGGGTATTTGGGCCAACCAGAAATAACAAACAGGAAATCATTATAAAAAATTAATGGGTTGAAATTGACTCTTGAGAAAGAGTCCTAGTAGAGTTAACGTACCTGAGGGCCACCAGAAGAGGAATAGAAATGACAGTGGAGGCATGATCAATAAAGGTGGAAGGAGAAAGAGGTATGAAGCAAAAGTAATTATGAGGCGAAACTTCGAAGCTGAAATGCTCCGCATATTAGTGGCTTTAGGCGATATACTGTACTATACCTGCCTACCTATGAATCCAACAGTTTGCTTATATCCTGTGTATGTAATGTAACTTTTGCCTTAATAAAATGTTTGTTTATTACTGCTACTGATTTTGTTACTTGTATCGTAAATGTTCTTTGATGTGTTCACTGTGAACAATTGATCTGCTCGTTCCTGTCTGCACTCTTATGGTTTCTTCAAATTCATCCAAGTTATGAATAAAAATGTGGATTTGTGTTAAATCCAGATTTTGGATTTAAATAAAATGTGGATTTAAAAGTGTTAAATCCAGATTTGGAAAGTGTTATTAGATAACTTAAGGTCACGATCAGCATTGTCTGTTTACTGCAAGAGTCCCAAATCCCGAGCCACATCATTTTACTATTAATGAACTACAGTAGTGTGATGTCTTCTCAAATTCTCTCTCATATGGAGCTAAATAAGTAATTATCTAAAAAAGGGCACCAAGCCTGGAAGACTATTTAGCACCGCCTGTGTTGCAAAACGTGTCAGAAATTCGTAGATGTCACTTAGGATGTCATATATGGAGTCAACGAGCAATGCCTTTTCTCATAGATCATTAGACATTGCTTTGCTATACTCATGCGAAAGAAATTCTCTTTATATCTCATAGAATCATTAAAGTGCAAGCTGTGAAAAATGCATGCATAGCCATGTACTGTACAGTATATGCACAATACTTGGAAATTTATACATGCTCAAATTGCCTGTTTGCAAACATGTACACCATAATGAATATCCATATCCATTCTCTTTAACCCCAACATTACACAGTACTGTTTTGTATACTGAAAGCCCATTGCATTCTTTCGCACATTAAATATGAAGGTTTGTCATCCTCAGTAAATATGTTGCACTGCCTAACTGTACATAATTGCAATAGTACTCTGCATGAGGCAGTAATTATCAAAAGAAGGCACCAAGCCGGAAAGACTATGTACCACTGTGTTGCGTTGATGCAGAATATTCCTCGTGGATATTCTGCATCAACCAAGTCATTATATTACCGAACTTTAAATGATGCATTGGCATATTGAGTATTCAAATGAAAATGCCTGTTCAAGGCTGTATCAGTGTCTTTCACCTTGTGTATCAGAGCCCAAATGCAAACTGAAGTACCAGATATAAACATCCACACTAGCTCTGATAATCTTTTGTGTATTACACTTGTAATTAGGAAAAATGCAAACTTGATATTAAACAATATTACAATGTCTCATACTGTAACTAAAATATTTATTAAACACTTATATACAGAGGATAATGAAGGCAGGAGCAATGTTCAGTTAAGGTTACACACTTGGGATTTGGCCCCATAAATGCAGAGCAGCAAAGATGCTCTGATACCGTGTTGTATTACTGTGCAGTCTTTTATACTGCATTGGATTAGTGCGCGGTCTTTGATACCCTGTTATATTACTGTGCAATCTTTTTATACTGTGTTGTGTTACTGTGCAGTCTTTGATACCATCTTGTATTACTGTGCAGTCTTTGATACCATCTTGTATTACTGTGTAGTCTTTGATACCATCTTGTATTACTATGCAGTCTTTGATACCATCTTGTATTACTGTGCAGTCTTTGATACCATCTTTTATTACTGTGTAGTCTTTGATACCATCTTGTATTACTGTGCAGTCTTTGATACTGTCTTGAATTACTGTGCAGTCTTTGATACCGTCTTGTATTACTGTAGTCTTTGATACTGTCTTGTATTACTGTACAGTCTTTGATACCGTCTTGTATTACTGAGCAGTCTTCGATACTGTCTTGTATTACTGAGCAGTCTTTGATAACCCTGTTGTATTACTATGTGGTCATACCTGGGCAGTTGTTGTGATACATTACCTCACACAGGGGCAGTTACACATATGATATGGGTCTTGTGTGACTTCTAAACAAAATTACACAAATGAAGGCGCTGACAATTATCACCACTATAAATACAATTATTTTCAGTCTATTTTAAGCCAAGCCTACATTAAACAATCTCACACAGTATGTGAACAAATTTATTTTTATTCTGCACATACCAATATTGATGCAGAAAAACGTAGTGTTGTCGTTTCTTTATCTCAATTCAAAATTCACTGCACATAAACTGCATTGATATTCAAAAATTTACCCATAGTGTAATGATGTGTGTCATTAGACATTAACAATTTTACATTAATCAGTTCCATGTGATGAATGAAAATTGAGTTACGGGATGAGAACATAAGAATTAAGGAAGCTGCAGAAGGCAAATTTCCCCATAGAAGGCAATGCCTTGTTTATACCATGCAAACTCATACATATACATGTCTTGCATACATATAAAATAATCCAGAGATCCCACATGTATTATGTTACCCGGTAATTGGTTCCATAACCTTGTACATTTCCTCACATTTGCAGCCAAAATGAATCACAGAAAGTCAGTAGTTACAGTATTTAGTACTACTGTACATATTTAATTTTTTTAACCCTCTAGTTTTCAAACAATGGACTTGTTTGTAACAACCCACTTGAGTAGAATTATGGGACCAATTTGCACTATTGAAGTTAATGGACAAAACAAAAATTTGTAACTATACACTTATATTTTGAAACTAATGGGCCTCTTAAATAAAATACAATTTCATTATTTTCAGGTACATTTGCTACAGCAAAAATATTAGATAATAAATATTTTCACCGATGTAATTATTCCAGAGAATAAAATTACTCAAATATTTATACGTAGTTAAGTTCATAATGCCATTACTGTTGGTGACAAGTACAACAGTCTATACGAGAGTCTTGTATTGTTTATATACAACCACACCTCCAAAATCAGAACGTTTATCATTCGAGACCAGATACATATTCATGTGAAATCTAGGTTGTCAGAAAGGTGCTCTATTTGCTTATTACCATATATTAGAAAAATATATGGAATATTTAGAGCAAATATAATCTACAGGAATTTACTTTGCCTAATGATCCACATTTCACAAGAGGGTCCCCTTTGGAATCCAAACTTTCTGAAAATTTTGACACTGGGGGGGGAGAGGAAAAAAAAAAAAAAAAAAAAAAAAAAAAAAAAAAAAAAAAAAAAAAAAAAAAAAAAAAAAAAAAAAAAGATCCAATGGCTGAATTTTATCTGATATTTAGAGCGATCCATTATAGGGAGGTCTGAATTCGGGAGGTATCACTGTATTTTCACAAGTACAACACAAACTAGATAAAAGCTATGAATGAAATAATGTACATAATTAAGAAACTTGAGCAAATTATATATATTCAGCAAACCATTTAGACAGTTCTCAAATTACAATTGTGGCCTAAAAGAGGAGAATAAAGTTCTCACTTGGGTGATTACACCTTTCCAAATGAGCTATACAAAAGCTTTCCAGCAAATTGCAGTCATCCTTTTTTTCCAGAATATCTGAAAAGTATTGTATATCTGACAAATATTATTCAAGAAATCCAAACAGATGAAAATAGCATGCTGTACATGCAGTTTTCTATGTGAATATGTATATTGCATTTTCTTTAAATTATTATTCTTCCGCATATACAGCATCAAAAACTACTCATTCACACATTAAACAATTATATACTTTTATGTATATAACTGCTCAAGTACATTATATAGAGAATTATTTAAATTTTAGTTAAAATCACACATGCGGTTGTTAACCTATTATGCTTCTTTGAGGATAATTATAAGGTATAGTTTAGCTTGCTGTAATATGAATTTGGGGTCTTCAAAATCTTAAGTTTCCAACTTAAAATTATTTCTACTGTCACAGCTTACTGCGGAATTCCGTCGTTATTAGCAAACAAATGGTTCTAGGCACACTTTACAATATAGTTTTACACTGAATAACTACAGATATAATTTTTCAATAAATGGAAGGTGTGGAAGTTTCAATATTCACAGCTTGAAAAATCCTGACACTGTGGCTTAGAAACATAACATGATGGCACCTTCAGGTCAAATCACAGACTGTTTGGTCTTCCAAGAGCACAAGGAAGCACTATCACTAAAAAAACATGAGAGTAGCAAAATGTCTTTTAGATCAAGGCTTTCATGCATCATACATGAGACACACTAACAACTTGACTGGAAGGACGTAACTGTTCTCTTGACGATCTGGAGGAGGGCAATTCTTTAGTGCTTGATCGTCCTCGTGACAAAGATCTCGTACGCGACGCTGATCGCTTTCTAGATGTAGACCTTGCTCGAGACGTTGACCTCCTCTTTGATGATGCCCTTGCTCGGGATGCTGGCCTCTTGTGATAAGCTGATCCTTTATGAGTGTGTGAAGCAGTTGGGGAAGGTGGCCTGGTCGGGGCACTTGATGGGACGGATGATGTGACACTTGAACTAGGGGTTTCTGCTTCATGCTGATGAGAAAAATATTGTATGATATAAGAATTAAGCAAAAAATTATGTCCATTTTGATATGATTATAATGATTGTAGAAATGCAGTTCCTGATCTTACAGGGCCATTAACAATACAGAATTTGCTGTAGGAAAGACATTTTATTTTGCCAATTTCAAAGGACTAATTAGGAACTTACCTCACAAGTTGTTGTATATGAGCAATTTGTGGCACTGTTCATACTGGCACTGGTTGGCTCTTTGCATTCCAATCCAGTTTCAACATCTATGGTGCCTGATGCACTGTGAGTACTTACAGCATCATTAAAATCATCAGAACACACGGATGACAGCTCTGTCTCATTTTTGTTCCAATTATTATCACAAGCACATTCTCCTGCATTTCCTGTTTCATCTACAGGCATTTCTGTACATAAAATAAATAATACTATAATGAGCATATCCTTGCAATGTAAATAAACTACACCTAATACTTCACACAGTTCATACCCAATACTCGGCAAGCCTTTGATTTAGAAAACCTGGTCATTCAGTTGTACAAATCTCTGGTGCAATCCTCGGCTACACTACCACAGCCAGACACCTCGCCTCCAAGAGGAGATTTCTGAATTGTTAAAATTTCAAATGTAGGGCAACAACCTTCATCCCAGAACTAAGTCATCTTTCATATCATGAAAAGTTGAAGGCTTCAGACTAACACTACAAATCAGACAAGCAAGATCTAATCTCATCATGATCTTTAAAATATTGAACAAAGTGAAAGATATTTGAATATCCTGGAAAAATTTCTGAAAAAATCTGAATAAATTGCTTGAAATGCTGTGTGTATTATTGGCTTCAGGTATTGTATGAACTAACTATCTATAAATCCAACATATTCGTAACTCATCTTCTATGCATGTACTTTTACCCGAATAATAAAAAATTGGATTTGAATATTAATTAGGACCACTTCTTTATAATGTTCAATCTAACTTACAAGGATTAACAACTTCAGGCACAAGCAGCCACAATGTAAGACATAACATATTCTTTCACCCTTAGAGTAATAGACTCATAGAATCATCTACTTGCTGAAGCTACAAATGCCAAGACGTTACTTTAGTTGAAAATAAAAATTGGAAATAATCCTCAGAAATAATGGAGAATCCTTGATAAGCAATCAGCATTTTGTCCCCATCACGGCCACTAGAGATGGAGGCCCTTGAATAAATTTAGGTAAAACCTATTGTGCAACAGATTTTCAATACTTGAATGCTACCAGATGTCTTTAATGTGAATGGGAATGTGCTAAAAATGACTCCCATCTGAGTACTAAACCTAGGCTCCTCAATTGCGAGTTGAAAAGACAGATCATCATTTCTTTGGATGTTACAAGTGCTCTGCCTTTCCTTCCTTTACTTACCGTAAATGACAAAACTCTTAAATTCCAACTAGAAAAGATCAGGGAAAATGGGGGGAGGGCCTTTGACAAACTGCCGGCTTCCTGTCCTTGTCGAGGCCACTAGTGTTAGTGGGCCTCAGGTAAATTACCTGGCTTCATTACCCTTCCTTGAAACACACTATGTAGTCAATCAGATTTAGGAAAGTTATTAAGCAAAACCATTACTATTGTAGTATTGCTTGCCTAGCTATCAAAAATAGGTACAGAAATTTGCTTTGTCGGGACCCTCCCTCAGGATGCAACCCCTTAACAGTTGTCTTCCTCCTGGATACCTATTAACTGCTAGATGAACAAAGGTATTAAGTGAAAATAAAAATGCCCAACCATTTCTGTGCTGACCGAGAATTAAACTGGGATCCCAGACTGAATCGGGAATGAAGCCAGCTGTACTATAAAGTCACTTTCCTATTGGTCCTCAATAATTGGCCCACCAGGAAAATCTAGGCATCTGCCAAGCTGTCAACTAACTACTAATCAGTTAAAAAAGGGTCATGAAATAATATTAAAATGCATCACACAGTATTAATGTATTATTTTTTGTAATTTGGGGGAAACTTGAAGGATCGAAGTAATTACATATACAGTATCTATCAATTTAGCAACCACAACAAACCTGCACTTGTTTCAACTACAGTGATGGAACACATTAGAATAACTTTAAACAAAGTTATCTCAAACATGTTCAAAGCATTTCTTTCCAAAAAGCATCAAAAGAAAACAAAATAGGATAGGAGTTATTTCCAAAGAACACTTTTTTATGAGGGCTGCAACAGAGTCCATAAAAACCTCAAGAGACAAGAATCTGAGGAGAAAATCTGTAGGAGTCGTGATGAGTGTTCGACGTGTGTGTTTTCCTATGCACACGCTCTAGAAAACAAGACCACGACATGGTATTTCACATGAACTCAGCACTGGTCTAACAACTAGACCATGTCATGGTCTAGTCGTCTAGAGCGTGGGAACACCCACCGCATGGGTTCGAATCCTCATCACGGCTACTACGGATTTTCTCATTGATGCAATCACATTAGTGTGATTACTCTCGGTGAATCTATTTCATGTTACAATATTCCAGTTAAAGCAGAAGGAAAATGCCATGCAAACAAAGGATCCTAAATTATTCTATAACCTCCCAAATACAATAAAATATTGTACAGCTTTAAACAATTTAAATGAGAAACAATTAAATTACTATTGAACTTAATTATGTTGTCATTTATATCTACATTGTGCATACTTAGTGACTATATAATATACAATTACTGGATATACTAAGTAATCATTATATCATCAACCTTTGTAATCTTATAAATAAAGCATTAATAATAATAATAATAATAATAATAATAATAATAATAATAATAATAATAATAATAATAATAATAATAATAATAATAATTATAATAATAATAATAATAATAATAATAATAATAATAATAATAATACCACACCAAAGTATGATCACCTATACAGCCATCATCCTAAATACAGTACTGTACTGTGACCCAATCATGTTACAGTACCATATTTGTGGATTAATGCACGTTACAATATTTTAATACTGTTCAGAGTATTAAGAACTACCATAATCATTTATTTATTACCTTTATCTAATTGAGGCGTGTCATTAGATGATGTAGATGATGTTGCTGATGAAGGGGCAACTTGACTAGAATGAGACGATCTTGAGGAAGGAGAGGTTCGTGTTCTTGCCGAGCTAATCTTAGAAAATAAACTCGATGAAGTAGCAGAACACGGCGACACCGCACTCAGCGGCTGATGGACGGGCGAGATGGGCGTGTCTGGGACGGGCGAGTCAGACCAAGCTTCACAAGGTGCACTGGCACTAGATACCTCGGCTCGTGGCACAACCATAACCTGAAATCCAATATAAATACAGTAATAAATTTTATTTATATAAAACACACAAGAAATACAACACACTGGATTATCCGTAAATACATAATGTAAATTATATGTGGCCACTAATGCACAGAATGTTTTGGGCATGACTTAATATAAGTAGGTAATTTATTTATAAGATACCCCACCCCCATACATCTAAAAATAAAAGTGGTGGTAATGTTTTGGTCTGTCCTGGGCCATTATCAAGTCATGTAAAGAAAGAGTGAGAGAGTTAATATACTATATAATGTAGCTATGCAAGGTGATAGGCAAGATGATATCAAGTACAATACAGGTAGTCTCCCTACTACGAATGGGTTAAATTCTGAAAATGTGTTCGTCTAATATATATTTGTAGTACGAAATGAATTTTCCATAGGTGCACTGCTACATACTGGAGGGGGGGTGCATTATCGGACCACTAGAAATTTTCAAAATCCAATATTTTTGGGACAGATATACAAACATAGCATAAGGGTCCTGGTCGTACAGTTGGGTTCGTTCTCGACTCAATTAAGAATCCGGGTTCGAATCCTGGGCAGGACAAAAATAGTTGGGTGTATTTCCTATCACCAAATACCCCTTTGCAGGCGATGAGTCACAATAACGTGGCTGAAGTATGTTGACCAGACCACACACTAGAAATTGAAGGGACAACGACGTTTCGGTCCGTCCTGGACCATTCTCAAGTCGATTGTGTGATCGACTTGAGAATGGTCCAGGATGGACCGAAACGTCGTCGTCCCTTCAATTTCTAGTGTGTGGTCTGGTCAACCAAATACCCCTATTCACGAAGCAGTAAATAAAAGTTAGTCGGCCTGTTGTGGGGTGGCATTCAAGGAAGGGTCAGTAATTCGACCCTGGAAGGGATCTCGATATAAACCTAACGTGTACTGTACTGTATGTATAAACTGGTTGCCTGTCTCATAACACAATAAATTATTTACAAGAATTTACCTGAAGGGCCACTTACACTAGTGGCCTCGACAGGGACAGGAAGCCGGTGGCTTGTCGAAGGTCCCCTCAATTTGCTTTGATAATCTTTCCACTTGGATTTTGAAATTCAACAGTCTTGGCATTTATGGCTTTGGTGGATAGGCAGTTCCATGCGATTATAACCCTCTGGATGAAAAAGCATCTCCTGTTCTCAGTTCTACATAGTAAACTGTCGAGCTAGAAACTGTTGCTCCTTGTCTGTGTTACATTTGACCTTTTGAAGAAATTGTCTGGCTCAACATCCTCCAAAGTATTCAATATTTTAAAATTTTCAATGAGATCTGCCCAGTCATGCCTAGTTTGCAGTGTTGTTAGCCATGTGGCCCTCAACTGTTCTCAATATGAGATAATAATAATAACAATAATAATAATAATAATAAAAATAAAAATATTTTATTTAGGAAAAGTACATTCATAAATGCAGAGTTACAAACATACTGTTGGATTTATAGACAGAGCTAGTACAGTACATGCAATACCTAAAGCCACTAATACGCACAGCGTTTTGGGCAAGGTGTGGAGAAAAAACATTTAGACTAAAACTTAATAGTAATTGGGAGTAAAGTATAAATTGTGTTTAAAAAAAAGAATAAAAAAAAAAAAAAAGCAAAAAAGGAGGGGGGGGGGGACATAGCAAAAATCAACAATTGTACAAGTTGGTCAACAAACAGCATTGTTTAGAATAGTAAGACATGGGTTGACATTTAGGGCGTAAGGTAGGTTACATGGGGTTATTTAGTAGTACTTAGTTCTACTCTTAAACTGGATGAGAGGGATACAGCCTTTAACATGATTCTAGAGGTCATTCCACATTCTGGTGTAACACGGGGAGGGTATTCTCGACTTATCTTTCCTTCTTCTCCCCATCTACCCGTATTCTTACTTTTTATTCTCTACCAAGGGACTCCAAAACTTTTACTAAAGCCGACTCCACGCCACGTGGTCCTAAGACGATTGACCGACTTAGGATTCTACAACCCGTATGACGTGACATAGGCTTTGAGCAAAACCCTAGAGTCGCCTCCGCCGCCACCACCAGACCAGTAACACTGAGCAATGATCGAGGTCTGGATCGATCATGCTAATTAATCAACCTTGGGGCTTGATCCCCACTATAACATAACCTTGGGAACTTGAGTGTGGAATTAAACGGGAATGATGAATTCCGATTCGATGTTAGAATCGGCGCCCAATTCAACTCTGCCTCGTGTGGACCACGTGACCAGGACAATTTCACATAAATATAACATACACATGGAAATAATAAAAATGCAGAATATTAACTAATTAATTTATTAAAAGAAAAACTAAAACAAAATCTAAATAGTTATCACTCCCTACTTGACCTGAACGGCAATGAATTGACTATCCCTATAAAAACTCATAAAGCAACTCTACCTTGGGCGACCAGCTCAGATGTTGGGGCTGGTCTTGGGGGAGAGGTAAGATGGTTGACCTCTCCCAGTTGATCTCGAGTCCACACTGATCTCTCCTCTCTCTGATGCTCCAGGAGCCCAGAGCAGAGTATTGTTCCGCATAGTCTAAGTTTTACCAAGTTACTAGCAAGGCTTAAGTTTAACAATTAACCTCTGTTTGCACTGAATTGATCCAGACTGGTTGAATTATTTTACTGAAATTAAATTACACAAGCATCTAACGGCCGAGCTGTTCCCGATCACCAAATGGCTATTTGACCTCGAGAAATAGTGGACATGTCAACTCCGATGACCTATGACCGCCGGTCACTCCGCCTTACAACTTGGATCTGATTCGTGACGTCACTGATGGTGACTTAACTCAATAATTAGAATACTCTTGATATTATAACTATATAATACAATTTGAATGCAACCTGAATAAAGACTATTTTCTCTAAATTACTGAATACTATAGGATGATTCATTATATGAAGCTATGAACAAGGCGTCGATTATTTTCACCGCGAATTCCCTGGGGTCAGGTCCCGGGTCACCACGCGGGTCCAGCTTCCCATTCTCTTTTGTCGATAAACCACTCTGGATAATTCTTACAACCAGCCTAGTTTGTTACACTGGGTCCCTTGAGTTGTAGAGAATTTCTAGTTTGGTTAAGTCACACTCTTGGAATATCAAATTAGGTACACACAGAAATCACAATTAGCGCGATACATCAAATGAACAAATCCGCAAGGGCCGTGACGAGGATTCGAACCTACGTCCGGGAGCATCCAAGTCGATTGTTCGAATCCTTGTCACGGCCCTTGTGGATTTGTTCATTTATCAAATTAGGTATTTGTTTCTGGTGTGGTGCCCAATGGGTTCTATTACAACCTTCTAGGAAACTTTTAAAGGTCAAGATTGACACTGCAGTTCAGAGTTTTAAATATATAGAGTACACATGAGAGGATGTGCAGTGACTTAATATCTAACATAATCAAAGATTTGAGTAAGGGTCCCAAGTGCTGTCTGGGGCCAGAGTTAGATATTGTTCTAATAGCAGCTTTGTGTTGAAGTAACTAGAGGACATAAATGATCTTGTGTAGTAGAACCCCAAACACAAATACCATAAGAGGTAAGGTTATGATTCAGCTCTTGAATTATTTTTGTTGCCCAGTGTTGCACTTTCTCCAGAGCAATTATGTCCTCCTGAAGATGAGGTGTCCTATGCTTGGATACAGTAATTCAAATGTCTTAACAGCTCCAAGGAGTGGGGTCAAGGAGAAGAGCCGAGGAGTGGGGTGAAGCACCAGAGATTTATACAGTTGAACCACTACCTTCTTTTCCTTAAAGTCAAAGGTACACTTGATTGTTCCAAGGGTTTGGTTGACTTTTCTGACTGCTGCTCCTACCTGTTGTGCAACTTTCAGTAAGTGGTGAATCCTGACTCTAAGGTCCCTTACTTCATCAATCTGCTGTAATGGAATGTTATCAATTTGGTAGTGGTGGCATGGGTTGTTATGCCCCACATGCAAGGTCTTGCATTTGCCAATATTAAAAAGCCTTTGCCAGTCTTCTGACCATTGGTGGAGTTCATATAGATCTGTTTGTAGGGCTCCAACATCATTATTATTTCCTACTTTACCATATATCTCTGTCATCTGCAAATCTGATGATGTGGATTGTAATACTCTCATCTATGTCACTGATGTAAATGACAATGGGTTGGCCCCAAAATGGACTCCTGAGGTACTCCACTTACCACATTTCTCCAGTCAGATTCCATTCCATTTAGTAGGACCCTATACAATACAATACAATACAATACAATACAATACAATGTTTATTCAAAAGAATGTGTGTACAAAGAACTTAAGAGTAATGTAAAAATTGTAGGGACAGGAGTTACACAATCTATGAACCCACTATTATGCAAAGCTTTTCAGGCAAATGCAAAATATCTGTAAATAGAAAACAAAAATAAACAAAGGTGTGAGGGGGCAAAACATACTAAGGAAGAAAAAAGCTTTGTTTTCTTTGTTTCAACCAATGTGTTATCAATTTTATTATTCTACCATTTATAGTATTCTATGAGGGTTTGCACTATCTGGTTGTGCGAGGGTTCACTGACCTGGGAGATGGGAGGTGTGCGAGGGTTCACTGACCTGAGAGATGGGAGGTGTGCGGAGGTTCACTGACCTGAGAGATGGGAGGCGTGCGGAGGTTCACTGACCTGAGAGATGGGAGGCGTGCGGAGGTTCACTGACCTGAGAGATGGGAGGCGTGCGGAGGTTCACTGACCTGAGAGATGGGAGGTGTGCGAGGGTTCACTGACCTGAGAGATGGGAGGCGTGCGGAGGTTCACTGACCTGAGAGATGGGAGGCGTGCGGAGGTTCACTGACCTGAGAGATGGGAGGCGTGCGGAGGTTCACTGACCTGAGAGATGGGAGGCGTGCGGAGGTTCACTGACCTGAGAGATGGGAGGTGTGCGAGGGTTCACTGACCTGAGAGATGGGAGGCGTGCGGAGGTTCACTGACCTGAGAGATGGGAGGCGTGCGGAGGTTCACTGACCTGAGAGATGGGAGGTGTGTGAGGGTTCACTGACCTGAGAGATGGGAGGCGTGCGGAGGTTCACTGACCTGAGAGATGGGAGGTGTGCGAGGGTTCACTGACCTGAGAGATGGGAGGTGTGCGAGGGTTCACTGACCTGAGAGATGGGAGGCGTGCGGAGGGTTCACTGACCTGAGAGATGGGAGGCGTGCGGGGGTTCACTGACCTGAGAGATGGAAGGCGTGCGAGGGGTCACTGACCTGAGAGATGGAAGGCGTGCGAGGGGTCACTGACCTGAGAGATGGAAGGCGTGCGAGGGGTCACTGACCCGAGAGATGGAAGGCGTGCAAGGGGTCACTGACCTGAGAGATGGGAGGTGTGCGGGGGTTCGAGGCTGGTGGAGGGGGTGTGGGAAGACGGGCCTCAACGTCCACACTGGAGTTCTCCTCCAGCATGTCTATCTGCAGCACACTTTCTTCACTGTCACTTAGCTGTAAGTAAACTCTCATGTAGTTCTTTGAAATGTACAGTAATGAAAGGAGGATAAGAGGGCAGTACAGAATGGGCTGAAAGAGCGGGATGGGGAGTGGGGTCAAGGAGCAGAGCCAAGCAGTGGGGGGGTCAAGGAGCAGAGCCAAGCAGTGGGGGGGGGGTCAAGGAGCAGAGCCAAGCAGTGGGGGGGTCAAGGAGCAGAGCCAAGCAGTGGGGGGTCAAGGAGCAGAGCCAAGCAGTGGGGGGTCAAGGAGCAGAGCCAAGCAGTGGGGGGTCAAGGAGCAGAGCCAAGCAGTGGGGGGTCAAGGAGCAGAGCCAAGCAGTGGGGGGTCAAGGAGCAGAGCCAAGCAGTGGGGGGTCAAGGAGCAGAGCCAAGCAGTGGGGGGTCAAGGAGCAGAGCCAAGCAGTGGGGGGTCAAGGAGCAGAGCCAAGCAGTGGGGGGTCAAGGAGCAGAGCCAAGCAGTGGGGGGTCAAGGAGCAGAGCCAAGCAGTGGGGGGTCAAGGAGCAGAGCCAAGCAGTGGGGGGTCAAGGAGCAGAGCCAAGCAGTGGGGGGTCAAGGAGCAGAGCCAAGCAGTGGGGGGTCAAGGAGCAGAGCCAAGCAGTGGGGGGTCAAGGAGCAGAGCCAAGCAGTGGGGGGTCAAGGAGCAGAGCCAAGCAGTGGGGGTCAAGGAGCAGAGCCAAGCAGTGGGGGGTCAAAGAGCAGAGCCAAGCAGTGGGGGTCAAAGAGCAGAGCCAAGCAGTGGGGGTCAAAGAGCAGAGCCAAGCAGTGGGGGTCAAAGAGCAGAGCCAAGCAGTGGGGGGTCAAAGAGCAGAGCCAAGCAGTGGGGGGGTGAAGGAGCAGAGCCAAGCAGTGGGGGGTGAAGGAGCAGAGCCAAGCAGTGGGGGGTCAAGGAGCAGAGCCAAGCAGTGGGGGGTCAAGGAGCAGAGCCAAGCAGTGGGGGGTCAAGGAGCAGAGCCAAGCAGTGGGGGGTCAAGGAGCAGAGCCAAGCAGTGGGGGGTCAAAGAGCAGAGCCAAGCAGTGGGGGTCAAGGAGCAGAGCCAAGCAGTGGGGGGTCAAGGAGCAGAGCCAAGCAGTGGGGGTCAAGGAGCAGAGCCAAGAAGTGGGGGTCAAGGAGCAGAGCCAAGAAGTGGGGTCAAAGAAGCTGAGCCGAGCAGTGGAGTCAAAGTGTGAAGACGAAGATCATAGTCATAAAGTAGGGTCAAAAATCATGTGTAGGAGTGGGAAGGCAAGAATACAGGTAAGAGAACAAATAATTTTCACAAAAAAATACAAAATTTCAGCTGGACTCCCCTGACATGGAGATTTAAAAGAACATGATGCTCTAGTCTAGACTAACCCATTCTCTTTATAGCACGGCGCATTTTGACGTATACCATTAACTATGTCCAGAAACTGACATACAAGAAAATGGTAGTGGCTCGTGAGGTTGATCAAAATGTTCCCCGTTTTTGTGTGTGGTTCCTCTGGTTGGTTAGGTTAAAGAAACACTTTAGAACGACAGCTTTCCACGTTGGGAATGCTCACGAGAATGAATTGCTTTCTGACCCACCACCACCAACAGGATTACACAGGTAGAGATTATCCCTAGAAATTTAAGCACTTAGTCTGTCTCCTATCCTTTGACCAAAAGAGGAGCTTCACAAAACGCTGTCATTTGGGTTCTTGGAGCGCACAATTCCCCTCCCCCCATCAGGGAATTGTGGTGTTCGATGGGAGGTTGTAGTCATGCACTGACATCTCAAATTGCACAATTTGCAATTTGAGATGCAGGCAAAGCCAGGGGTACAATGGAGTAAGGGAGCATGGCGAGAAATGGGATCGAAACGTGACTTGCGTTCCCTCTTCCCCCCTGCAATACTAGACTCCCTCCTCTTCACAAAGCCTACAGTGATGGAGTGGTGACAGTAGCCTAGCATTTCAGGTACTGTATAACCGTACAAGCCTAAAGTGAATGCACGAATTATTCTCAAATAGCTCATATACAATTCTCTAATCACAATCAAAATCTAAATATTGACATAAAATATTGAACGTGAGTGGGAGGGAGCCTCCGGATGCTTGACATGGTAATAAAGGTGGTATACAAAGCAAATCCAAACTTACAATATAGCCATAGAACTTGAGAATGTCCATCTTGCACATGGGGCAGGTTCTGTGTTCCAGCAGCCAGGGGTCCACACAGTTCTTATGAAACTCGTGCCTGCAAGCAATAGCCTCAATAGTTATCACTTACAGTACATAGTATTACACACACACTGTACTATATCATTCATAATACATTTTTTATAATAATATGGCTAATATCATATAGATACATAGCATTTGCTTGAACACTTACTAAGATGGCAATACAACTATTTACCTAAGGGCCACTAACACACTAGTGGCCCCAATGAGGACAGGAAGCCAGCGGCTTGTCCCCTCCCCCCCCCCACTTTGCTATTATGCTCACCATCTTGCAATCTACATTTGGGTTTCAGGATAAACAATTTACACACCCAAATTTATAGTTACTTTACCTTCTCTTAAATACTTTAAAATACTACAGTATAAGTGCAACAAGGCATTAAGCTAAACAAAACTATTGACATAAAACATTAAACGATATAACTAATTTGTCAACAAACTTACTAAGCTGCTGAATGAACTTGGGGTTCACTTTCTGAGCCCATTATGTATGCAACTCTGTAACTTTACCCTCTACCTCTATAGGATGGGTGTGGGGGGGGGGGGGTCCACTACCACCCCACAGAATGGGTGGGGGGTCCACTACCACCCCACAGGATGGGTATGGGGGGTCCACTACCACCCCACAGGATGGGTATGGGGGGTCCACTACCACCCCACAGGATGGGTATGGGGGGTCCACTACCACCCCACAGGATGGGTATGGGGGGTCCACTACCACCCCACAGGATGGGTGTGGGGGTCCACTACCACCCCACAGGATGGGTATGGGGGGTCCACTACCACCCCACAGGATGGGTGTGGGGGTCCACTACCACCCACAGGATGGGTGTGGTGGGTCCACTACCACCCTACAGGATGGGTGTGGGGGGTCCACTACCACCCACAGGATGGGTGTGGGGGGTCCACTACCACTATAGGATGGGTATGAGGGGTCCACTACCACCCCACAGGATGGGTGTGGGGGTCCACTACCACCCCACAGGATGAGTGTGGGGGGGCCCACTACCACCCCACAGGATGGGTGTGGGGGTCCACTACCACCCACAGGATGGGTATGGGGGGTCCACTACCACCCCACAGGATGGGTATGGGGGGTCCACTACCACTCCACAGGATGGGTGTGGGGGTCCACTACCACCCACAGGATGGGTATGGGGGGTCCACTACCACCCCACAGGATGGGTATGGGGGTCCACTACCACCCACAGCATGGGTATTGGGTCTACTACCGCCCACAGGATGGGTATGGGGGTCCACTACCACCCACAGGATGGGTATGGGGGTCCACCACCACCCACAGGATGGGTATAGGGGTCCACTACCACCCACAGGATGGGTATGGGGGTCCACCACCACCCACAGGATGGGTATAGGGGTCCACTACCACCCACAGGATGGGTATAGGGGTCCACTACCACCCACAGGATGGGTATGGGGGTCCACCACCACCCACCAGATGGGTATAGGGGTCCACTACCACCCACAGGATGGGTATGGGGGTCCACTACCACCAACAGGATGGGTATGGGGGTCCACTACCACCAACAGGATGGGTATGGGGGGTCCACTACCACCAACAGGATGGGTATGGGGGTCCACTACCACCCACCAGATGGGTATGGGGGTCCACTACCACCCACAGGATGGGTATGGGTTGTACATGAACTAGACAAAACCAAGAAACATACGAACTTGCAAGGTAAGGTCCTGACGACGTCGGAGACCTGGTAGGGCTCGATGCAGACGGCGCAGCACTCACTGTCCGCAGACACCTCCTGTAACACCACCACACACGGGTTAACATTGTCCATCACCATCACCACCACCACCATTACCAGCACCGGGTACCCGCTCGCGGGATGGGTATCCGGTGTCGTGGTGCAGTTGACTTCGGTATCCACTCACAATCGGGGAGGCAGGGTTCGATTCTGGGGCGGGACAGAAATGGCACGGCACATTTTCTTTCACTTAAGAACACCTATTTACAGCGGCATTAATGCTGGTCGAGTGTTGTGGGGTTTCCTCCTGGAGGAGGTCACCTTGAGGGAGGGGGGGGGAGGACGTGGAGGCTTCCATACAAGCCTGCCTTCCCCCCCCCCCCCTTTTAACTGTTAAAGAAGAGAGTGCCTATAACAGCAAGTTAAAACAGCCTATCTTACTGGGTACTCGCCCTAACTTATTATAATAGTCTTTACTTGACATTGACCCTAGGGGCCGCAATCTCTACAGTGGCCTCGATGGAGACAAGAAGCCAGCGACTTGTCAAAGCTTCCCTTTCCACGGTCAGTGGAAAGGGAAGTGGAAAAGGGAAGGAAAGGGAGAAGTGGAAAGGGAATCTTCAGGGAATCCTTCCCCGAGGATTTTTCCAGCTGCATTGTGACGTGATTAGTGATTGTGAGCCACTGCCAGCACAACTGGCCATAGGCGGCAGAAGCCTAGCAAGCTCACGACCCGGTTAACATCGGCCAGAGCCCCGTCACCGTCCTGGTGACGTCGCGGGCCCAGGGGCCAGATTCACGAACCAGTTACGTAAGTACTTACGAACGTGTACATCTTTCCTCAATCTTTGACGGCTTTGGTTACAATAATTAAACAGTTTACAAGCATGAAAACTTGCCAATCAACTGTTGTTATTGTTATAAACAGCCTCCTGGTGCTTCGGAGCTCATTAACTGTTTAATAATTGTAAACAAAGCCGCCAAAGATTGAGAAAAGATGTACAGGTTCGTAAGTGTTTGCGTAAGTGCTTTCGTGAATCTGGCCCTAGGCCCTCAATATGTCCTTAACGGCCACCCAGATATATGGTCAATCCGGATATGGCGCGAGGTGGACCCCGGAGTGAGTGCCCGTATGCGTGCCGGAATGACCCTCTCATAATGCCTGCCAGAGGGCAATTACTTTTATGATAATACAACTTCCGTTTAGCTATTTACATTCATTACATGCAATTACACGCGGTGTTGCCATCACTATCACTACACACACACTCGTGTTCCCTAGGCTACCGTGTACCGTGTACCCACACGCACCACGCGCCTCCTACCAGTAAACGCACGCACGCACGCGCACCTTCCGAACCAAAGAGAATCAGAGCTCAACCCCTGCAAGCACAACTAGGTGAGTACACACACGGACGCACGCACAACCTATAAATTATGTGAGAAATCTTTAAAGAATTCTGACAAAGAAGAGATCTAGGGGTGGTTCTAGATAGAAAACTATCACCTGAGACCACATAAAGAATATTGTGCGAGGAGCCTATGCCACGCTTTCTAACTTCAGAATTGCTTTTAAATACATGGATGGCGATATACTAAAGAAATTGTTCACGACTTTTGTTAGGCCAAAGCTAGAATATGCAGCAGTTGTGTGGTGCCCATATCTTAAGAAGCACATCAACAAACTGGAAAAGGTGCAAAGACATGCTACTAAGTGGCTCCCAGAACTGAAGGACAAGAGCTACGAGGAGAGGTTAGAGGCATTAAATAGGCCAAAACTAGAAGACAAGAAAAAGAGGTGATATGATCACTACGTACAAAATAGTAACAAGAATTGATATAATTGATAGGGAAGATTTCCTGAGACCTGGAACTTTAAGAACAAGAGGTCATAGATTTAAACTAACAAAACAAAATGCCGAAGAAATATAAGAAAATTCACTTTCACAAACAGAGTGGTAGACGGTTGGAACAAGTTAGGTGAGAAGGTGGTGGAGGCCAAGACCGTCAGTAGTTTCAAAGCGTTATATGACAGAGTTCTGGGAAGACGGGACACCACGAGCGTAGCTCTCATCCTGTAACTACACTTAGGTAACTACACTTAGGTAACTACACTTAGGTAACTACACTTAGGTAACTACACTTAGGTAACTACACTTAGGTAACTACACTTAGGTAACTACACTTAGGTAACTACACTTAGGTAACTACACTTAGGTAACTACACTTAGGTAACTACACTTAGGTAACTACACTTAGGTAACTACACTTAGGTAACTACACTTAGGTAACTACACTTAGGTAACTACACTTAGGTAACTACACTTAGGTAACTACACTTAGGTAACTACACAGGTACAAAGTGTTGGCCTGTGAAGCGCTCACAGTGTTGCCAATCACATGCCTTAACACCATTTCTCATATAAAACCACTTTGATCTTTTTAGAGTTGTTAGAGTGGGTTGGGTTGGCTTATAGAGCAGCTACGACGGCGGACGCTCTCTCACGCCCTACTGCCATTGTCTTCTCTACCAAGACAATATAGTTACTAAAATGAAACATTATATAATTGGTTATACTGATAACTTATTATGTTAATTAAGTAGTTGTAAAAAAGTTATGACAACAGTCGGTGAATACCGAATGCACATTTACATGGATTTACCAGAAGGCCATCATTTACAATGGCCTCGACAGGGACAGGAAGCCGGCGACTTGACAAAGGCTCCCAATTGTTCAAGAATTTTTTCCAGGTGAACTTTAAACTTCAGTAACGTGTTGGAATTTACTTACGGCTATGGCGGGTGCAGGTCATCTTGAGATGATTTCGGGGCTCAGCGTCCCCGCGGCCCGGTCCTGGACCAGGCCTGCTTTTCGTTACACCCCCCCCCCAGGAAGGAGCCCGTAGCAGCTAACTCCCAGCTACCTATTTAATGCTGCTAGGGTGAACAGTTGCATCAGGGTGAAAAACTCTGCCCATTTGTTTCCGCCCCCGCCGGGGATCGAACCCGGAACCTTAGGACTTGGAATCCCGAGCGCTGTCCGCTCAGCCGTCAGGCCCATAGATTTGACTGGTGATTAGGATAACCGGGAACAGAATAATTACCAGCAACATTTACATATACAATTTGACAAATGTTTTATTTCCAAATATCTGTAAAACAAAATGCCAAATCAGCCAATCAAATTACTGAACTAATAATAAAGTGACTTGTCCCGCCAGTTACGACTAGTCAGTGAGGCTAAGGTCATCATCTACCACTTACGGGCTATTCATGCCCGTGCCACCTCTTAGGCGGCTTAATGTTCATCAATCAATCAGCTAAGGTCTGGCTTCTTGCAGGTGTGCGTCAAAGTGGTTGGGCACCTAACCTTCCCCACGTCCTCACATCCCAGGCCCTTGTCCTGGTAAGAGGTCTATACTGGTGGAGGGGCTTCCCTCTCACAGTTACTCACCTCCCTCACGACAACCTGAGAGGTAAGTGTGCTCTCTTGAGGGCCAAGAGCAGCCTTGTGGTCTCACCTTGTCTCCAGACTTGAGGTTCTTGACAGGGTATCTTGGCCAGGGCCTTCTTGGCGGCGGTACACAGGTGGCGCTGTGGGGGAGAGTGAGGCATGGTTAGTGACGCCGGCACCCTCCTCTCTCACCTCTACTACACAACACATTAGGCACCATGGGGCCAAGGGGACGGGGAGGGAGAATAGGAGAGACGCATGGACACGCGCACACACACACACACACACACACACACACACACACTGTAATCGGACTCACTGAAACAAAACTCTCAGGAATCATAACGAATGCCGTGTTTCTCCAGGAGTACACAGTAATAAGGAAAGAGAGGGAAGGTAGGGGAGGAGGCAGAGTGGCCTTACTAATGAGAAAGGAATGGAGTTTCAAGGAGATGGCCATCCCGGGCTGTGAGGGTTTCATAGACTACATAGCAGGCATCATGACAATAGGAGGACCAAGATGATTGATTGATTGATGAAGATTAAGCCACCCAAAAGGTGGCACGGGCATAAATAGCCCGTAAGTGGTGGCCATTTTAAGCCATTACCAGTATCAAGAGCTGATACTGGAGATCTGTGGAGGTGCGAATGCACCCTGCATGACGGGAGATGTCTCCCTTGTGAATGTGTTAAGATGAAGATGAAGCCACCCAAAAGGTGGCACAGGCATGAATAGCTCGTAAGTGGTGGCCCTTTTGAGCCATCATCAGTATCAATAGATGATACTGGAGATCTGTGGAGGTGCGACTGCACCCTGCGTGACGGGAGATGTTTCCCGGACCAAATGGAGAGGACCAAGAATAGTAGTAGCAGTAATATACAACCCTCCACCAAATGACAGAAGACCCAGTCAAGAGTACGAGAACAACATGGCAGTTAACACTATAATTGAGAGGGCAGCCTCTGCTGCCTCTAGAAATATATCCCACCTGCTCATCATGAGCGACTTCAATTATGGAAGGATTGACTGGGAGAACAAGGAACCGCATGGAGGCGAGGATACGTGGAGAGCAAAACTATTGGAGGGGGTGACTAGAAACTTTTTAACCTAGCATGTCAGAGAACCCACAAGGATGAGAGGAAATGACGAACCAGCGAGAGACTACCTAGTCTTCACTCTGAACGACTCCGATATAAGAAATCGGTTTTGAGACCCCAGTAGGAATGAGCGACCACAGTGTACTAGAGTTTGAGTACCTGATTGAAGAAGGTTATTGAACTCGAGGAGGGGGTACTGAAAACAAAAGGCTGGCATTCCGAAAGGGAAACTATGAGGAGATAAGAAAATTCCTAACAGATATAGCATGGGAAACAGAGCTCAGGGGAAATACGGCCCAAGACATGATGGACTAGATCACGCAGAAGTGCAAGGACGCAGCAAACAAGTTTGTCCCAGTCCAAAAGGAAAACAGTGAAATGAAGATGAGAAACCCATGGTTTAATCAGAGATGTAGGCTAGCTAAGCAGCAAAGTAAAAGGGCATGGAGAAACTATAGGAATAACAGGACACTGGAGAGCAGAGAAAGATACAAGAATGCCAGGAATGAATATGTCAGGATGAGAAGAGAGGCAGAAAGACAATACGAAAGCAAGGCAAACACTCGGCCTAAATTGATGCACAGCCACATCAGGAGAAAAACAACAGTAAAGGAGCAGGTTATGAAATTAAGGATAGGGGCAGAAGGATTCACTACAAACGACAAGGAAGTGTGTGAGGAACTGAACAAGATTTTTCAGGTCTTCACATTAGAGCAAGGAGATATTCCAGAAATAAGAGATGGAATAGTTAACAAGGAACCACTGGAAGAGTTTGAGATTACCAGCGGGGAAGTAAGGAAGTGTTTACTAGAGTTGGATGTGACAAAGGCTATAGGCCCAGATGGAATCTCCCCTTGTATACTAAAGGAAGGAGCAGAAGAACTGTGCCTGCCACTCTCCATAGTGTATAACAAATCACTGGCAACAGAGGAACTGCCAGATATTTGGAAAGCAGCTAACGTAGTCCCGATATACAAGAAAGGGGATAGACAGGAGGCACTGAACTACAGGCCAGTGTCCCTAACCTGCATACCATGCAAGCTGATGGAGAAGATTGTGCGAAGAAAGCTAGTGGAACATCTGGAGCGAAAGAATTTTGTAACACAGCATCAACATGTGTTCAGGGATGGCAAGTCCTGCCTCACAGGATTAATTGAATTCCACGACCAGGCAAGAAAGAGAGGGGTGGGCCGACTGCATATTTTTGGATTGAAAGAAAGCCTTTGATACAGTACCACACAAGAGGCTAGTGAAAAAGCTGGAGATGCAGGCTGGAGAGAAAGGGAAGGTACTCCATTGGATAAAGGAGTACCTAAGCAACAGGAGACAACGAGTCAGTGTGAGGGGTGAGGTCTCAGATATGCGAGACTTGCAAGTGGAGTCCCGCAGAGGTCAGTCCTTGGACCTATACTGTTTCTGATATATGTAAATGTAAACGAGTCTATACCCAGAGGGTATAGACTCGTTTCTCTCAATGTTTGCTGATGATGCAAAAATTATGAGGAGGATTGAAACAGAGGATGATAGTAGGAGGCTACAAGATGACCTAGACAGACTGAGTGAATGGTCCAACAAATGGCTGTTGAAGTTCAACCTGAGTAAATGCAAAGTAATGAAACTAGGCGGTGGAAACAGGAGGCCAGGCACAGGATACAGAATAGGAGATGAAGTACTTAATGAAACGAACAGAGAGAAAGATCTAGGAGTTGATATCACACCAAACCTGTCTCCTGAAGCCCACATAAAAAGAATAACGTCTGCGGCATATGCGAGGCTGGCTAACATCAGAACAGCGTTCAGGAACCTGTGTAAGGAATCATTCAGAATCTTGTACACCACATATGTAAGACCAATCCTGGAGTATGCGGCCCCAGCATAGAGCCCGTACCTTGTCAAGCACAAAACGAAGCTGGAAAAAGTCCAAAGGTATGCCACCTCTGATATCAGCTAAAGCTAAAGTTTAACAGCTTCGGCATCACCTAAACACAGATGCCGAAGAAATATGAGAAAATTCCCTTTCGCAAACAGAGTGGTAGACGGTTGGAACAAGTTAGGTGAGAAGGTGGTGGAGGCCAAGACCGTCAGTAGTTTCAAAGCGTTATATGACAAAGAGTGCTGGGAAGACGGGACACCACGAGCGTAGCTCTCATCCTGTAACTACACTTAGGTAACTACACTTAGGTAACTACTCTTAGGTAATTACACACACACACACACACACACACGGAGAAACAAGCATTTTATTGCATACGAGAGAAAGCAGAAAACCTGTACCATGTATCCAGGTACAGGGTAGGTAAGGTCCCTGTACCATGTATCCAGGTACAGGGAAGGTAAGGTCCCTGTACCATGTATCCAGGTACAGGGAAGGTAAGGTCCCTGTACCATGTATCCAGGTACAGGGAAGGTAAGGTCCCTGTACCATGTATCCAGGTACAGGGAGGGTAAGGTCCCTGTACCATGTATCCAGGTACAGGGAGGGTAAGGTCCCTGTACCATGTATCCAGGTACAGGGAAGGTAAGGTCCCTGTACCATGTATCCAGGTACAGGGTAGGTAAGGTACCTGTACCATGTATCCAGGTACAAGGTAGGGTACAACATCCTGCCCCCCCCCCCCAGTACTCACAGCCAGTCTATCCTTAGCGTGGATGTAGCGGAACCTCTGGACGTAGTAGAAGATGAGCCAGGCTAAGGAGATCACCATCAGGATGATGAACGACACAGACACGAACAACACAGACGTCCTGCGGGAAAAAATTGGTCGCCCTTTAGTATGGTGTACCCCTTAGGGAAAGAGGGACATATGTTCAAGTTAATATCAACATGTAAATTACCAGTGAACAGTTTATGGTGGGTGTTGCTATCTTGCCCGTGTGTTGTCATGTGTGTCATTGTGTATTTACACCCGGGACTATGGTAATATTCTCCACGAAATCTTGCATCACTTCAACCTTTACTTAATGACTAGCTGTGCCCGGCCACGCGTTGCTGTGGCACAGTAACGTGTGCACGTTACTGTGCCACGGCAACCCTTCCCTGTCCCCCCCATTCTCCCAACACATTCCCACTCTCCCGTCCCCTCGTCCTCCCCACCATTCCCCACTCCCTCATCCGATGCGTTCCCAAATGATCTGATGTTTCCGTCAGAAAAATGGGAACATCAAATTATTTGATATTCTCATCAATGAAAAATTAGTTAAAACAACGAAATAAAAATTTAAAAAAATAAACAAATTAATTATACTCACGAAATGTCTGGGTCAAGAAATAGTTCCTTATCTTCATTGTGGCTAACTTGTGGCGATTCCGAGGATCAACGTCCCCGCGGCCCGGTCTCTGACGAGGCCTCCTGGTTGGTGGTCTGGTCAACCAGGCTGTTGGACGCGGCTGCTCGCAGCAGCCTGACGTACGATTCACAGCCTGGTTGATCAGGTATCCATTAGATACCCATATTGGAAACATGCAAATATCGCCCATTATTTTCAAAAAAGCCATAAAGAGCTCGACAGAAAACTACTGCCCAATCAGCTTGACATCACACATCTACAAGCTCAGGTTGAGACCCCTAAGGGAGGGACCCATTCACCATATCACAGTGAACAGTCTTGTAAAGTCAACGTAACGCGGGTTGGTTAAAAATAGATCCTGCCTTACTAACCTGCTCACATTTATGTCGCTGGTGACAAACTATTGAGACAAAGGACTCCCAGTATGGATAAGTCCGGGATTAAAACACACACAACAGAGTAGTGACAAATGGGAAGGAATCTGACTGGAGAAATGTGTCAAGTCTGCGGACCGCTCCCCAAGCAACAGCCAGTTGGAGTAAGTTATCACAAGTCAAGCCTGGCCTCAGGCCCGGCTTGTGGAGTAGAAAAAACTTCCGAAACCCTCCCCAGGTACCCTCCAGGTACCACAAGGGGTCCAAAACCTTCTGGCATATTCAAATCAATGATACACGAGAGATTACATCCATCATCAACTTTCCAGAAGACACCAACATTTATGGTAAAGTTGGAAGTGACAATGATGATATCAAAGCCTTCAGAAGAGATCTACATGAACGCCACAAACGGTCAGAAGACTGACAAATGCTTAATACCAACGAACAACGCCCCACCTTGCATGTGGGGGGATAACAATGTGCACAACTACCACATCAACACCATTACCTTCCACGTGATTGATGATGAACAAAACCCAGCCCGCGGAGTCCAACTTCACCCATCATACAAAATTGCACAAGTGTGAGCTGCAGTAAACACACACACAATACCCTCGGGGGAGTCAAACGAAACTTTGACCTCAAGAGAAAGACGGAAAATCATTCCAGTGTTACCGTGTGTGGTGCGCCCTCACCCACCCACCCACCCACCCACACACACACACACACACACACACACACACACACACACACACACACACACACACACACACACACACGGGGCAGGAAAAATGTTGAAACTACGTCGTTTCGGTCCGTCCAGGAGCCAGAATCACCAAGTAGTTACGCAAGCACTTACGAACGTGTACAACTTTCCTCAATCTTTGACGGCTTTGGTTACATTTATTAAACAGTTTACAAGCAGGAAAACTTGCCCATTCAACTGTGGTTATTGTTATAAACAGCCTCCTGGTGCTTCGGAGCTCATTAACTGTTTAATAATTGTAAACAAAGCCGCCAAAGATTGAGAAAAGATGTATAGGTTGATAAGTGCTTGCGTAACTGCTTCGTGAACCTGTCCGTCTCGGACCAATATTAAGTCATTATCACACACGACCTGATAATGGTCCTGGAGGGACCGAAACGTCGTCGGTGTTTCTCCATTTTTCTGACGAGAGCTTTGGTCACCATATCCTCAGCCCCGTTATTGTGACATGTCTGCACATGGAGACCTCGTGTTGAGAAAGACAGCTGTTGTGGAGAGCGTTCAACACCGGGCAACACAAATCATCCCAGAACATGAGTCGACTCTCATACCAGCAACGGTTGAGGGCCACGGGACTAACACAGCAAACCAGACATGACAAGGCTGATCTCATCCCAACTTTAAAAACACCGAACAATTTGGAGGATGTTGATCCTGACAATTTCTTCAAAAGGTCAGATGTTGCAAACAAGGAGTAATGGCTTGACCCTCAACACGCCACAATATGGGACCGAGAACACCAGATGCTTTCGCACTCAAAGGGTTCTTAACCCGTGGAACCGCCTACCCGCCGAAGCCGTAAAAGCCAAAACATTTCTGCAATTCCAAAATCCAGCTGGATAAAATCCTCAGGAGGGCGCTAATCATCAGCCGGCGTCTTGTCCCAGTACCTTTGACAAGACGCCGGCTTCCTGTGCTGATCGGGGCCACTATACAGTGGTCCTCACAGTAAATAAAGGTAAATGCCAGCCGGATGGTCCGGCACGTCTTGAGGCCAGTTTATTTTGGTTTCTTGAAGTAAGTCACATTGACTACTTGTTCTGATCTGCTGTGGCACGCTGCCATAGTAATCCAGTTATGACGGGTGCCAGGCTCCACCACAGACGGGGGGTGCCAGGCTCCTCCACAGACTGGGGGTGCCAGGCTCCTCCACAGACGGGGGGTGCCAGGCTCCTCCACAGACGGGGGGTGCCAGCCTCCACCACAGACGGGGGGTGCCAGCCTCCACCACAGACGGGGGGTGCCAGGCTCCACCACAGACGGGGGGTGCCAGGCTCCTCCACAGACGGGGGGTGCCAGGCTCCTCCACAGACTGGTGCCAGGCTCCTCCACAGACTGGTGCCAGGCTCCTCCACAGACTGGTGCCAGGCTCCACCACAGACGGGGGTGCCAGGCTCCACCACAGACGGGGGGTGCCAGCCTCCACCACAGACGGGGGGTGCCAGCCTCCACCACAGACGGGGGGTGCCAGCCTCCACCACAGACGGGGGTGCCAGCCTCCACCACAGACGGGGGTGCCAGCCTCCACCACAGACGGGAGGTGCCAGCCTCCACCACAGACGGGAGGTGCCAGCCTCCACCACAGACGGGAGGTGCCAGCCTCCACCACAGACGGGAGGTGCCAGCCTCCACCACAGACGGGGGGTGCCAGCCTCCACCACAGACGGGGGGTGCCAGCCTCCACCACAGACGGGGGGTGCCAGCCTCCACCACAGACGGGGGGTGCCAGCCTCCACCACAGACGGGGGGTGCCAGCCTCCACCACAGACGGGGGGTGCCAGCCTCCACCACAGACGGGGGGTGCCAGCCTCCACCACAGACGGGGGGTGCCAGCCTCCACCACAGACGGGGGGTGCCAGCCTCCACCACAGACGGGGGGTGCCAGGCTCCACCACAGACGGGGGGTGCCAGCCTCCACCACAGACGGGGGGTGCCAGCCTCCACCACAGACGGGGGGTGCCAGCCTCCACCACAGACGGGGGGTGCCAGGCTCCACCACAGACGGGGGTGCCAGGCTCCACCACAGACGGGGGTGCCAGGCTCCACCACAGACGGGGGGTGCCAGCCTCAACCACAGACGGGGGGTGCCAGCCTCCACCACAGACGGGGGGTGCCAGCCTCCACCACAGACGGGGGGTGCCAGCCTCCACCACAGACGGGGGGTGCCAGGCTCCACCACAGACGGGGGGTGCCAGCCTCCACCACAGATGGGTGCCAGCCTCCACCACAGACAGGGGATGCCAGGCTCCACCACAGACGGGGGGTGCCAGGCTCCACCACAGACGGGGGGTGCCAGGCTCCACCACAGACGGGGGGTGCCAGGCTCCACCACAGACGGGGGGTGCCAGGCTCCACCACAGACGGGGGGGTGCCAGCCTCCACCACAGACGGGGGGTGCCAGGCTCCACCACAGACGGGGGGTGCCAGCCTCCACCACAGACGGGGGGTGCCAGGCCTCCACCACAGACGGGGGGTGCCAGGCCTCCACCACAGACGGGGGGTGCCAGGCCTCCACCACAGACGGGGGGTGCCAGCCTCCACCACAGACGGGGGGTGCCAGCCTCCACCACAGACGGGGGGTGCCAGCCTCCACCACAGACGGGGGGTGCCAGGCCTCCACCACAGACGGGGGGTGCCAGGCCTCCACCACAGACGGGGGGTGCCAGGCTCCACCACAGACGGGGGGTGCCAGCCTCCACCACAGACGGGGGGTGCCAGCCTCCACCACAGACGGGGGGTGCCAGCCTCCACCACAGACGGGGGGTGCCAGGCCTCCACCACAGACGGGGGGTGCCAGCTCCACCACAGACGGGGGGTGCCAGCCTCCACCACAGACGGGGGTGCCAGGCCTCCACCACAGACGGGGGGTGCCAGCCTCCACCACAGACGGGGGGTGCCAGCCTCCACCACAGACGGGGGGTGCCAGCCTCCACCACAGACGGGGGGTGCCAGCCTCCACCACAGACGGGGGGTGCCAGCCTCCACCACAGACGGGGGGTGCCAGCCTCCACCACAGACGGGGGGTGCCAGCCTCCACCACAGACGGGGGGTGCCAGCCTCCACCACAGACGGGGGGTGCCAGCCTCCACCACAGACGGGGGGTGCCAGCCTCCACCACAGACGGGGGGTGCCAGGCTCCACCACAGACGGGGGGTGCCAGCCTCCACCACAGACGGGGGGTGCCAGCCTCCACCACAGACGGGGGGTGCCAGCCTCCACCACAGACGGGGGGTGCCAGCCTCCACCACAGACGGGGGGTGCCAGCCTCCACCACAGACGGGGGGTGCCAGGCTCCACCACAGACGGGGGGTGCCAGCCTCCACCACAGACGGGGGGTGCCAGCCTCCACCACAGACGGGGGGTGCCAGCCTCCACCACAGACGGGGGGTGCCAGCCTCCACCACAGACGGGGGGTGCCAGCCTCCACCACAGACGGGGGGTGCCAGCCTCCACCACAGACGGGGGGTGCCAGCCTCCACCACAGACGGGGGGTGCCAGCCTCCACCACAGACGGGGGGTGCCAGCCTCCACCACAGACGGGGGGTGCCAGCCTCCACCACAGACGGGGGGTGCCAGGCCTCCACCACAGACGGGGGGTGCCAGCCTCCACCACAGACGGGGGGTGCCAGGCTCCACCACAGACGGGGGGTGCCAGGCTCCACCACAGACGGGGGGTGCCAGGCTCCACCACAGACGGGGGGTGCCAGCCTCCACCACAGACGGGGGGTGCCAGCCTCCACCACAGACGGGGGGTGCCAGCCTCCACCACAGACGGGGGGTGCCAGCCTCCACCACAGACGGGGGGTGCCAGCCTCCACCACAGACGGGGGGTGCCAGCCTCCACCACAGACGGGGGGTGCCAGCCTCCACCACAGACGGGGGGTGCCAGCCTCCACCACAGACGGGGGGTGCCAGGCTCCACCACAGACGGGGGGTGCCAGGCCTCCACCACAGACGGGGGGTGCCAGGCTCCACCACAGACGGGGGGGTGCCAGGCTCCACCACAGACGGGGGGTGCCAGGCTCCACCACAGACGGGGGGTGCCAGCCTCCACCACAGACGGGGGGTGCCAGCCTCCACCACAGACGGGGGGTGCCAGGCTCCACCACAGACGGGGGGTGCCAGCCTCCACCACAGACGGGGGGTGCCAGCCTCCACCACAGACGGGGGGTGCCAGCCTCCACCACAGACGGGGGGTGCCAGCCTCCACCACAGACGGGGGGTGCCAGGCTCCACCACAGACGGGGGGTGCCAGCCTCCACCACAGACGGGGGGTGCCAGCCTCCACCACAGACGGGGGGTGCCAGGCTCCACCACAGACGGGGGGTGCCAGGCTCCACACAGCAGCAGGTGGAGTTACTTCTATGTTCTTGGTACACACATTCTTGAAAATAAACATTGCAGGACATTTCAATAAGTGTTGAAATAAGAATAAACATTGTAACATTTCATTTACATTTCCTCATTCAAAGTAAGTAAATGTTGCGCTTTTGCTGTTAATATTAAACACTATATAGGCACTGTTGTTAAAACTATAGATGCTACAATACAGTAGTCTATACTTTATCACTGATATACTGTATATCTTGGCTAAGCTTCAACACTTCGTAAACTTTAATAGACTTGTGGTTTAGTATTACGGCTCTACCACATTAACCATCAATAACTTAAAACATTTTAAGTTATGCCGGTGAAGGGAGCCGGTCGGCCGAGCGGACAGCACACTGGACTTGTAATCCTGTGGTCCCGGGTTCGATCCCGGGCGCCGGCGAGAAACAATGGGCAGAGTTTCTTTCACCCTATGCCCCTGTTACCATTAGCAGTAAAATAGGTACCTGGGTGTTAGTCAGCTGTCACGGGCTGCTTCCTGGGGGGTGGAGGCCTGGTCGAGGACCGGGCCGCGGGGACACTAAAAGCCCCGATATCATCTCAAGATAACCTCAAGATATGCCAGAAACACCTCGAGTATTATTGCTTTTAAATATGCATTTTATGAAATGACTAATTAACCACTGACCACTGTATTATGTTCTTATGTGTATTAAGTTTATTATTATTATTATTGTATGCTCAGTCATTAGACCATTCAGATATACCGGAACGAGGCAGCTAGAGCTATGTGACGTCTTTATTACCTCTCGTGTTCTTGACGATATCCTCACTATGAGGCCTAAATATGCCAGTGTGGGCTACTAATTACATGCTCTTAAATGGCTAGTCATTCAGTGAAATTTGTAGCGAGTCCTAGACACATTCATATAGTCTAGGGCAGCTGTATATATGTCCGGGTACCTTAGTATCACACACCTGGCTCTTGACACACACTGTGTAACGCTTCATATAGTCTAGGACAGCTGTGTAACACAGATGTACCCATGTTAAAACAAAGTGTTCTGTAGTTCACTGCAACTTCTTGAACATGAAGTTGTTGAGGTTTGAGAGAACTATTAGAAGAAAGCACCAAGCCATTACGACTATATAGCACTGGGAAGGGATCAGGATTTGGGATGGGACGGGGGGGAAAGGAATGGCATCCTACCACTTGGAAGGTCGGGAATTGAACGCCGACCTGCATGAATCGAGACCGTCGCTCTACCATCCAACCCAAGTGGTTGGACGGTAGAGCGACGGTCTACCGTCACACTTGACCCTTTACCTGGCCTGGAGACTGTCCACGGGCCCCACCTCCATTACCTAGTACCTTCTTCCACCATTCAAGAACCCTGTTTCCAAACCAGTATTTACCCAGAGAGGCGGTATTCATGAAGCAGTTAAGCAGTACTTGTGAACCTGTACATCTTTACCCAATCTTTAGCGGCTGTGTTTGCATCCATTAAAGAGATAATGAGCTGGGAAGGAGGAGGAGGCGGCGGGTTTACAAGTACACTTGCCTGAGCAGTTTCCGTCCTTGTAAACTCTATAATAGATGTAAACACAGCCGCCTAAGATGAGAAGAGACGCAGAGGGTCGTAAGTAGAGACGTAAATGGTTCATGAATCTTAACTTGCACTATGAAATTGTGGTGCCGAGGCCACACATGGTCCACACCTGCCCTACAAACTTTACCCCAGGATTATCAGGGGAAAGCGCCAAGCCATTACCACTATATAGCACTGGGAAGGGATCAGGATAGGGATTTGGGATGGGACGGAGGGGAAGGAATGATGTCCCAACCACTTGTGGACGGTCGGGGATTGAACGCTGACCTGCATGAAGCGAGACCGTCGCTCTACCGTCCAGCCCAAATGGTAAGAGGGTTAGAGCCGGGGCCCAGGCGCTGAGGTACACATACCCATCTGACTCATGTACTGCAGCCCGTCGTTCTCTTCACCTGCCACTCCGTAACAAATACAACCATTTACACTAAGCACAACGCACGCACCCAACCAACCCACCTAACCTATCGAGTCCCATGCATAGAAAACGTCAATATTGGTGAGCCGTTTATTATCTTAATGGATAGCATTTATAACGTTGGTAACGATAACGTTAACAACGCGACCTGTAGCTCTTGGGTTCAGCCTCTCAACCTTCTAGCTACTGAGGTACAGTTACAGAGGCTCTATTGGGCTCTGTTATATCTCTATGTCAAACTCTGGACTCTTTCTCCACCATCACACCTCCCTGGTTGATGGGGTTCTGGGAGTTGTTCTATTGCCTAAGCCAGGCCCGAGGCCAGACTTGACTTGTGAGAGTTTGGTCCACCAGGCTGTTGCTTGGAGCGGCCCGCAGGCCCACATGCCCACCACAGCCCGGTTGGTCCGGCACTCCTTGTATTCGTTTGCCTTGTTCGGGTAGAAGGTAGACACAGTAGTCGCTTCTGTATATATTTATTGACTGAGATAACAAGGTATATATCTGCCTGGCCGAGGTCCTTCTACTCTGAGTCTGTGAGGATAACTGAGGCTGCTGGGAGAATGCCTGGTGCTCCTCTGTCTGGCATGACGTCAGAGGCCTACTTGCCTGTGATTGGTTACATTTCAACTGACAGAATTTGAGTATAACACCTGCAGGAATAAATCTAGTTTCCTCTTGAAGATGTGTCCAGCCCTGTCCCAGTACCCCCCCCCCCCCTCTGCTAACTATTCATCCCTTGGCTGTTCTATAAACTCCTCGAGTATTTTGTACGCGGTAATCATGTCTCCCTTAACTGTTTCGACTTGGTACATCTAATGACTTCCAGTAGTCGGGGACAGGAAGCCTGTTAGGCTAGGGAAATGACTGGTTATATTTCAAGAGGATGCAACCAAGAACAGCTGGCTAACCCTCAGTTACCTATTACCTGCTAAGTGAACAGAGGTATCAGGTGAAAGTAACATGCACACTCTTCTCTGCCTCGTTCGGGAACCAAACCTGGGCACACACATTACCACCACCTCCCCTCAACACCTCCACCATACAGGTGGAGGTGTTGAGGGGAGACCAACATAACCAACACTTCAGACCAGGCGTGTGCCAGGAGGTGCAGCAGGACGCGACAGTGTGAGGCGGGACTGGTCCAGGCTACTGGCCACCAGAGTGGCGGCCCCGTTGTCATGGTAAACCTCACCCCCCCCCCCCCCTCTCTCTCTCAACTGTCTCGCCTTCATGAGGAGGGGGGGGAGAGGGAGGGAGGGAGGGAGGGAGGGAGGGAGGGAGAGAGTTAGAGAGAGAGAGAGATGGAGGCAATAGAAAGATAAAGAAATAATCTTGTTCTATGTACCGGAAAGGAGAAATAATGCATTACTGGCTGGAAGGTGTGTGGGGATCGAACACCGACCCTACAAGAAGCCATCACTTAAGTGGGTGTTGGCCTCTTGATAAAAGGCTTCCCTGATGGTGCGGGCTGAGAGGTGCAGGGGGAAGGCGCTGATGACAAACAGATAAGAGGCCCTTCAACTACAGACCAGCGTCACTAACAAGCAGCCCCCAGCAAGGTACACCAAAGATTACAAAAGTATAAGGCTAGTTACCCGCATAGAGAGAATTAACAATGTTAAACCTCAACATGGGTTTAGGGAAGGGAAACTGAGCCTGACGAGTCCTACTGGAGACCTGAATTCTATGATAAAGTAACGACAATAAGGCAGGACAGAACGCTGGGCAAATGGAGTTTTTTCTATACTGACAAAAATCCTTTGATACAGCACCTCATCACAGGGGGGGTATCGATTCATTTCTCTCAATGTTTGCGGACGATGCTAAAATTATGAGAAGGATTAAAACAGAAGAGGACTGTTTGAGGCTTCAAGAAGACCTAGACAAGCTGAAGGAATGGTCGAACAAATGGTTGTTAGAGTTTAACCCAACCAAATGTAATGTAATGAAGATAGGTGTAGGGAGCAGGAGGCCAGATACAAGGTATCATCTGGGAGAGGAAATTCTTCAGGAGTCAGAGAGAGAAAAAGACTTGGGGGTTGATATCACGCCAGACCTGTCTCCTGCAGCACATATCAAGCGGATAACATCAGCGGCATATGCCAGGCTGGCCAACATACGAACGGCATTCAGAAACTTGTGTAAAGAATCATTCAGAACTTTGTATACCACATATGTCAGGCCAATCCTGGAGTATGCAGCCCCAGCATGGAGTCCATATCAAGTCAAGGATAAGACTAAACTGGAAAAGGTTCAAAGGTTTGCCACCAGACTCGTACCCGAGCTGAGAGGTATGAGCTACGAGGAGAGACTACGGGAATTAAACCTCACTTCGCTGGAAGACAGGAGAGTTAGGGGGGACATGATCACCACATTCAAGATTCTGAAGGGAATTGATAGGGTAGATAAAGACAGTCTATTTAACACAAGGGGCACACGCACAAGGGGACACAGGTGGAAACTGAGTGCCCAAATGAGCCACAGAGATATTAGAAAGAACTTTTTTAGTGTCAGAGTGGTTGACAAATGGAATGCATTAGGGGGTGATGTGGTGGAGGCTGACTCCATACACAGTTTGAAATGTAGATATGACAGAGCCCGATAGGCTCATGAATCTGTACACCTGTTGATTGACGGTTGAGAGGCGGGACCAAAGAGCCAGAGCTCAACCCCCGCAAACACAACTAGGTGAGTACAACTAGGTGAGTACACGGGATTATTACACAAACTGGAGAGGCAGGTTGGAGTGAGCGGAAAAGCGCTAATAAACTCAGTTTGGCGGCTGGATTAATGAGTATTTATTTGGTCTTTGTTAACGAGGATGAGCT